>NW_003852570.1:3090093-3116335 GCF_000181295.1 Otolemur garnettii | reverse complement strand
AGCTGGATACAGGATTCTGGGCTGAAAGTTATTTTGTTTTAAGAGATTAAATGTAGATGACCACCCCCTTCTTGCCTGAAAGGTTTCAACAGAGAGATCTGCAGTTATTCTAATATTCTTTTCTTTGTAGGTTATGGTTTTCTTACATCTTGCTGCTTTCAAGATTTTCTCTTTCATATTAACTTTAGTGAAGTTAATTATGATGTGTCTGGGAAATGTCTTATTTGGGATGAGTCATGCTGGGGTTCTGAAGCTGTCTGAAATCTGAATTTCAGGATCTCTTGACATATCTGGAAAATTCTCTTTCATAATTTCATAAAGAAGAGCCTCTGTGTTTTGCGCAGCAACTTTGTCACCTTCAGGGATTCCTATGAGGCAAATATTAGTTTTCTTCAAATTATTCCAGAGCTCTCTGAGAGAATGATCCGTTTTTGATTACTATTTCTGATTCTCTTTGGATGTTTGGACATATTCAGAAGCTTTGTCTTCTATCTCTGAGATCCTTTCTTCTACCTCCTGCACTCTGTTACCAAGAGATTCTACCATATTTTTCAGATCTTTGAAGGCTGCAATCTCTTGCCTTAATGTTTCTAAATCCTTGGTGGTTTTGTCTTTGAATTCATTGAATTCTTGAGTGAAATTTTGGAATTCTCCTTGAATTTCTAGTTCTATCTTTGCATGTATTTTATTAATCTTATTTGCAATCCAAATTCTGAATTCAATTTTTAACATCTCAGCCTTCGGTTTCTTCTGCCACATCCTTTCTTGGTGAGGTTGACCTACTCTGTTTATTGATATTACCAGTTACATCCTTTCTTAGGGGATTGATCTACTCTAGTTATTCATATTACCAGAACTTTTTCACTGATTCCACCCTATGATTATTTTACCCCGTTTGGCTTTTCCCCTTGAGGTTTGTCAAGGACCCGTATGTTACAGCCTGAGAGACTGGGGACCTGCTTGGTGTGGTGAGGCTAAGTGGCTCTGTCTTATTTTCAGCTGGTCTCTGTCCTACCCTAGTGAATCAATTTCTCTTGGTTGAAGTCTCTGCTGTGGAGAAATACTAGCAATTAAGTCTCCCCGCCCCCCACAAACAACGATTGGGCAAGAAAAATTAAACCTTCCCTCAACCATACACCCAGGATGCCCCTTTGAATAGTTCCTGGGTGGCCTGCCCCATTTAAGAGGTCCAAATCAGTTGTCCCAGTCACCGCCAGTTTCAGGTGGAAAAGTTCAAATGTTTCTGGCAGCTAGATAAGAGGGGTCTGCTTTCAGCTCGGATATAACTTGCTCCAGTGCTCCGTGAGGGCAAAGGGACCCACCCAGCAAATGGGTTAGTCTGGGAAGGTTAATACCTCCTTCCCCACCTTGGACCCAGTCAATCGTAATCCCCCAGGTCTGTGACCCTACTCACTCCAGTAGGCAACTCCTCCTGGGGTTTACGATTGCCAAAACCACCCAGAAATCTGAGTCCGGCAGGGAGGCCTTGTGTGTTTAAATTAGGCTGTGAATGTTCTCTTAATTCCAGCCCCTCCTCTTCTGTCCTGGTTAGATTCCTCTGCAAGTCAGAGGCTGCTAGAGTTGATGAGGAACTCAACCCTGGGCAGCAATTAGAGTTTACACTCAAGTGTCAATCCCCGCCTCTGCCCGCCCACTGCCTTTATTTCAGCATTCCCCTGAGGGTGAGGTGTTCCTTGGGAAATCTGAGTCCAGTCTGGCAGGGGAAGAATTTAGGCTTTGGAAGTTCTTGCTGTTCCAGCCTCACACCGTCTGTCTGATCTAAATTCTTCTGCAAGTCAGAGGCTGCTAGAGCTAGTGAGGAACTCAGCTCTGGGCTGCAAGCTATTAGAGTTTACACTCAGGTGTCAATTCCAGCCTCTGACCACCCACTGCCTTTGTCTCAGCTATTCGGCTGAGGGCTGGTGCTAATGGTCTCTTTTCTTATGAAAGTTACCAAGTCTGTTCCACCTGTGGCTGCTGTCCCGAACCTCTGGTTGCCCAGAGACATGGGGCTCACCAATCTGGAATGGCTTCAGTTTGCAGCTCAGGATGCCAGTGTTGCTGTATGGCTTCCTATGAGCCAACTTTCTTCTCCTCATTCCTGTGCCATAGTCAGCACAGAGCAGCACCAGCCCTTTCCCCTTCCACTTCTCTCAAGCAGATGCCCAAGAATCTGGACTCCATAGGTAACAAACCTCCAGACCTCAGGTTGGGTGGGGGGAATCCTTGGAGTTCAGTTTTGCAGGTGGGGAATATATACAGTTTTATACAGTTTTACCATTTTATGCCTGGCAGGATGGTGCCGTGGCACACCAGCAGGGGTAGGAGGTCCAGTTTTTAGGTGGTCGCTCCCATGGGATAGAGTGGGAGGATGTTTGAACTCTGCTCACTTATTTGCATGGAGTAAACTGCGAGCCCTTCTTGTGGGGGAGGGGACTCCCATCCGCTTGGTGGTGGATTTTGTACCTTTTGATTGTGTTTTTGGGGTCACAGCTTGCCTCAGGAAGGTTGAAGTGTGCTCTTCAATCTTCTATCTTGGCTCTGCTCCAAACCATCAGCTCCCTTGCTAAACTTCTGTCCTTTAAGCCTACTTCTGGACGGGAGCTTCTGTAAAAAGCTGGCCGCAGTTCTCCATCTTGGCTCTGCCCCCAGCATCATGGAGTAGGTCCAGAGGCTGTGCTCATTCTTCCCATGTCAACAGTCCTGTGTCCTTGGTTAGAACAGTGCTCTCATTCTGTGCCTTTCCCCTCTTTCTCCACCAAACTCTGACATTGGTGCTTTCATGGAGAGTGCATTAAATCTGTAGATCACATAGGGTGCTATGAACATTTTAACAGTGTTGATTCTTCACAACCACAGACATATGTTATTTCATTTGCTTTCATCTTCTGCCATTTCCTTTCTCAAGGTTTCATAGTTCTCTTTATAGAGATATTTCACGTATTTTAAAAGATAAATTTCTAGGTATTTAATCTTCCTTGGAGCTACTATAAAATGTATTGTGTCTGTGATTTTATTCTCAGTTTGACTGTTATTGATGTATGTGAAAGCTATTCATTTGTGTGCATTAATTTTTGTATCACAATATTCTGTTATACTCTTTGATTGATTCTAAGAGCTTTGTAGTAGACTTCCTGGAGTTTAACAGGTATAAGATTATGTCATTTGCAGTGAGAGAGAGTTTGACCTCCTCTGTCCCCATTTGAATAACTTTCATATACTTCCTTTGCCTGATTGCAGTGGTTGGGACTTCCAGCATTATTTTTCATAGCAGTGGCAACAGGGGACATCTTTGTCTAGTTACATTTCTGAGTGGAAATGCTTTCAGTTTTACTCTATTTAATATGATTTTGTCTATAGGTAGATGATTTCTATCCATTTAACAAATGTCAGACCTAAGCCTATTTTCATTTGTTTCTGCAGTTTTTTTTTTTTTATTATTAAATCATAGCTGTGTACAATAATGCAATCATGGGGTACAATGTGCTGGTTTTATTTACAATTTGAAACATTTTCATCCAACTGGTTAACAAAGCCTTCACAGCATTTTCTTAGTTATTGTGTTAAGACATTTATATTCTACACCTAGTAAATTTCACATATACCCTTGTATGATACACCATAGATGTGGTCCAACGAATTACTGTCCCTGCATAATATTTCATGGTATACATGTGCCTAATTAATTAATTTATTCATGGGTCAATGGGCATGTGGGCTTCTTCCATGACTCAGCAATTATGAATTGGGCTGCAATAAACATTCTGGTAGAAAGATCTTTTTTTATAATGTGAGTTTTGGTCTTCTGGGTATATACCTAGTAGAGGAATTGTAGAATTGAATGGCAGGTCTATTTTTAGCTCTCTAAGAGTTCTTCAAACATCTTACCAAAGGGAATATATTAGTTTGCACTCCCACCAGAAGTGTACAAGTGTTCCCTTTTCTTCATATCCACACCAACATTTATGGTTTGGGATTTTGTGATGTGGGCTAATCTTACTGGAGTTAGATAATATCTCAAAGTAGTTTTGATTTGCATTTCTCTGATGGTAAAGTATGATGAGCATTTTTTCATATGTCTGTAGGCCAGGTGCCTGTCTTCTTCAGAGAAGTTTCTCTTCAAGTCCCTTGCCCACCCTGAGATGGGATCACTTGATCTTTTATTGCTAATATGTTTGAGTTCTCTGTGGATTCTGGTTATCAAACCTTTGTCGGAGACATAACCTGCAAATATCTTCTCCCATTCTGAGGGCTGTCTGCTTGCTTTACTTACGTGTTCTTGGCTGTGCAGTAGCTTTTTAGTTTGGTGATGTCCCAGTAGTGTATTTTTGATGTTGCTTCAATTGCCCAGGGGTCCTCCTCATAAAATATTCACCCAGACATATTCCTTCAAGAGTTTTCCCTAAACTTTCTTCTAGTATTTTTATAGTTTCACGTCTTAAGTTTAAATCTTTAATCCAGTGAGTGTCTATCTTAGTTAATGGTAAAAAGTGTGGGTCCAATTTCCGTCTTCTACAGGTCATGAGCCAGTTCACCCAGTACCATTTGTTAAGTAGGGAATATTTTCCCCATTGAATGTCTTTAATTGGCTTGTCAAAGATCAAATAATTGTAAGTAGCTGGGTTCATCTCTTGGTTCTCTATTCTGTTCCATCTCTCTCTCTCTCTTTTTTTTTTTTGTGCCAGTGTGATGCTGTTTTGATCACTATAGATTTATACTATAGTCTGAGGTCTGGTATCATAATTCCTCCAGCTTTGTTTTTATTTCTGAGTAATATCTTGGCTATTCAAGGTTTTTTTCTGATTCCATATAAAATGAAGTATTATTTTTGAAAATCTTTAAAGTATGACATTGGAGCTTTAATAGGGATTGCATTTCAATCGCATATTGCTTTGGGTACTATGGACATTTTAATAATGTTGATTCTACCCAGCCATGAGCATGGTATGCTTTTCCATTTGTTAAGTTCTTCAGCTATTTCTTTTCTTAGAGTTTCTTAGTTCTCTTTATGGAGATATTTCACCTCCTTTGTTAGGTAAACTATCAAATATTTCCTCTTCTTTGGTACTACTGTGGATGGAATAGAGTCCTTGATTGTTTTTTCAGCTTGACTATTGTTGGTATATATAAAGTCTACAGATTAATAAGTGTTGACTTTATAACCTGAGATGCTGCTTTATTCCTTGATCATTTGTAAGAGTTTTGTAGTAGAATCTCTGCTGCTTTCCAGATATACAATCATATCACATGCAAATAGTGAAAACTTAATCTCTTCTGACCCTATATACACACCCTTGATTGCCTTTTCTTCTCTAATTCTGATGGCTAAGACTTCCATTACAATGTTAAAAAGCACTAGAGACAATGGGCAACCTTGTCTGGTTCCTGATCTGATTGTAAATGATTTAAATTTAACTCCATTCAATACAATATTGGCTGTGGGTTTGCTTTACTTTGCTTTTATCAGTTTAAGAATTGTGCCTTCTATACTAATTTTTTAAGTGTTCTGATCATGAATGGATGCTGGATATTATCAAAAGCTCTTTCTGTATCAGTTGAAAGCATAATATGGTCTTTGTTTCTTAATTTATTTATGTGATTAATTCTATTTATGGATTTATGTATATTGAACCAGCCTTGAGACCCTGAGATAAAACCCACTTGGTCATGGTGTATAATTTGTTTGATGTGTTGCTGGATTCTATTTTGTAGGATATTGTTGAATATTTTCACATCAATATTCATTAGTGATATTGGTCTTATAATTTTTTTCTTGTTGGTTAT
Source organism: Otolemur garnettii (assembly GCF_000181295.1). Taxonomy (NCBI): domain Eukaryota; kingdom Metazoa; phylum Chordata; class Mammalia; order Primates; family Galagidae; genus Otolemur; species Otolemur garnettii. The sequence continues at coordinate 3,110,551 of NW_003852570.1, read as the reverse complement.
TTTCCTGGTTTTTGGAACAAGGTGATGTTAGCTTCATAGAATATGCTGGGTGGTATTTCTTCTTTTTCTATATTTTGGAAAAGGTTGAGTACTATAGGTGCTAATTCCTCTTTAAAGGTTTGGTAGAATCCAGATGTGAAGTCATCTGGTACCTGGCTTTTCTTTTTAGGCATATTTTATATGGTTGATGCTATTTCAGAACTTGATATAGAGCTGTTCAAAATTTCCACTTGATTCTGGCTAAATCTTGGAAGGTGGCGTGCTTCCAAGTATTGGTCAACTTACCCAGATTTTTATATTTCTGAGAATAAAATTTCTTGTAATATTCATTAAGGATTTTTTTAATTTCTGAGGAGTCTTTTGTTATTTCATCTTTACCATTTCTTATTGATGAAATTAGAGATTTTGGTCTTTTTTTACTTTTTAGGTTAGCCAAAAGTTTATGTATTTTACTGACCTTTTCAAAAAAGCAACTTTTTGATTTATTGATCTGTTGTATAATACTTTTGTTTCCAATTTCATTTAATTCTGCTCTAATTTTGGTTATTTCTTTTCTTATGCTGGATTTGAGATTGGAATGTTCTTCCTTTTCCAGTTGCTTGAGATGTCTCATTAAGTTGTTAACTTCCTCTCTTTCCATCCTCTTGAGGAAAGCTTACAGTGCTATAAATTTCCCTCTTAGGACTGTCTGTGCAGTATCTGAGAGGTTCTAATAATTTGGGTCTTCATTTATTTTTGTTCCAAAAATATGGTAATTTCCTTTTTAATCGTGTCTATGACCCACCTATCTTTCAGCAAAAGGTTATCCAGCTTCCATGTTTTTGAATGAGTATGCAGATTCCTATTGTTACTGAGTTCAACTTTTATTCCATGATGGTCTGAGAAGATGCAAGAAATAATGTCTATTCTTTTAAATTTTATGAGGTTAGACTTTTGATCTTAGTTGTGATCAATTTTGGAGTATGTTCTGTGGGCTGATGAGAAGAATGTGTATTCAGTTTTTGTTAGGATGAAATGTTCTGTATATGTGTTTTAATTGAAAATGTTGAATGATTAAGTTTAAATCTAAAATTTCTTTCCTTAGCTTCTTTTTGGAGGATCTATCCAACACTGCCAAAGAAATGCTAAAATCTTCAATTATTATGGAGCTAGAAGAAATCAAGTTGATCATGTCTGTTAGAGTCTCTGTTATAAATTGGGGAGCATTCTGGTTAGGTGCATAAATATTAATAATAGAAATTTCACCGTATTGAGTATTACCATTAATAAATATGAAGTGACCATCCTTATCTTTCTGACTTTTGTTTGTTTAAAGCCTATTGTATCTGCGAATACAATTGCAACACCTGCTTTTTTTTCTGATTCCCATTTGCCTGAAATACATATGATCATTCCTTCACCCTGTGTCTATATTTATCTTTTAAGGTAAGACAAGATTCTTGTATGCAGCAGATATCTGGCCTGAGTTTTTGTATCCAGTCATCCAACCTGTGTCTCTTTAGAGGACAATTTAAACCATTCACATTAATTGAGAATATTGATAAGTCTGTTAGAATTTTGGGTATCGAGTTTTTTGGAAGTCCAGTGGATATTTTTTAATCCTTTCACCACTGTGGAAGTTGGAATTTGATCAAAAATTTCTGAGTGAGTGTACTTTCGTGGTAGAGGATTGTTCTGGTTGTTATGGAGAATAGGTCTGAGAGAGTTTGTTTAATTATGGAAAATTTCTTCAACATGTTTATGTCATTAAACTATTTAATTTCTTCATCATAAATTAAACTCAGTTTAGGTGTATACAGAATCCTGGCTTGAAAATTATTTTGTTTTAGGAGATTAAAAGTCAATGACCATCCTCTTCTACCTGAAAGGTTTCAGCAGAGAGATCTGTAGTTATTCTAATGTTTTTTCCCTTGTAGGTTATGGTTTTCTTACATCTTGCTGCTTTCAGAATTTCCTCCTTCTTATTAACTTTAGTGAAGTTAATTACAATTTACCTGGGGTATGTCTTATTTGGATTGAGCTGTGTGGGGGTTCTGAAACTGTCTGCTGTCTGAAATTCAGAATCTTTTGTCATATGTAGAAAGTTATCCTTCATAATCTCATGAAAAAGGGCTTCTGTGCCTTGCAAAGCAAATTTGTTGCCTTCAAGGATTCCTATAAGGTGAATATTAGTTTTCTTTGAATTATCCCAGAGCTCTCTGAAAGAATGATCTGTTTTTGCTCTCCATTTCTCTTCCACCTTGAGAGTTTAGGTGCATTCAAAATCTTTGTCTTCAATGTCAGAAATCCTTTCTTCTGCTTGCTCCATTCTGTTACTGAGGGATTCTACTATATTTCTCAGATCTTTGAGGGCTGCAAATTTTTCTCTCAATGTGTCAAAATCTTTGGTGATTTTTGTGTTTGAATTCATTGGATTCTTTGGAGACAACTTTGGAAATGCTTTTGAATTTCTATTTCCAACTTTATCTCCATTCTTTTAATCTCATTTACAATCCAAACTCTGAATTCAATTTCTGACATCTTAGCCATTTGTTTATGAGTGGGATCTTCAGTTTTGTCTGCCATATCATTCCTTGGTGGAGTTGATCTACTTTGTTTATTTATATTATTGAAGTTTTTGCACTAATTCCATCCCATGATTATTTTACACCATTTGTCTAGATGAGCAGATAAGATGAAGTTGGGTTGGGAGGCTCCTGGAGTAGTGATTAACCAGCCCTTTGCCCAATAGCAAGGACTGGTTTCTGTACCTTTTATCCTAGAGCTTTGCAAAGGACTCATACAGTGCTATGGCCTGAGACACTGGGGACTTACTTGCTGTGGTGGGGCTAAGTGGCTCTGTCTTGTTTTCAGCTGGTTTCTGTCCTACCCTAGTGAATTAATTACTGTAGGTTGAAGTCTCAGCTGTGGAGGAATATCAGCAATTAAGTCACCCTGCCCCCCATGGGCCACAACTGGTAGAGGAAAATCAAACCTTCACACAATCACTCACCTAGGGTGCCACTTTGTATAGTTCTTAGGTGATTGGTCCAGTCCAAGAGATCCAAATCAATTGTTCCAGTCAGCACCTGGTCTCAAGTTGGAAAGTTCAGGAGGTCTCCGTCAACCGGATAGCAGGGGTCACTGGCAGCTTGAGTATGACTCATTACGGTGCTCCATGGAGTCAGAAGAAACTGCTCCCCAGCAAATGAATTAGTCTGGGAATTTGATGCCTCCTTACCCACCTTGCACCACTGTCACATCCAGTTCCCACAACACAACAGGGCTGTGACCCAGTTCCCTCCAGTGAGCAGATGCTCTTCTAGGAATTTGCATCTGCCTGAGTCACAGGGAGATCTATGTCTCCTCAGCCAGGCCTCCAAACACTGCCACAATCCAGCAGGGGGAGCTGAGGCCTTACAGCCTTAGGTGGTTAATGGAAGCTGGGGTGGTTCACTCAGTTCCAGCCCCACCCTGACTGATGTTACTAACACTTATATTTTTGCAGAATTTGTGATTCTGTCCCACCTATATTCTTCTTTGGACCAGGTGCTATTTGAGTTCACAGAAACTGCAACTCAGCCTTGGTCTGTGATGCTACCTTGGTCTGGTGTGTCTGTCTCTGCTGCAGTCTGTGTTGGGGTGGATGCAGTTAGAGCTCACACTTGGCTCTGAGTTCCAGCCTCTGCTCACCTGTCTTTGTCTCAGCTATGATTCCCTGAGGGCTCGGTACTTATTAGGCTCACTAAAGCAGTCCTGGCTCAGCCCCACCCTGGGAGTATGCCATCTCTGTGCATGCTTCTGCTATTCTCCATCCCCACTGTGCCCTGCCCAGGCAGGTACTGCCTGAGGCATACCCTTTACTCATGTACCTGCATTACTGTCCCAGATCTGTTATACCAGTGTCTGCCACCAGAGAAGATGCCTGGCTTTCTCAGGTTGCCTAAAGAGACAGGGAGTGTCTCTCCAAAATATCCTGAGGGGTATGAGCCCTATTGTTCCCACTACTGCCACTGCTACTCTGTGCCATGGGGCACAACCTCTCCTTCTCCTGTATTGCTCCTTCAGTCCACTGTCTTCTCCTTATCCTTGTGCCACAGAATCAGCACAGACCTGCAACAGCCTATGCCCCATCCACATCTCTTAAGAAAATGCCTAAGAAACTGGATTCCATTGGGGACAGGCCCAATACCTCAGGGTGAGAGTGGAGGGGAGTGATCGGAGTTCAGCATTGAAGGTAGAGAATATATACAGTTTTATACAGTTTTATGCCTAGCAGGAAAGTGGCATGGCACCCTAGTAGGGAAAGGAGGACAGGTTTTTAGAGGGTCTCTCCCATGGGATAAAATGGGAAGATGTTTAAACTCTGCGCTTATTTGTAGAAAATATGCTGAGAACTGTTCTCTTGGGGGAGGTGACTCCTGTCTACTTGGCAATGGATTTTGTACCTGTTGTTTGTATCATTGGGGTCGCAGCTTACCTCAGAAGGGCAAATGTGCATTCTTCAGCCTTCTTTCTTGGCTGAGCTTCATATCATCAGCTTACTTGCTAAACTTCTCTCCTTTAACTCTCCCTCTGGAAGAGAGCCTCTGTGGAAAGCTGGTTCTAGTCAGCCAACTTGTCTTCACCCCTAAGCCTATTTTCTTAAGTGTGCTTATCAAGAAAAGATGCTGGATATTGTAAAAAGTCTTTCTGCATCAATTGAGAGAATCTTATGTATAACATTGGTGACTTGAAAGCTTTAAAAGTATTGACATACTCAAGAGCTTATTTAGTATGATTACATGGAGAGAGTTTGGAAGAAATTGAGTGAGGCAATAACAAGCAATGTTAACAGTCTTATCACAAAGTACTTAATGGTTAAGCTTTGATTATATGAATATAAATATTTCTTATGATAATTTCTTGTACGTCCAAGTAGAGAAATATATAAGAAAATTTACTAAATGAATTTTAGAAAGGTCAAATAACTTCCTCAATATCAAGCAGTAAATTGTGAAGCCATGATTCAAAATTATGCTTATGTAACTTTTAAAGTTCATGTTATTCAAACAATGCTGTGCTTTCTCTAGAAAACAGTCTGTTTTTTTTTTTTTTTTTAATTTCTGGGACAGAACCTTTCACTGAGGCCTCAGCTGGAGTGCCATGACATTTTCCAGGCTCACAGAGGCTTCAAACCCGTGGACTAGGGCATTCTTTTAGGTTTGGCCTTCTGAGGGACCATATAGGTAGGTCCCCACCATGCAACACTGCCTATTTTCCTCTATATTTGGCAAAGGTAGGGTCTTATTCTTCCTCATGCTGGTGAGGTCTTATACTTCCTCATGCTGGAGATCCTGACCTGAGGATACCAAACCTCCCCTAAGTCCTGTAATTGTGAGTGTGAGTCACGGTGCCCTGCCAAACACCACTATTATTCCTGTTTTTCTTTTTCCATCCTGATTCCCTGCTTTTCTTCTTTTATTCGTTTTTTCTTTCACTCTTTTTTTTAGTTTTTTCTTTTTTTCTTCCATCTCACTTTGTATTCTTCCTTTTTCTTTGCAACAAAACTATAATCCCAGACTCAAGCACAGAGATAAGGAAAATTATGTTGGAGGAAGCAAGAATTAAAAGTAGAAGAAAGAAATGAACAAAATGAAAACACACATGAGGAGGAACCAACAAAAAATTCCACCAACATAAAAAACTAGATCATATCACACCCCCCCAACATATCACAAGGCAGCTATAAAAGAGGATCTCACTTATAAATAAAATATGGAATGACAGAAAGAGAATATAGTGTATAAATGGCAAAAATGATGAAGGGAGTTGAGGAGAAATTGAAAAATCACCAAGAAAACTTAAACATTGACCCAAGAAGTGAATGAAAGATATGAAGAAATTGGAAAGGATTTATTGAACCTTAAGAAATTGAGGCAGTCCTTCACAGAAATTAAATATATGCTAGAAAGTATGAAGTATCAATAAGAGATTAAATCACAGAGAGTAAGTATCTCAGAGCTAGAGGAGAGTTTCTTTAGCTAACTCAGGGATATACAGAGGCATAAAAGAATAGAGGAAAAGGAAAGAAATCAATAATAGAATTACAGGAGTACACAAATCACACAAACATATGAACTACAGGTATCCCTGAATAAGAAGAGCCACTCAAAGGTATAGAAGCTCTACTAAAAGATGTCATAAATGAAAATTGTCCAAGCATCACAAACAGTCAAGACACAATTTGTTTATTGAACCCCAGTTTGTATCAATACAGAGCATCTTCTATACACATTGTAATGAACCTGGCCAAGATCAAAATTAAAGACAAAATTCTGAAGACAGCCATCAATAACCACTGATTGACCTAAAGGGATACATCCATCAGGATGATAGGATTTGTTTTAGCTGAAATGTTCAAGCCAGAGAAGGATTATCAACTACATTTAACCTCCTTTTTAAATTTTTTAAAATATTTTTATTATTTCAGGTTCATGTAGGATACAAAGAATTAGTTTACACTGTTTTCATTTGTTAGGAAAAGTAACTCTTATAATTGTGTCACTTCCCCAAGAGGTGCACCATACACCATAGTCTTTCCTCCCCCTCTCTGATCCACTCTACCCAATCTCTCATTCCCCTGCTTCCCACCTTGAAATGATTTGAGTTCTTCACTTATGAATCATCTACTGGCTTCACCTCACAATTGGGTAAACTGGATTCTTATTTCTCTCTTCTTGTGATGTTTAATAAGAAGAATGTGCTCAAACTCAATTCTGGTTAATACAAAAGATGCAAAGTCTCCATATCTTTTAATGACTGAATAGTATCCCATGATATACACATACCACATTTCTTAATCAATTCCTGTGTTGGTGTACATTTAGGTTGTTTACACATTTTGGTAATTGTAAATTGAGCTGTGATAAAGTCTAGTGCAAATGTCCTTATGATAAAATGATATTTTTTTTTTCTTCTGGATAGAAGCCTAGTAATGGGATTGCAGGATCAAATGGGATGTCTAATTTGAGTTCTTTGAGGATTCTCCATACTTCCTTCAAAAAGGCTGTTTTCGTTTGTAGTATCACCAACAGTATAAAAGTGTCCCCTCTTCTCCATATCCTCACCAGCATCTGCAGCTTTAAGTCTTTGTAATGTGGGCTATTTCCACAGGGGCTATATTCTATCTCAGGGTGGTTCTGATTTGCATTTCTCTGATGATCAGGAACAATGAGTATTTTTTTTAAAAGTTATCCATTCATTTGTCTTCATCAGAGGAGGTTCTGTTCATATCACTTGCCCAGTGGTACATGGGAATGTTTGCTCTTTTTTTGTTGATTAATATATTTCTTTATTGATCCTAGTTGTTAAGCCTTTGTCAGATTTGTAAAATGCAAATATCTTCTCCAATTCTGAAGATTTTCTTTTTGCTTTCCTTGTTGTGCCTTTAGTTGTGCAGAAGTTTTGCAGCTTAAATAAATCCCATTTGTTATTTTTTATTGCTCTTGCAATGACTGCTGAAGTCTTTGTCATAAAATATTTTCCTAGTCCAACACCATCATGAGTTTTTCTCAGATCTTCTTCTAAGATTTTTATGATTCTATGTCTTAGATTTAAATCTTTTATTCATCTTGAGTCAATGTTTTGTAAGTTGTGAAAGGTATGGGTGCAGATTCAATCTTTTACATGTGGTTATCCAGTTCTCCCAACCCCATTTATTGAATAGATTCTTTTCTGCATTGTATGTTTTGTTTGTTTCATCAAAGATTAGATGGCAAGTAGAAATTGGTTTCACTTCCTGGTTTTATATTAAGTTACATACGCCTATGTCTCTATTTTTGTGCCAGTACCATGCATTTTGACTACTGTGGATGTGCAGCATAGCTTGAAGTCTGGTAGGGTGATGCCTGTAGATTTGTTGTTATTACTAAGAATAGCCTCATATATATAGGTTTTTTTCTGATTCCATACAAAATGAAATACTATTTTCTTTGGTTCTTCAAAGTATGATGTTTGGATTTTAATGAGGAATGCATTGAATCTCTACATTGCTTTGGGTAGAATAGAAATTTTTACAATGTTGATTCTTCCCAGAAAAGAGCATGATATGTTCTTCCATTTGTTAATGTCTTCTGCTATTTCTTTTCTTGGGTTTCATAATTCGCTTTGTAAATATCCTTCACCTCTTTTGTTTGTTATATTCCTAGAGAATCTCATTTTCTTTGAAGATACTGTGAAAGGAATTGTGTCCTTGATTTGCTTGTCAACTTGGCTGCTATTGACATATACAAAGGCTACTGATTTGGGAAGATGATTTTATACCTGAGACATTACTGTAGTTCCTGATCACTTCCAGGAGTTTTGTGATTGAGACTCTTGGGTTTTCTGACTATAAGAATATCATCAGTGGGTGGTGCCTGTGGCAAATTGGGTAGAGTGCCGGCCCCATATACTGAGGGTGGCAGGTTTGAATCCAATCGAAGACAAACTGCAACAAAAAATAGCAGGGCATTGCGGTAGATGCCTGTAGTCCCAGCTCCTTGGGAGGCTGAGGCAAGAGAATCTCCTAAGCCCAGAAGCTAGAGGTTGCTGTAAGCTGTGATGCCACGGCACTCTACTGAGGGCAATAAAGTGAGACCCTGTCTAAAAAAAAAAAAAAAAAACCCAGAGAGAGAGAATATCATCAGCAAAAGAACCAGGTTGAACTCCTGTGCCCCAATCTGGATGGCTTATGTAATCTCCTGTTCCCTGATTGCATTGGTTAAAACTTCCAAAACTATGTTGAACAGTGTTGGTAATAATGAACATCCTTATATGTTTCCAGATCTCAGTGGAAAAGCTTTCAGTTTTATTCCATTCAGTACAATATTAGCTGTGAGTTTGTCATAGATAGCTTCCATCAGCTTAAGAAATGTGCCACCTATGTGGATTATCCTAAGTGCTCCAGCTAGAAAACAATGCTAAATTTTGTCAAATGCTATTTCTACATCTATTGAAAGGATCATATGGTCTTTTTTGTTTTTTCTATTGATATGGGATATTACGTTTAAGAATTTTCATATATTAAATCAGCCTTGCATCTCTTGGATGAAGCCCACTTGAATGTGATGTATATATTTTTAAATATTTCGCTGCACTCTATTAGCTAAGGTTTTGTTGAATATTTTTGCATTAATGAAATTGGTCTGTAGTTCTCCTTTCTAGTTAGGTCCTTTCTTGGTTTTGGAATCAAGGTGATATTCACTTCATAGATTGTGTTTGGGAAGGTTCCTTCCTTTTCAGTGTTTTGGAATTGGTTCTGCAGTATAGGTACTATCTCATCTTTGAAGGCATGATAGAATTCTGATGTAAGGCCATCTGGTCCCAGAATTTTTTGTTGTCATTGGAAGGTTTTTTTATTGTTTCTGAAATCTCAGTGCTTGATATTGTTATGTCCAAGAGATCTATTTCTACTTATCGAAGTCTAGGGAGATGATGTGATTCCAAGTATTTGTTAATTTCCTCCACATTGTCAAATTTATGGGCATAGAGTTTTGGCAGTAGTCAGAAATAATCTCTTGTATGTCTGTGGTATTAGAGATGCTATTGCACCATTTTCAATACTGTTTGAGGTTATAGAAGATTTTATGTTTCTATTTTTACTTAATGTGGCCAATGATTTATCAATATTATTTATCTTTTTGAAGCACCAAATTCTTGTTTCTTTAATTTTCTGAATTATTCTTTTGTTTTAAATTTCATTTCTTTCTGATTTAATGTTTGCTCATTGTTTTTTCTTATGCTATCTTTGGGAATGGAATGCTCTTCCTTTTCTATTTCTTTAGGATGATTCATCATATTATTGATTGTGCTTTCTTTCTGTTTTTTGGATGTAGTCATGAATGTGGTCAACAGTCCTTTTAGGATTGCTTTTGCAGTGTTCCACAGGTCTTGATAGTTTGTGTCTTCATTTTTTTCCATGCTCAAGGAAGTTAATGATTTCCTTTCACATCTCTTCCTTGACTGAACTGTCATTCAGCATGAGGTTGATTATTTTCCATGTCTTTGTGGTGGAACGAAAATTTTTGTTGGTTTTGAGTTCCACCTTTATTGCTTTGTAGTCTGAGAAGATGGAAGGTATAATTTCAATTCTTTCAATTTTGTTGAGATTTGCTTTGTGTCCTAGTATAATATCTATTTTGGAGAATGTTGAATGGGTTGATGACAAGAATGCATATTCTTTCACTTGGGATGGTGTGCCCTGTATAGTTCTATTTAGCACAGTTGTTCTGTGTCATAATTAAGTTCCTTGTATCTTTGTTTAGTTTCTGTTGAGAGGATCAGTTCAGCTTTGTAATAGGGGTGTTAATGTCCACTACCAGTATGTTCTTATAGATACCATATTGCTCAGACTAATTAAGATCTATTTTATAAAACCAAGGGCATTTAAGTTGAGTTCATAAATATTTAGAATTGAATTTTTTGTTGTATTGTTCTCATAACCATTATGAAGTGTCCATCTTTTTTTTTTTTTTACTTATTTGCTTTAATTCCACTTGTAAATGAAAATAAGATTATGACTCCTCTTTCCTTCTAATTTCCATTTTCTTGAATTATTGTTTTCCACCCCTTAATCCTGAATCTTACTTTGTCCTTCCAGGCTGGATGTGTTTCCTACAGACAGCATATGGATGGCTTGTGTTTTATCCAATCAGCCAGCCTGTGCCTTTTCCATAGGGAATTCAAGCCATTATCATTTATTGAGATAATTGATAAATGTAGTTGAGTTACATTTATCCCATTTTATTAAAGGCTTAATTTTATTTTGTGTCATTTTGGATGGTAGGGTTTATCTTTCTTTTCTGGATGTTTCAATTGCTGTGGGGGTCCATTGATGGTCAGTGTGTAGAATAGGCTTACATATTTCCTGTAGAGTTTGTCTTGTGGCAAACTTCCTCAATGTTTGAATATCAAATGATATTCCAATGAAATCAAATGATTTGATTTCTCCCAGAATTTTAAAGCTTAGTTTAGCAGGATATAGAATTCTGAGCTGCAATTTCTTTTGTATAAGTAGTTTAAAATTAGATATCCATTTTCTTCTTGCTTAAAGTTTAATTTGAGTTGGGGGGAGAGGCAAGATGGCTGATTGAAGCCAGCTCTCAGCAGAGGCTCCCATCAAGAGGGAGAAATAATGGCCAGAACCAACCCAATGAAGCAGAAGACCAGGAGCTGAGCTGAGAGAGAGGATTGATAGGTTTGCATCACCCTTGCTGAGGCAAGCTGGGACTCCAAGGAAATGAATTTCAGGTACACAACCCACCACAAAGAGGATGGGAATCCTTCCCCTCCCCTGCCTCAGGAAAGCAGCTTGAGGTGAGTAGTGAACAGAGGACCTTTGATTTCACCAAAGGGGAGAGAGTGACTGAGAGCCAGGACTCCTTCCACAGAGAGATAACCCTGCAAACCCAGGTAGTATCTTTCCTGGGACAAAAGCTGAACTAATAGTCTCCCTACCTTCCTGAACTCCCAATCCACCCTTTTCACTCTCCTGGCAGTCTGGAGGACAACCCCCTGCAGAATCTGGAGTCTATTGCACATTTTTGCCAGGGTGGGTCATCTCATGGGCTATGGGGCAGTTGTGATGAAACTATAATTTTAAGAGAGGTGGGGAGTCACAAGGGGAGAGAGACTTGTCCCCTTTTAGAAAGAGCACAGTGCAAGACCATGCCACCAACCATCAGGAATCACAGTGGTGCCCACTAGCACACCACCCACTTCTGTTATGCAGGGGACACTTCCCTCCAGCTCTGCACCTGTGTCCTGCAATCTGTGCTGCCAGCAGCCAATGGCTGGCAACTCCACCCTCCAGCTTCCTCCCTTCCTCCTGTGCCCCTTGCCCAGTGGCTGGTGGCTCCACTGTCTAGCTCCCTGCCCAGCTCCAGTGATTCATGGAATTCGTGGCAATATCCTCCAGCTGCCCACTCAATTCCTGCCACCTGCTGCACAGCAGTATCCCAGACCAGAGTTACCCAACAGTGGCAGTACCACCTCTGACAGTAGTGGTAGACCCATGGACCTGCCCACTAGGATCAAATTTGGGAGAAACAGCTCCACAATTCTGTGGAACATGGAGGGAAATGGACCTGATCTGCAGGGGTTCCATAGGTAGAGTGTGGCCAAGGCAGAGGTGTGATCTCTGAGGGAGAGAACCACAGTCCTCCAGGGTAACCCCCGACTGGGTACAGAAGCAGGTACTCCCAAGTTTCTAGTGATCACTGTAGAGAATCAGGCCTGAATTCCTCCTGCCTACAGGTCACATAGGGAGACAGCCTGGTTGGGAATGCATTGTCCCCTCTTTGACTTAGGTACAAATCCCTGGTGTACTTGAGTATTAGAGAGAGCTGGGTTGCAGCACTGTGGGGTTACTAGTGACTGCGATTGACAGTGATGTAAAGTGGGGAAAGAGGCACCAGCACCCCTGGAATAATTCTTTTGCTAGGCGGGCCTTTCTGACTCCATGTACCACTGGAGCAAGTCACAGTTGAGCTGCCAGTAGATTCCTGCTGTTCAGTTGCTTGAGACCTTTTGAACTCTCCCACTTGATCTATGTTTTTGCTGTCCATGACAATGGGTTTGGAACTCGATTTGCACTGATTACCCATGGACTCTCCAGAGTTATACCCTGGTTGTGTTGTAGAGAGGACTGATCCTCCACTCCCAATTATTACCAGTGGGGGGCAGGGTGTCTTAATTGCTTGTATTCCTCCACAGCTGAGATTTCAACCCAAAGCCACTGACCCATTAGGATTTCTCAGAGTCTAGATAAACGCAAGACAGAATCACCTAGCCCCATCATACCAAGTGGATCCCCAGAATCTCAGACTGTAGTATTGAACAGGACCTTGGTAAAGCCATATGGAAAAAGCTACAGTCACCAGTACACTGGTAAAGGGCTGGTTAATTACATCTCCAGGATCCCTCAATTTAATTCCACCTTACCAGCCTCACTAAACAAATGGTGAAAAATAACCATGGGGCAAAACCAGTGGAAAAAACTTGGGCAATATGAATAACCAGAGTAGATCAACTCCTCCAAGGTATGACCAATGAGAAGCAACAGAAGATCTGATTCATAAACAAATAGCTGAGATGTCAGAAATTGAGTTCAGAATTTGTATAGCAAATAAGATTAACAGGATTGAAGTAAAATTGGAAGTAAAAGTTCAAGGAGTAATTCAAAAGTTCAATGAATGCAAAGATAAAATTAGCAAAGATTTTGACAAATTGAAGCAATAATTTGCATCCCTCAAAGACCTAAAAAATACGGAAGAAGCCCTCAGTAAGAGGATGGACCAGGCAGAAGAATCTCAGAAGACAAAGCTTTTGAATGTTCCCAAAAACTCAAAGATGAAGAGAAATGGAGAGCAAAGGTGGATCATTTCCTGAGAGAGTTGTGGCACCATTCCAAAAAAGCAAACATTCACTTTATTGGAATTCCTGAAGGTGATAAGAATGATCTGAAAGGCAAAGATGCTCTACTTCAAAAGATTTTAGAGGAAAACTTTCCAAACATGGCAAGAGATACTGAAATTCAGATAGTAGTTTCAGAAACCTAGCATCACTCAATCCAAATAAAGCATCCCGTAGACACATTGTAATTAACTTCACCAAAGTTAACGTGAAAGAGAAAATCCTGCAAGCAGTCAGGCATAAGAAAATCATAACCTACAAGGGGAAGAATATTAGAATGACTGCAGATATTTCTGCTGAAACTTTTCAATCCAGAAGAGGATGGTTATCAAACTTAAATCTCCTAAAACAAAACAACTTACAGCACAGAATCCTGTGTCCAGCTAAACTGAGTTACAATTATGATGGACAGGACAAATACTTTTATAACATTCACATGTTGAAGACATTTGCCATAACTAAACCAGCTCTTCAAGATATTCTCAGACCCATCCTCCATAATGACCACCACAATGCTCTACCACCAAAGTAAACTCACTCAGAAATTATTGATCAAAAGCCAAATTCCACAGTGCTGAAAGGATTAAAAATGTCCACTGGTCTTTTGAAAAACTTGGCACCCCAAATACTACCAGGCTTATCAATACTCTCAATTAACATGAATGGCTTAAATTGACCACTGAAGAGGCATGGGTTGGCTGACTGGATACAAAATTCAGGCCAGATATCTGCTGAATACAAGAATCTCATCTTATCTTAATGGATAAATACAGATTCAGGGGGAAGGGATGGGCATCTATAATCTAGGCAAACAGAAAACAGAAAAAAGAAGGGGTTGCAAAATTATTTGCAGATACATTAGTCTTGAAACCAACAAAAGTAAGAAAAGACAAGGATGGTCATTTTCATATTTATTAAAGGAAACACTCAACATGATGAGATATCAGTTATTAACATTTATGTGCCAACCAAAATGCTCCTCAATTTGTAAGCAAAACCCTAACAGACCTGAACAATTTGATAACTTCCAGCACCATAATAATAGAGATTTTAACACCCCGCTGGCAATGTTGGATAGATCCTCCAAGAAGAAACTAAGCAAAGAAATTTTGGACTTAAACTTCACCATACAACAATTGAATTTAATAGACATCTACAGAACATTTCATCCTAACAAAATTGAATACACATTCTTCTCATTACTCCATGGAACATGCTCCAAAATTGATCACCTCTTATGTCACAAGGTTAACATCAACAAATTTAAAAGAATAGAAAGTATTCCTTGTATTTTCTTGGATCATCACTGGAACAAAAGTTGAACTAACCAATAACAGGAATCTGCATACTCATACCAAGACTTGGAAACTAAATAACCTTATGCTGAATGATAGCCGAATCAAAGATGATATTAAGAAGAAAATTATCAAGTTTTTCTAACAGAATGGTAATGAAGACATGAATTATCAGAACATCTGGGATACTGCAAAGGAGTCCTAAGAGGAAAATTTATAGTACGTGAACTTTCCTAAAGAGAACAGAAAGAAAAGAAATCAACAACTTACTGTAACATCTCAAGCAACTAGAAAAGGAAGAACACTCCAACTCCAAACCAAGCAGAAGAAAATAAATATGCAAAATTAGAGCAAAATTAAATGAAATAGAGAACAAAATAATTATTCAAAAGATCAATGAATCAAAAAGTTGTTGTTTTGAAAAGTTTAACAAAATTGATAAAATCTTGGCTAGCCTAATCAGAAATAGAAAATTAAAATCCTTAATTTAATCAATCAGAAATGACAAAGGCAAAATAACAACAGACACCTCAGAAATTCAAAAAATTCTTAATGAATACTACAAAAAACACTATTCTCAGAAATATGAAAATCTGGAAGAAATTGACCAATACTGGGAAGCACACCACCTTTCTAGACTTACCCAGAAAGAATTAGCAATTTTGAACAGGCCTATATAAAGTACTGAAATAGCATCAACTATATGAAATTTCCCAAAAAAGAAGACTCTGGTACCAGACAGATTCACACTGGAATTCTACCAGACCTTTAAAGAGGAACTAGTACCTATATTGCATAACCTTTTCCAAAGCATAGAAAAAGAAGGAATACTTCCCAACACATTCTATGAGGCAAATATCACCCTGATCCCCAAACCAGGAAAAGACCCAACAACAACAACAAAAAAGTATACACCAATATCTTTAGTGACTATAGATGCAAAAATATTCAATAAGATCCTAGCAAACAGAATCCAACAACACATCAAACAAATTACATACCATGACCAAGTGGGTTTTATACCATGGTCTCAAGGATGGTTCAATATACATAAATCTATAAATATAATATATCACATAAACAAAATAAAAAAACAAAGACCATATAATTCTCTCAATAGATGCAGAAAAAGCTTTTGATAATATCCAGCATATTTTTATGTTCAGAACACTTAGGAAAATAGGTACAGAAGGTACATTTCTTAAACTGATAGAGGCCATCTACAGCAAACTCTCTGTCAATATAGTATTGAGTGGAGTTAAATTGAAATCATTTCCACCCAGATCCCAAACTAGGAAAGGTTGCCCATCATCTCCACTGCTTTTTAACATTGTAATGGAAGTCTTAGCCATTGCAATCAGGCAAGAGAAAGCAATCCAAAGACATCTCTGGAACAGAGATCAAACATTCAATCTTCGCAGATGATATGATTGTATAACTGGAAACCCCCAGGGATCCAACTACAAAACTTTTAAAAGTGATCAAGGAATACAGCTGCATCTGAGATTACAAAATCAATACTGACAAATCTGTAGCCTTTACATATATGAACAAAGCTCAAGCTGAAAAAACAGTCAAGGACTCTATTCCTTTTATAGTAGTGCCAAAGAAGATGAAATGTTTGGGGGTTTACTTAATAAAGTACATGAAAGATCTCTATAAAAAGAACTATGAAACTACGAGAAAAGAAATAGCTGAAAATGTTAAGAAATGGAAAAACATACCATGGTCATTGCTGGGAAGAATCAACATTGTTAAAATGTTCATACTACTGAAAGCAATATACAATTTTTAATGCAATCTCTATTAAAGCACCACTGTCATACCTTAACGACCTCAAAAAACAACACTTAGTTTTTATATGGAATCATAAATTACCTTGATAAGCCAAAACATTACTCAGAAACAAAAACAAATCAGGAGGAATTATGCTACCAAACCTCAGACTATAGTATCAATGGATAGTTATCTAAAGAACATGGTACCAGCATGAAAAAAAGAGGTAGATGTATGGAACAGAATAGAGAACTAAGAGATGAACCCAGCTACTTACCGTCACTAATCTTCGATAAGCCAATCAAAACATTCACTAAGGACAAGACTCCATACTTACCAAGTGTTGCTGGGTGAACTGGCTGGCGACCTGTAAAAGACTGAAATTGGACCACCACCTTTCACCATTATCAAAGATAGATTCTCACTGAATGAAAGATTTAAACTTAAGACATGAAACTATACAAATACTAGAAGAAAGTGCAGGAAAACATTTCAAGAATTTGGACTGGGAGAATATTTTATGAGCAGAACCCCCCAGACAATTGAAGCAACACCAAAAATACATTAATGGGATATGATCAAACTAAAAATCTTCTGCACAGTGAAGAACACAGTATGTAAAACAAGAAGAGAGCCCTCAGAATGGGGGAAAATATTTGCAGGCTATGCCTCTGAAAAAGGTTTAATAACCGGAATCCATAGAGAACTCAAATGTATCAGCAAGAAAAGAACAAGTGATCCCATCTCAGTGTGGGCAAGGGACTTTAATAAAAACTTCTCTGAAGAAGACAGGCACATGGCCTATAGCCACATGAAAAAATGCATATCACCCTTTATCATCTGAGAAATGCAAATCAAAACCACTTTGAGATATCATCTAACTCCAGTAAGATTAGCCCATATCACAAAATCCAAAAAACATAGATGTTGGTGTGGATGTGGAGAAAAGGGAACACTTTTGCACTGCTGGTGGGAATGCAAACTAATAAGTTCCTTTTGGAAAGAAGTTTAGAGATCACTTAAGGATCTAAAACTAGACCTGCCATTCGATCCTGCAATAAAGGAAAAGACCCAAACTCAGGTATCCCATGAGGAGGGAAGCTGTGTGGGGAGCACAGAAGGGCCTAGGATTATGTAGTTGATATCAAGACCTAAAATTTTATAACATGATAATTTATAAATACTGTTTGCAGGTCTACACTGGCTTTCTACAGAGGCAGATAAATTCCTTCAACTTTCTCCCACAAATGGTTTTGGACAATAAAAAGGAGACCCTATCTCAGGTATCCCATGGGCAGGGACAGCTGTGGGGGGTATGGAAGGGCCTAGGATCATGTGGTTATGACATCAAGACTGAAAATTTCCTAACATGAGACTTGGTAATTGCTGTGTGTTTACTATTCTGTTAATTATCTTTTCTCTTATCAAGTAGAGTGGGAGGAAGTATAGAAAGAGTTGTTTAGGTGTTGGTCTGGCCAGGGTTTGAATCTCAGCACCACTGCTTATTTACTAACTATAACATTAAACAACTTATTCCATAGACCAAGGCTCTCCTCCCATTGAGGAGCCAAGTGGCCTTGGCAAAATCCCTACTCCAACCTTGGTTTCTATGTCATAAAAATAAAGATGTTGTGCTAGAAAATTTCTAACAGCTTCCTCAAGTCTAGTACTTAAGTCACCCTGGGATCTTGAATTTGGAAAGCACCAAGTGGGATGAGACACTTAAAAATTATTATCCACCTCATTACCAACCACCACCAACTTCAAGAGGCTTTGGGCATAACTCCACCAAGCCATTTTTCTTGGGGGTCTTATCCCTGAGTAAGAGAAGGAGAAGTAAATAATATAAGGTCAGGTTCACAACAAAAGTCCAGGTGCTCATGCTTAAAGAAAATGCCACTTGAAATTTGCAGCTTTCCAGCTAAGAAATAACATTTTATGAGGTGATAATAATGTAATAGCAGCTTTTCCCTAAGAATATTACTAAGCAAATCTTGCCAGGTGAACAAGAGTTAGCCTAGAGTACACAGTTCAGGACTATGCCTAGGGCTCAGGGTTCAGGACTCAGCACTCAACTAATACATTCCAAGCATGTTAAGAGAACAGAAAGTGATCAAATGGAAGAATATCAAGGAAAGTTCTTGAGGATATAATGATAGAAAGAAACATTTCCAAAACTCCAATGAGAGTACAGAATAACATAAAGCTCTTTCATGCTGAAGGGATTGATTATCACCTATGGATTAGAATAAATGATGCCAAGAGCCTACATAAACCACAAAGATTATAATGAGAATTTTTGGAAACCAAAACTCCTTCAAAGTTGAATACCAGTTGGGGTAGTCCGGGGCTGGCCCTTCTGCTGGTTTGTTGCCACACATTTGGTTGTCCAGCTTAACCAGATGGGTAAAAACCAGTTCCCTTTGGTATGAAACTTTGTGTACTTGAATGAAAAAAAGTTAAAAGATTAATCATGAAATTTCAGAAATTGTCATAGTTTGGTAGTGAAAACAATTAGGAGAGTAGAATGAGACAATGATGTTGTAAAAAACCCATAGGACTCTTTTTTCTCCATTAAGATAGAACCATCACTGAAACCTTATAGGGGTAGGAACATGAGGAAGAATATTTCTACTTCCATAAGCTAGCAAGTGAAAAAAATTGAAATCTAGACAATTATGATGCTTAGAAATCTAGGCAATACGATACTTAGAATAGAAACACAGACTATTTCCATATTCAAAATCTTATAGTCTTGATTTATTAAAAATACAATTAAATAAATAAAATTCAATTTTAAAAGGACTTGGCTAAACCCAAGCTTATGTGTTTTTTTGTTTGTTTGTTTTGTTTGTTTTTTGGTGTATGTGTGTATTCATGACATTAAATAAACAGATTCTAGTGAATTATCCCTTTTTAAATATTTGGTTGGTATTGTGTAGATATAATCAGTATCTAATATGCTTTGAATTGTGTCCTCAATCCTCAAGACACTGTGGATTTGAAATCTCAGACAACTTTGCAATTTAAACCAAAACCAAAAGTAATTCATATCTCAAGTAACCTGTTATTTTCTGCAATCAAAAAATCACTCATGGTTTGAAATAAAACACTGTTAATAACTCTGGAAGGGTTATTTCAGTTTCCTGGAAGACCCCCAGCTTTACTTCAAAGTTGATTTTTTTCCAGTGAAAAAACAGCTGAAAGAATCCACTAGTGCACTGTGCCATGCTCCCACCACCCCAAGCTGTGAAGGCTCAGCTCTGGAGCAATGAAAAAAGGTGGGGTGGGGAGGCAGGCAGGGGGATAAACAAGCTGTGGATCACAGGGAAATAGCCCTGTTCAGGCTTTCCCAGAAACAGTTCATCACCCTTAACAGTGAACAACCAGAGGAATTGTATCCAATTTGAATATTGTATTGTGTCATGTTTTTAAATAAATTTATATTTTTTTAAATACTATAATTTGGGATACCTCTAGAATTTTTTTTTTTTTTTGGTAACCCACTCTTCAGATGTCACATAAAGAGATGCCAAGAAAAGAATCTATGAAGAGAGCCACTGGAGGCAGAGATAGAGGCAAGGAAGCATCATTACAACTTTAGAGACATAGAGTCTCTAAAAAATACAGACGAAACTTTTCTTAATCTCTGAGACAGTAGCCTTGATGTCCTGAAATTTCTCTTGTATTTCTTGCTCAGGACTAACAAAGCTGGGATTGCCAATAAAATGACCACTTTGCTGAAAATGTCTCATTTAAACTCTAAGTCTTTTTATTTATTTATTTATTAAATCATAGCTGTATACGTTAATGCAATCATGGGGTACAGTGGGGTGTTTTCATATCCAATTTGAAATATTTTCATCAAACTGATTAACATAACCTTTTGTCATTTTCTTAGTTATTGAATTAAGACATTTATATTCTACTTTTAGAAAGATTCACTTGTGTACCCTTGTAAGATAAACCATAGG
>NW_003852570.1:3065905-3076351 GCF_000181295.1 Otolemur garnettii | reverse complement strand
GTGGTTCCAGTTTGAGTCTTTTACATGTGGTTATCCAGTTCTTCCAGCACCATTTGTTCAATAGGGATTCTTTTCCCCAATGTATGCTTTTGTTTGGTGTATCAAAGATCAGATGGCATTTATTTTCTATTCTGTTCAATATGTTTATGTCTCTATTTTTGTGCCAATACCATGCTGTTTTGATTATTGTGTACTTGTAGTATAGCCTGAAGTCTTTTATGGTGATGCCTAGAGCTTTGTTATAACTACAAAGAATAGCTTTAGCCATACGGAGTTTTTTCAGTTTCCATACCAAAAAAAAAGTCCTATTTTTTTCCAGTTTGGTGTTTGAATTTTAATGGTGACTGCATTGAATCTGTAGATTGCTTTGGGTAGTATAGACATTTTAACAATGTTTTTCCTTCCTAGTGAAGATCACAGTATGTTCTTCCATTTGTTACTGTTTTCTTCTATTCCTTTCTTAGGATTCTATAATCCTCTTTATAAAGTTCCTTCACCTATTTTGTTAGGTATATTCATTAGAATTATATTCTCTTTGAAGCTACCATAAAGAAAATTGTGTCCTTGATTTGCTTGTCAACTTAGCTGTTATTGGTGTATACAAAGCCTAAGATTTTTGGACATTGATATTACACCCTGAGACATTAATGTATTTCTTGATCACTTCCAGTTTTGTGGTTGAGTCACTGACATTTTCTAAGTATAAGATCATATTGTCAGGGAAGGGAAAGCATCATGGCAGTGGGGAAAAATGTTTAGCGGAGCTCTTCTGGAGCAACTAGGGAGAGAGAGAGGGCCAGGTCATACCGGGCATGGAGGATTTGTGGCTTGGGATGCAAAATGAGGTGGTGAACTACTGGATTCAGAGCGCAAGCCAGAGCTGCGGAGACATGACACACTAGGCAAGATTCTGCAAGTCTACCCTGACCACAGTGGTGGTGGTTGCCAGACCCCCCACAGAGGTGCAGGAAGAAGCCTATTGCAGTTTCCAGTTCTTGGGGGAAGCTAGACATTGAGTGGAAAGACTGGAGGAGTATGCACACCCAAGTGGTATTTCGTAGGCAGATTGGAGTGCTGTCTGGAGTGTTTCTGCCATTGTTTGGCAGAAGGTGAGACATCTATACAAGAAAGGTTCTCATGGACAGGGGGCAGCAATTGTCTGAAAGGTCACCAGACAGTAGTGAGGGTAGGCCTTTTGCTGGGGGCCTAAACACAGAGGTCTGAGTTCTGCCTGTTTGGAACAGACCTCCATTCATGACACACTCAATGGGAATTGTTGCCAGGGAACACTGTAGACCTGCCTCTAAAAAATTTTGGAGAACTATAGGATCCCAAAAGAGTGGGGTCTCAGTACTGAGCAAGTAATCGTGCAATCAGCACAAACAAGTAAGTTAGGAAACAGGTCTAAGCCTGGGAACCAAAGAATGGTTGACAGCTGTGTTGTTTGTCCCCCTAAATTCATCCTAATAAAGTTGTATTCCTATAATATATCAGACCCCAGGAAGATGAATGGCAGGAGCCAGCAGAAGCTCCCATCCAGAGGAAGAGGTAATGGCCAGAAATAATCCAATAAAGGTGAAGGTTTGAAGTTGTGCTGAGAGAGAAGTTTGGTAACTGCACATCATTCCTGCAGAGTCAAGCTGTGACTCCAAGGGAGAAAATTTCAAGTACAAAACCCATACCAAAGAGGACACGAGTCCATCACCTCCCCAAAGAGAGTGGCTTGCTATATGATCTCTACAAGCAAGCAGTGAACTGAAGACCTGTCATCTCATCCCAGAGGAGACAGTCGCTGGAGGCTGGGACTATTTCTCCAAAAAGACCCCACTGTGACCCTGGGCATTCTCTTGCCTGGCATAAACGTTGAACAAATATTTTCCGTGCCATTCTAAACTCCCATTCCACCTTTCCCCACTTGCCTGGTGGTCTAATAGCCCAACCCCTGCAGAGACCAGAGTGTCTGTGATTCTTTAATAGGGCTGGGGAATTGCATGGGCTGCAGCATCACAGCTGTGCTGAAAGAGTGAATCCAGTGGAGAAAGGTGCAGGGGGGAAGGGTGAAAGTACATGGGTGGAGGTGTGGGAAGCAGTGTGGAGGGCAGAGGCTCGGTAACCCACATGGAAGCATGGGAACCCATGTGGAGGCACCTGCCACACAGCACCAGTGATAGTAGAGTAATCCTACTGGGTTCAAATTTCAAAAGTCAACCCCCCTATTCTGTGGACTACAAGAGGGAGCCATACCTGACCCTACATGAATACCAGAGGAGCAGTGCAGCTGGGACAGAGGCGCGGTTTCTGATGGGGAGAAACAAAAGCATACATTGGGGAAAAGAATCCCTATTGAACAAATGGTGCTGGAAGAACTGGATAACCACATGTAAAAGACTCAAACTGGAACCACGTCTTTTACCTCTTACACAAATTGACTCAATATGGATAACAGATTTAAATCTAAGATACACACACAAAATGAAAATCTTAGAGGAGAGTGTGGGAAAAACTCTTGATGATGCTGAACTAGGGAAAGAATTTTATGACAAACACTTCAGTGGCCATTGCAACAACAACAAAAATTAACAAACAGGACTTAGTTAAGCTGAAAAGCTACTGCATAGCTAAGGACACAACAATAAAAACAAAAAGATAACCTTCAGAATGGGAAAATATTTTTCAAGGTATCACTCTGACAAAGGGTTGATAACTAGAATCTTCAGAGAGCTCAAATTAATCATCAAAAAATGAGTAAAATTTTTCTTTACCACTGGGCAGGAAATATGAACAAAACCTTCTTTGTGGAAGACAGATGAATGTCTAACAAACATTTTTAAAAGTGCTCACATCCCTGACTGTCAGAGAAATGTGAATCAAAACTACCCCGAGATATCATCTAACTCCTGTGAGAATAGCCCACACCACAAAATCTCAAAGGTGCAGATACTGGCGTTAATGTGGAAAGAAGGGAACACTTTCACACTGTTGGTCAGACTGCAAATACAACCTTTTTGGAAGGAAGTATGGAGAATCCTTGTAGAATTCAAATTAGACATCCCCTTTGATCCTGCAATCCCATTACTAGGCATCTCCTTGGAAAGATAAAAATGATTTTATCATATAGACATTTGTTCTTGACTGTTTATCACAGGTCAATTTACAATCACCAAAATGTAGAAACAACCTGTATGCCCACCAACCCAGGAATGGATTAATAAAGTGTGGTATACATATATCATGTAATATTATTCAACCTTTTAAAAAGACGGAGAGTTTCCATCTTGTGTACTAACCTGGATAGAGTTGGAACACTCTAGTGTTCTTAGTAAAGTATCACAAGAATCCAATATACTCAATTCTTAAATGAAGCCAGTAAATGATCTAATACATAACCACATAAAAGAAAATCTCAAATCAATTCAAAGTGGATGGCAGGAGAATGAGGGAGCAGATAGAGGGAAGGAGGGAGGGGCAAGGGAGGTTATGGTGTGTGGCACACCTCTTGGGGGTCTGTCACACTTAAGAGGTTCTTTACCTAACAAATTCAAACAGTGAAAGCCAATTCTTTGCACCCACAAGGAACATGAAATACTTAAAAATTACCCAAAATCACAAAAAAGTTAAACAAATGATTTTAAACAGAAAATAAAACAGCTCTGAAATCTAAACCAAAAAAAAAAAAAAAAAAATTGAAAAGGGGGAAAGGAAATATAAAAACATCATCAACGTCAAAAAAGAAAAAGTATTAAAACACTGAAAAGGATAAAAATAAATCCCAGCACACAATAACCATAAGAGAGAGAAAAGAAAAATAAGCTCAACAAAGGAAAGGGAAATTAAAATGTTTGAGAGAGATAAGAAGCAATCTGCTTTCTCTGGGTAGGTTTGTGGAGTGGGATAAAAGTCCCCAGAAAATGTGACTGTCCACAGAAACCTTTCGGAGCTATTGGAAGGAATGGAAAGAGTGTGTTATTATAAAATAGGCAAACAATCATTTAAGTTGCTCATTACCACCATATTTACCTTTTCCCATGTGAGTCTGGGAAACTGATATTTTCTTTTTACCCAGAACACCTGAGCCCTGTTTTATTTTACCAGGGTCTGAGAGATAAACCTTTAGTAGTGGGCCAACTCTGAGATCTGTATTGAACTTGTGCCTGTCCAGATAAAGATATCGATTTTATTTTTTAGAGTTTATTTATTACGAATGAAGGCAGTTTCTGGCTGAGACACAGTTAAATACTATTGTGTAGTTCCTCCCAGTACTCTGCTGAGTCAATGCATTGGAAGTTGCTAACCACCAACCTAACCAGGAGCTAGGAGACAGTCTTGACCATCTCTGATTATGATTCCTGCCTACTTAAAGGGGTACAGAAATGGAGATTGTACACAAACAACCAGAATCCAAAATAGCATCAGTCTCAGTCAGTCTCAAACAGTGAAAGTTACAAATAGCAAAAATCCCCAAATCGCTTGTGTTTGGGTTTGGCTTTGGAATATACGTGGGTCATTGAGATACACAAAAATCAAGAAACATAAAATTTGTTTGGACAGAAACAAATGAAGCCCTCTCAGCAACACTGATAAGCCCAGAAAGTTGAACTTCCATGAATGAATCATAAAAGGCCCTGTTGACTGTTTCTTGGAAGTGAAATAATAGACCTAACATAGTCTGTCTCAAAACTTTCGTAGTGACCTATGTATTATGTGGTGTTTTGTGTTAATATTATTTGCTCTACTTTAAAATTCTTCTTGCTCTACTTTAAAAATCTACTTAGAATGATGCTAAACTTCAATTAGATAATCAGATTGGATCTTGATTAACATCAGAAGGTAGCAGCTATGATGAAACGTTTGTCCTGGATAACCCATAAATCAAGTCATTTCAATGAAGAGTATTGAAATTTTGATGATAATGATATTTGGGTGTGCAGTTTAATACAGATTCACTCTTCTGGTCTATATTTCACAAGAAGTCATAGCAGCAGGTGGCTACGGTGATCAACTATTGAGGGACTTATCTCCCACAAATCACATCAGTGAGTGGCCAGGAGCCAGAAATCATTGTACCCCCAGTAACCGTGTAATACTTCTGGGTCCTGGATTCTGATGCCTTTTGAGCCTGCCCCCTAGAGTGGTAATGCTAGGCACTTTGGAGGCAGATAGTGTACACTACAATGTTTCTTTCCAGCTTATGGATCATACCTAGAAACTGAGTCAATGTACACACAGGATACATCTGTGGACCTAAAAAAGTATTACGAAATTTCTAATACAGTTCTAGGATTTATTCCTTGTTCAATCCCATATGAACCAATTGATCTTGGGCAAGTCACTTTATCTCTTTAACTGTCTTTTCTATAATGTATCTACTTCACAAAAATTAAGTGGATTTTTTTCCTCATGATAAAAATTTGAATTATGCCACAAATGAGAAATATAAATATACATAAGAGGCAGTACCTATTCGATCAGAGTATTATGTTAATTTAAAATTACCATAACATAAAAGAAGATGAGGTATTGATTACAAGCCAGTTTGTTTCTCTTTGTTCTGCCCATGTGATTCTTTCCTTTTCTAGTTTGCCCTCCATCCAGCATTCCAGCCAAACTAGTCTCTTTCTCCTACTCCTAGGGTCAAGTGATACACCTGCATCAGCCTTTTCAGTAGTTGTGACCACAGGCTTGTCTCAAATCAGTCTATTTCTAATGCATAGTTCACAATGTAACACTTAAGTGACATATTCAGTGGGTATGAAAATTCAGAAGAGACTTTGGAGTGGTGTTATCCTGCCTAATGAAGGAGGATTGAACTAGACTAGTAACACAAGAGTTAGGGTTTTTACATACCTTGTATTTTCCAAAAAAAATGTTGAGGTGTCACATAGGGCTGTTAATTTACTATTTTTCTTATTAAGGACATTATAAAATGACAGTTATTCTCTGTAATTATCATTTTATACAAGAAGGGATATTTTAACATCAAAAAATTAGAAATAGTAGAGGCGGAGCAAGATGGCAGAGGGGATGCATCCTTGAGTCAACTCTCCTGGTGGTTTCAGGTGAGAGTAGGGGTACTGAATCTCTTCTACGTGGAGAGCTTGCACGGACAAGCAGCACAGGGCGAGCAGCAAAGAAGTGAATTGCTGGATAGGAAGTGTAGTCCAGAACTATGGTGTCAGCCAGAAAAAACCTCAGGGCAGCAGCTGAAACGGTGCCATCTGCCACCTGCGGCATCAGGTCTGTGGCTTGCATCCTGAGAGGCAGAAACGAATACCTCCCCCACGAAGGGCTCCTGTGCCCAATTCGTGGGGAGTTTGTGTGTCTCACGGAGAGTGTGGTGAGGCATGGATTCCCGAGCAGAATCTAGCAGCCAGAAATGGGAGACATTTGGATGCAGTTTGGGACATCAGGGATCCAGGCATTCGGACAGAAACTTGAGGGTAAGGGACTCTGCTTAGGAACTGATCCATCCTGTAATTTTTGAAGTCTGTGTGGAGCTGCACTGACGCAGCCACCCACAGGGGGAATCAGTTCCCTTCCTACAAACACTGAAAAATCTTTTGAACGTTCAGCTGTGGTGGCGGCGGCAGTGGCAGCTGCGGCCCTGCCTCCATCAGAAATAAACTGAACGCAGAACACACAAAGGGGCGCCCCAGCTCTTTTCCCTTGGACCACAATGGTTTTCTGTTAGAGAGGAAATTAATAGTTGAGTGCAGGGACTCGGTTCCCTTCCTACAAACATTGAAAAATCTTTTGAACGTTCTGCCACAGTAGCCACGGCGGCGGCGACGGCAGCCGTGGCCCCACCTCTATCGGAAATAAACTGAACGCAGAATGCTCAAGGGGTGCCCCAGCTCTTTTCCCTCAGACCATAATGGTTTTCCGTTCGAGGGGAAATTAGGAGTTGAGTGAAAGTCTGGCGAAGTGTGAACTTGTGTCCCAAGTTTGGAGGACAGATAGGAGTGGGCGGCCAGCCAGGAACCAGATGTAATGTAAAACCCCCCAAATGGCATCTCCATAACACCTCTCCCAGAAGTGGAGAGCTCAATCTGACCTGCAGCCAGCCATCCGACATCTGAAGTTAATCCAAGATGCACAACACTTTGCGGGAACTGTTGTAAGGAGAATCTGAGCAACCTGCCAGCAAAGAGTCTCCTTTTATATATATATATATGTATGTATATATATATATTTTTTTTTTCTTTCTTCTCTCTTTTTTTCTTTTTTTTCTTTTTTCTTTCTATTTTTGGTTTTAGCGCAGGGACCACTGACAGCGCTACCTGTTGTCTAGAAAGTGTACTGCACCATAATTATATATATATATTTTAAACTGGAACCCCACCACATTCAAAAAGGGACTTGTTTGTATATATTCAAAAAAAAGTAATTTTCTTAGTGGTGCCCTCCTTTTCCTTTATTTTTAAAAAAATTTCTAATTTTTAATTTTTATTATGTATATATATATATTTGATTTTCTTTCTTCTTTGTTTGTTTGTTTTGCCATTTGTTTGCTCTATCATTTTATGACCAACCTTTCTGTGGTTATCTTTTATTACTTCTATTTTTTTTTCTCTTCCTTCTTTCTTTTTTGGTCTGTTAGTTGGCTGGTTTGTCTGTTGTTTTGTTTACTTTTTTGTCTGTTTGTTTACTTGTTGCTGAGTGTCTGGGCATTGGTGTGCTTGTATGTCTGGAAGCATTTTAGTCTGTTTATTTGCCTGCTTGGTTTCAATGTGTTTTGTACTTTGTTAAATCCCCAAGTTGGCTATTTTCCCTAACTAAAATTTTCACATTCAATAAGAATTTGGAGGAATAGTGGATGAGAGCTGACTGGAGCTAGCTTTCAACATAAGCTTCAGTTCAGGGGGAGAGACAACTGCCAGAAGAACACAATGAAGCTGAAAGTGGGGAGGTGAGCTGACAGAAGAGATAGATAAACACATGTCCTCCCCACCGAGGCAAACCATGACTTCAAGAAAACAAATTCCAGGCTTAGATTGAACCCAAGCAGAATATTCTCCAGCTCCCATTGAGAGCCTGAGGTAGATAGGCTTCAACTATCTCTGCTGGCTGGCCACAAAGAGTGGTCACCGAGTGGAGAAGGCATTGACATTACGTGTACTCTGTCAGGCACAAAACCCTGACGAACTCATTGACTTTACCTGGACTCTGGTAGGCACAAAACCCTGACTCACTCACCTATTGGACAGGACTGGGTGACAGAGTCTGGGTTAACAGAAATTGCTAGTAGGGTTAACTAAGACTGAGGTTACCAGGGTCCGGTGGCAAAGGCGAGTAAGGAGGAGAAAGGAACATCATCCTCCTTACTCCAAATCATCTATTGAACAGGCCTTTATGACTCCTCAGAGCATCAGAGCAAGCCACACTTATACCACCAGCAGACTCCTATTATTTAGTTGCTGGAGACCTTGTGATCTTTCCAACCAGAGAGTGAGCACTGAGCGGGTCAATAGGTTTGGATCTCTTGATTTGGGCAAATCAACTGGTGGTTGAGGGAGAATCTCTGATGCTCTCTGGATTTTCTCAGGCCCAAATTGTCTTTAGGTGGAACATTCTTCAGTTGCCACTGAGTGCCTAAGATAGTCAAGCCTCAGTTCCCTTTGCTGGCGGGGGTCAAAGAGCAATAACTGTGTGGAGCTGGCACTGGCTTTACTTTGATTTTGGCAGACACAAAGCCCTGCCACATTCGCTTATTGGGCAACTGGGTCACAGCCCTCTTGGGTCTCCAGTGACTGGGTGTGACAAAGGTACAAGGTGGGGTAGAAGGCATCACTTCCCTAGAATATTTTATTTGCTGGGCAGGTCCCTCTGACCCCACAGAACACCGGAGCGGGTCATACCTGAGCTGCCAGAAGATCCCTGCTGTACAGTTGCCAGAGACATCTTGAACTCCCCTACCTGAGACTCGTGTTGACTGGGACACTTGTCTTAGATCATTTGAACTGGGCCAATCACCTGAGAACTATCTAAAGTGATACCCTGGGAGTGTGGCTGAGGGAAGGTGTGGTTTTTCTTTCCCAACCATCGTCAGTAAGGGGAGGGGTGACTTAATCGCTGATATTTCTCCACAGTCAAGATCTTAACCCAGAGTAATTGATTTTCTAAGGTAGAAAAGATACCAGCTCAAAACAAGATAGAGATACGCAGGCCCCCAGGCTCTCAGAGCATAGCATTATATGCATCCTTGGAAAAGCTCTAGGGGAAAAGATACAGACACCAGTCCCAGCATTTGCCCAAAATGACCAGTTAAACACTACTCCCAGAGCCCCCAACCCAACTTCCTCTGACCTGCTCACCTAGCCAAATGGAGTAAATCCAGCATGGGGCAGAGTCAGTGGAAAAACTCCGATAGTAGGAATAACCAGAGTAGATCAACCCCCCCCCCAAGAAGGAAGTGGCAGCGGTACCTGAAGATCCAACCCATAAAGAGATGGCTGAGATGACAGAAATGTGGATAGTAAACAAGATTAATAGAATGGAAGAAAGGAAAGAGCTAGAAATTTAAGAAATGATTCAAAAAAAGTCTCAAGAAATTATTCAAAAGATGACTCAAGAATTCAACAATTTCAAAGATAAAATGATCAAAAATTTTGAAACTTTGAGACAAGAGTTTGTAGCCCTCAAAGACTTGAAAAAATACGGTGGAATCTCTTTGTAACAGAGTGGAAAAGACTGAAGAAAGGTTCTCTGACATTGAAAACAAAGCCTTTGAACAAGCCCAAGTGTGCAAGGATGAAAAAAAAAAATGGAAAACAAGAACGGATCTTTCTCTTAGAGAGCTCTGGGATAATTAAAAGAAAACTAATATTCGTCTTATAAGAATCCCTGAAAGCGATGAAGCTGCCTCACAAAACACAGAGGTTCTTCTTCATAAAATTTTGAAAGAGAATTTCCCAGACATCCCAAGAGATTCTGAAATTCAGATAGCAGATAGTTTCAGAAACCCAGCACCACTCAACCCAAACAAGACATTCCCCAGGCACATCATATTTAATTTCACTAAAGTTAATATGAAAGAAAAAATTCTGAAAGCAGTTAGACACAAGAAAACCATAACCTACAAAGGAAAGAGTATTAGAATGACTGCATATCTTCCTGCTGAAATCTTTCAGGCCAGAAGAGGATGGTCAGCAACTTTTAATCTCCTTAAGCAAAACAACTTCCAACCCAGGATCCTATATCCAGTTAAACTGAGTTTCATCTATGATGGAGAAATTAAATACTTTAATGACATCCACATGTTGAAGAAATTTGCCATAACTAAACCACCTCTGCAGGAAATTCTCAAACCTATCCTCCATAATAATCATTGCAATCCCCCACTACAAAAGTAAACTCAAGCAGACACTTTTGATCAAATTCCAACCTTCACAGTGGTGAAAGGACTAAAAATGTCTACTGGATTTTCGAGCAATTTGAGGACCAATATCT
>NW_003852570.1:3037946-3062100 GCF_000181295.1 Otolemur garnettii | reverse complement strand
AGGGGGTGGGGAAGGGGAGGGGAGAAGGGTGGCTGGGTGGTGGGAGGGTGACTAGAAAGATCACCTATATGGTCTGTCTAACAAAGGTACAAGTGAACTTTTCTAGAACTAGAATATAAATGTTTTGACAATGACTAAGCAAATGACATGAAGTCTATGTGAACCAGCTTGATGAAAGTATTTCAAATTGTATATGAAAACACTACACTGTACCCCGTGTTTGCATTAATGTATACAGCTATCATTTAATTAAAAAAATTAGAAATAACAATCTCAAAATTAAAAGTAGTTTTAAAATTTCAACTTTATAAAACAATCAGTGCATAGTTCTTGTTTTTATCATTTTTCCTTTGGAACAATGAAATATTCATTATGAACTAACACTTATGAACCATCCTATTGGGATCTAGTTTTGACTCTGTCACTAACTTACTGTGTGATGTTTGTTAGAATCAGATTATGAACCTTCCAGAAAGAACTAACCCACCCAGGAAAAATCCCTTTCTTAGGGAAGCATGCCCCTCCCAGGAAAGAGTAAACAGATCAATCCTGGCCACCCTAACCCTTTTTCACACACACCTGCCGAGATAAAACTAACCTACTCAGGAAGAATTGAGTGTATGCACCTCCCAAGAAGTGGTGGACTGGATCAATCACAGCCTCGCTAACCCTTTAAATCCCCGTCTGCTGTAGCCCACATGTGGAACTCTTCTTGCTCAGTAATCTCACCCCACCTGCACCCAGGTGGAATAAAAGCCATTTGATTTCACAAACCAGGACTCCATATTCCTTTTTTCTTGAACCTCAGAATAATCTTTGGGTTTGGAACTTTTCAACATTGTTCTTGTTTCTTCCCCATTTGGGGATTCAGTTTTCTCATCTCTATAATGAGCACAATTAGATTAGATAATATGCAAAGGCTTTTACAGCATTAATATTCAAGATATTGTGACTTCTAGAGGTTTTTTCTAATTCTTGAAATCTGAATATGTACTGGAAAAGGGACCATGCATGTAACTCCAGAACCCCAAATCAAGTACCAGGCAATTCACATTCTTGGCATGCACATAACAGAGAGCATTTTACCAGCAATAATGCAAGACATCAGGCTTTTTCCTTTTTATATTCTTTACATTTTTGAGGGATGTTACTTCTTTGCAATTGAGTTGATATTCCTCCAATATTCCCTACAATCACTGCTTTCTCTTGTTTTACTTCACTTTTGCCCCACAAATCATATTAACTCAAAACCTATAGGCCCTACTCTATTATGTATCTGTTTGGGCTTGATTGCTATAGAAAGATTTTTACATCTTCCTCTTTTCTTCTGCCTTTCCCCCTAACACCCAAATATGAACTTTCCATGAGTGCTTCCCTATTTATTTTTTTCTCTCTTTTTTACCCTTTTAGACAGAAAGCATGACCTCACCTATTGGCATGAGCCATAAAGGGCATTATCTGAATTCTTGACAAAAATACCAATTGGGAAATGTTGGGCTGCAGTTAGTTCTAGGTAGCTGGAGGAAATATAAAATCAATTAGCAACACAATTTTTGGCTTTACCTGCCTTGTAAAAGTGCACTAGTGTTTGTACTAAAAATTCACTTTCTGGCCCAAGTCCTCTGCTGTTTTAAAAAGATTTAGATCCATTCGTGGGTCTATGGCTTAAGAGTATGGGGGGGGGAGGGTGGATGGGTGGAGTGAAGGTGATAGGTGGAGTCACCCCTATGGTTTATCTTACAAGGGTACACAAGTGAATCTTTCTAAAAGTAGAATATAAATGTCTTAATTCAATAACTAAGAAAATGACAAAAGGTTATGTTAATCAGTTTGATGAAAATATTTCAAATTGGATATGAAAACACCCCACTGTACCCCATGATTGCATTAACGTATACAGCTATGATTTAATAAATAAATAAATAAAAAGACTTAGAGTTTAAATGAGACATTTTCAGCAAAGTGGTCATTTTATTGGCAATCCCAGCTTTGTTAGTCCTGAGCAAGAAATACAAGAGAAATTTCAGGACATCAAGGCTACTGTCTCAGAGATTAAGAAAAGTTTCGTCTGTATTTTTTAGAGACTCTATGTCTCTAAAGTTGTAATGATGCTTCCTTGCCTCTATCTCTGCCTCCAGTGGCTCTCTTCATAGATTCTTTTCTTGGCATCTCTTTATGTGACATCTGAAGAGTGGGTTACCAAAAAAAAAAAAAAATTCTAGAGGTATCCCAAATTATAGTATTTAAAAAAATATAAATTTATTTAAAAACATGACACAATACAATATTCAAATTGGATACAATTCCTCTGGTTGTTCACTGTTAAGGGTGATGAACTGTTTCTGGGAAAGCCTGAACAGGGCTATTTCCCTGTGATCCACAGCTTGTTTATCCCCCTGCCTGCCTCCCCACCCCACCTTTTTTCATTGCTCCAGAGCTGAGCCTTCACAGCTTGGGGTGGTGGGAGCATGGCACAGTGCACTAGTGGATTCTTTCAGCTGTTTTTTCACTGGAAAAAAATCAACTTTGAAGTAAAGCTGGGGGTCTTCCAGGAAACTGAAATAACCCTTCCAGAGTTATTAACAGTGTTTTATTTCAAACCATGAGTGATTTTTTGATTGCAGAAAATAACAGGTTACTTGAGATATGAATTACTTTTGGTTTTGGTTTAAATTGCAAAGTTGTCTGAGATTTCAAATCCACAGTGTCTTGAGGATTGAGGACACAATTCAAAGCATATTAGATACTGATTATATCTACACAATACCAACCAAATATTTAAAAAGGGATAATTCACTAGAATCTGTTTATTTAATGTCATGAATACACACATACACCAAAAAACAAACAAAACAAACAAACAAAAAAACACATAAGCTTGGGTTTAGCCAAGTCCTTTTAAAATTGAATTTTATTTATTTAATTGTATTTTTAATAAATCAAGACTATAAGATTTTGAATATGGAAATAGTCTGTGTTTCTATTCTAAGTATCGTATTGCCTAGATTTCTAAGCATCATAATTGTCTAGATTTCAATTTTTTTCACTTGCTAGCTTATGGAAGTAGAAATATTCTTCCTCATGTTCCTACCCCTATAAGGTTTCAGTGATGGTTCTATCTTAATGGAGAAAAAAGAGTCCTATGGGTTTTTTACAACATCATTGTCTCATTCTACTCTCCTAATTGTTTTCACTACCAAACTATGACAATTTCTGAAATTTCATGATTAATCTTTTAACTTTTTTTCATTCAAGTACACAAAGTTTCATACCAAAGGGAACTGGTTTTTACCCATCTGGTTAAGCTGGACAACCAAATGTGTGGCAACAAACCAGCGGAAGGGCCAGCCCCGGACTACCCCAACTGGTATTCAACTTTGAAGGAGTTTTGGTTTCCAAAAATTCTCATTATAATCTTTGTGGTTTATGTAGGCTCTTGGCATCATTTATTCTAATCCATAGGTGATAATCAATCCCTTCAGCATGAAAGAGCTTTATGTTATTCTGTACTCTCATTGGAGTTTTGGAAATGTTTCTTTCTATCATTATATCCTCAAGAACTTTCCTTGATATTCTTCCATTTGATCACTTTCTGTTCTCTTAACATGCTTGGAATGTATTAGTTGAGTGCTGAGTCCTGAACCCTGAGCCCTAGGCATAGTCCTGAACTGTGTACTCTAGGCTAACTCTTGTTCACCTGGCAAGATTTGCTTGGTAATATTCTTAGGGAAAAGCTGCTATTACATTATTATCACCTCATAAAATGTTATTTCTTAGCTGGAAAGCTGCAAATTTCAAGTGGCATTTTCTTTAAGCATGAGCACCTGGACTTTTGTTGTGAACCTGACCTTATATTATTTACTTCTCCTTCTCTTACTCAGGGATAAGACCCCCAAGAAAAATGGCTTGGTGGAGTTATGCCCAAAGCCTCTTGAAGTTGGTGGTGGTTGGTAATGAGGTGGATAATAATTTTTAAGTGTCTCATCCCACTTGGTGCTTTCCAAATTCAGGATCCCAGGGTGACTTAAGTACTAGACTTGAGGAAGCTGTTAGAAATTTTCTAGCACAACATCTTTATTTTTATGACATAGAAACCAAGGTTGGAGTAGGGATTTTGCCAAGGCCACTTGGCTCCTCAATGGGAGGAGAGCCTTGGTCTATGGAATAAGTTGTTTAATGTTATAGTTAGTAAATAAGCAGTGGTGCTGAGATTCAAACCCTGGCCAGACCAACACCTAAACAACTCTTTCTATACTTCCTCCCACTCTACTTGATAAGAGAAAAGATAATTAACAGAATAGTAAACACACAGCAATTACCAAGTCTCATGTTAGGAAATTTTCAGTCTTGATGTCATAACCACATGATCCTAGGCCCTTCCATACCCCCCACAGCTGTCCCTGCCCATGGGATACCTGAGATAGGGTCTCCTTTTTATTGTCCAAAACCATTTGTGGGAGAAAGTTGAAGGAATTTATCTGCCTCTGTAGAAAGCCAGTGTAGACCTGCAAACAGTATTTATAAATTATCATGTTATAAAATTTTAGGTCTTGATATCAACTACATAATCCTAGGCCCTTCTGTGCTCCCCACACAGCTTCCCTCCTCATGGGATACCTGAGTTCGGGTCTTTTCCTTTATTGTCTAAAACTGCTTATGGGAGGAAGTTGAGGGAATTTTTCTGCCTCTTTAGAGGTCCAGTGTTGACCTGAGGCCAACTTTCCTGAATCTCTCCCAGGAAATTCCACAATAGATAGGGGGAAGCTAGGAGGAGGCACAATTGGCCCAGACTGTTTATATTTGGTCTGCCATGTGAAAAATCAGGAGTTCATAAAAGAATTGAAAACACTTCTTTCTTTAGATTCTTGGGGCTGTGTAGGGGGAAGGTGGGCCCTACTTGGCACAGAGTTGATTATAACATTCAATAAAGCTTCAATATTGTTGCCAAAGGCTGAATGTAAAATTATCCTTCCAGTTGAGGCTGACTTCTACAGTCCATACATTCTTAAGCCTTTGATTGCAGACACCTGCCAACAAGGAGGACAGCAAACAATAAAGCTGTAAGCAGCTGCTGAGAAAGCTACTGAGGGTGAGTCGGTATTAAAGGAACCTACAAGGGAGGGGTACAATCATTTGACACTTCTGCTAGATCCCTAAGGACCCAAATACTAAGCATTTTTGGCTAAGACTTTTAAAAACTTTCTTAGAATCTGCTGAAAGTAGAGTTTTCTATTTTTCACTCATCTGTGTGTACTGAACTTATCAGAAATATGACTTTGTTAAATGCCGCTGTGTCCAAGAGTTAACCTATCTCCTCTACTTTTTTTTTTGTTTGAGTTAAGAATGCAAACCATTTCATCTATTATTATCTCTTATTTTTCAAAAAATTTTAAAGAGAAGAGATTAGAGAAAGGAATATGGCTATATCACTGATGATCACTTCAGTAAAATTTGTGGCTTAGAAGAAGGTATTGGAAGAAATTTAAGATTACTTAAAGAAAAACATAGTAATGACTCACAAACATAGGAACTTCAGACTTAGGATGATATAACATTTCTAGATCACTAGAAACCTGCCTGCATGTGAGACCATCTCTAGAAATAAGTCTACTTTAATCAGCATAAGAAAACTATTTAAAATATTAATGACTATTCGTTTATATCCTCATATACTTTAAAAAGCATTTGGATTGCTAAGAGTAAAGCTTCAGATCTTATGAAAGGTCACTGTGAAGAGGTTCCTCTGCATTTGGCCTTGATGAAATATTTATCCACAGCAAAGCACATAGGCCTAGTTGTTTTGGTGTTAAACAGCTTGACAGCAAGAGCTGTCTTTGCAGCTCTTGGTGAGATTGAAATGTCGGTAAAGTCTCCATTCAAGTTTGGCTAATTGATATTAGGAAGAAAAATTAATGTAGAAAGAAGGTGAAAAAAATTATACCTCCAGTCGTGTTTTGCATGCCTGACAATGTGCTGGGAAATAACAACAAAAAAGATTTGGATAGTTCCTGTCCTAATATTTTTTACTATTTTTTTAATTAATATTTAATCAAAATCATAACTGTATACATTTATGGGGTCCAATGTGATAATTTGATATACAATGTGGAATGCTTAAATCAAATTGATTAACATAGCCATCATCTCACTTACTTATTTGTGGTAAGACATTTAAAATTTACTCTTATTTCCCTCTCTCTGCTCTTCCTTTCCCCACTTCTCCCTCCTTCCATGGAAGGAGGGAGGGGATGAGGTCTTGGTATGTGCCACAACTTTTGGGGGCAAGACACAACTGTAAGAGGGACTTTACTGGCCCGGCGCCTATGGCTCAACCGGCTAAGGCGCCAGCCACGTACACCTAAGGTGGCAGGTTCGAATCCCCAGCCCGGACCCGCCAAACAACAATGACGGCTGCAACCAAAAAATAGCCGGGCGTTGTGGCGGGCGCCTGTGGTCCCAGCTACTTGGGAGGCGGAGGCAGGAGACTCGCTTGAGCCCAGGAGTTGGAGGTTGCTGTGAGCGTGATGCCACGGCACTCTGCCCAGGGGGACAGCCTGAGGCTCTGTCTCAAAAAAAAAAAAAAAAAAAAAAGAGGGACTTTACCGAACAAATGCAATCAGTGTACCTGGTTTCTTGTGCCCTCAATGAATCCCCAACAATAAAAAAAAAAAAAGTACTCTTATTTATTTTGAAATAGCACTTGCATTGTGCATTTTAGGCGAGATCCTACCAAATGCCATCTCTCCTCCCAGCAATCACCCTCCCAACTTCCCCTACAGTCAATCTCCTCACTCCTCCCCCTTGCTAGACATTATTTGTGTTTTATCTTTCCTATGAATGTGTAAGTATTTACATGTTGCTTTCATAATAGTATTGAGTATATTGGATACAGTTTCCCCCCATTCTTGAGATACTTTACTAAGAAGAATGTGTTCGAACTCCATCCAGGTAAACATAGAAGGTGTAAAATCTCCATATATTTTACAGCAGAATAGTATTCCATGATATATATACACCATAGTTTGTTAATCCATTCATGGGTTGATGAGGATTTGGGTTGCTTCCATGACTGGAAAATTATGAATTGGGCTGCAATAAACATTCTAGTGCAAATGTCTTTACTGTAAAATGATTTTTGTTCTTCTGGACAGATATCTAGTAATGGAATATGCAGGATACAATGGAATGTCAACTTTTAGTTCTTTGAAGATTCTCCATACTTCTTTCCATAGAGCTTGTATTAGTTTGCAATCCCACCAGCAGTGTAGCAGTGTTCCCTTCTCCCCACATCTATGGCAGTATTTGCAATTTGCGGACTTTGTGATGTGAGCTAACTTTATTTGACTTAGACAATAAATCAATATGGCTTTGATTTGTATTTTTCTGATGATTAAAGATGATGAGCGTTTTTTCATATGTTTGTTGGCCATTCGTCTGTCATCTTCAGGGAAGTTAATGTTCAAGGTTCTTGCCAATAAAAAATTGGGTTGTTTGTTCTTTTCTTATTGATTAATTTGAGTTCTATGTAGTTTCTAGTTATCAGTCCTTTGTCAGAACTGTAACATGCAAAACTCTTACCCCATTCTGAAGGTTGTCTGTTTGCTTTCATTGTGTTGCCCATAGATAGGCAGAAGATTTTAGATTGATCAAATCTTAGTAATATATTTTTGGTGCTGGTGCAATTTCCAGGGATGTCTTCCTCATAAAATATCTTCCCAGGCCAATATCTTCAAGTGTTTTCCCTGCACTCTCTCCTAGTATTTTTATAGTTTCATGTCTTAAATTTAAGTTTTTTATACAGCAAGAATACATTTTTGTTAGCGGTGAGAGGTATGGGTCCAGGATCAGTCTTCCACAGGTGGCTAACAAGTTCTCCCAGTGCCATTTGTTAAATAGGGATTATTTTCCCCAGTGCATGTTTTTGTTTAGCTTATCAAAGATTAAATGATGATATGTGGATGGGTTCATCTCTAGATTCTCTATACTATTCCAAAGTTCTACATCTCTATTTTTGTGCTAGTACCATGCTCTTTTGATCACTATAGATTTGCAGTATAACCTGAAGTCTGGCAACATGTGATGCCTCCAGATTTGCTTTTACTTCTTAGAATTGTATTGACTATTCAGGGTCTTTTTCTGATTTCATATAAAGCTAAGTACTATTTTTTCAAGTTCTTTAAAGTATGACTTTGGTTCTTTAACGGGGATTGTATTAAATCTGTAGATCACATTGGGTAGTATGAACGTTTTAACAATGTTGACGATGAGTGTGGTAGGTTCTTTCATTTGTTAACATCTTCTGTTATTTCCTTTCTCAAGGTTTCATAGTTCTCTTTATAGAGATCTTTCACATTCTTCGTTAGATATATTCCCAGGTATTTCATCTTCTTTGTCACTACTGTAAAAGGAATAGAGCCTTTGATTATATTCTTGGCATGACTATTTTTGGTACATATAAAGGCTACTGATTTGTAGGTATTGATTTTTTATCCTGAGACACTACTGTACTCCGTGATCATTTCTAAGAGCTTTGTACTTGAGTCTGTGGAGTTTTTCAGGTATAGGATGATGTCATCCACTAAGAGTGATAGTTTGACCTCCTCTGTCACCATTTGAATACCCTTGATCTTATCTTGCCTGATTGTGTTGTGTAGGAATTCCAGTATTATGTTGAATAGCAGTAGTGACAATGGGGATTCTTGTCTAGGTCCAGATCTGAGTGGAAATGTTTTCAATTTTACTCTATTCAATATGATAATGGCTATGGGTTTCCTGTAGTTGGCCTCTATCAATTTAAGAAATGTTCCATCTAAACCAATTTTCTTAAGTGTTCTAATCATGAGAGGAAGCTGGATATTATCAAAGCCTCTTTTTTTACTATGATTTTGTTGTATATGACCTGGCACATTAGCCTTTAATACAGGGTTAGCAGGTGTGGCAACATGCCAGTTTCCCAAGGACCCCAAGTCAAGTTGAGCTGTGTCACTATCCACATTTCATTAGCATAGTATCTAAGGTTGACAGAAAACAAATCTCCAGAAGGTGACTCTGTTAGTGTCCATCTAAGAATGCTATATCTTTACCCGGAAAGCAAGCACTATTCTGAGGGCCCAAATGAATCAAGACAGGGGTCCTTAACTTCAATTCTATGAGCCCATAGGAGTTGTATGAAAAAAGAATCATGTATATATGAATATGTGCATTTTTCTGGATTCCTTAGCTTTGATTAGATACTCAAAAGATCTGAAGTCCTCCAAAAATTAAGAACCACTGCTACAAGTCAGGCTACGTTTGGTGAGGACTTTTCCCCTGAAGCTGTGACTCAGGTTGCACTGTGAGGAGGAGGTATGCTGGTTGCTATACGTGAACTGGAGTGGCAGGAAAGAGGTCTGACACACTAGGCAAGTTTTGCATGAGCCACTGATAGGAGACTCTGCTAACTTTCTCATATTTCCCAGAATAATCTCCTCTGCAACAGCTAAGCTATCCCCTCCCTTTTTGTTCTCTTTCTCCTTTCTTTCTTTACTCTACTTCCCTCTCTCTTCTCTAATAGATACAATGATATTTTAAATTTCCTTTATATATTCTTTTTTTAAATTTCTAACTGATAGAGGTGGAGTATCCATTATCTTTCTAAAAAAATATTAAATCATGGCTGCATACATTAATGCATTTATGGGGTACAACGTGCTGATTTTATATACAATTTGGAATGCTTACATAAAACTGGTTAATGTAGCCTTCACCTCACTTACTTAATTAGAATGTTAAGACATTTATACTCTACACTTAATAGCTTTGACATGTACCCTTTTGAAATGCACCATAGGTGTGGTCCCACCGATTACTTTCCCTCCATCCTTCCTCCACCATCCTCTCCCTCTTCCTCCTTTTCCCTCTTTCATCCTGGGCTAAAACTGTGTTTTATCTTTCATATGGAAATGTTAGTGATTAAATATTGCTTTCATAATGGTACTGAGTACATTGGATACTTTTTCTTCCCTTCTTGAGGTACTTTACTAAGAAGAATATGTTCCAGTTCCATCCATGTAAAGATAAAAAAGATAAAGTCTCCATCTTTTCAAGTCTGCATATTATTTCATAATATATATATACCACAATTTATTAATCCGTTCTTGAGTCGATGGGCACTTGAGCTTCTTCCTTGACTTGGCAATTACGAATCGGGCTGCAATAAACATTCTTGTGCAAATATCTTTGCTGTAAAGTGATTTTTGTTCTCCCAGATATATACCTAGTAGAGAAATTGCAGGATGGATTGGCAGGTTTACTTTTAGATCCCTAGGTGTTCTCCAAACTTCTTTCCAAAAGGAACATATTAGCTTAAATTCCCAGCATCTTTTCTTTTTTTTTTTTTTTTTTGCTGGGTGACACAGCTGTGGGGTCTGGCAGGTAGGCCACCACAGTGATCTGGCTCTAGGGGAATAAGAGACATTTCTATCTCTGGCCCTAGGAAGATAGTATTGGCAAGATAACAACTGCAGAATCTTTCTATTTTGTTTTCGTTCTTACTTAATGTTTCCTTAGTGTTTTTGTGTTTGCTCTTTTCCTTCCCTTCCTAGTTTTGTCAGAGGAAGATTCTGGCTCCACTCAGACTGGTAAAGACTGCCTGATTTTGAGAAAACCTCCCAGTCCAGTCGCCTCAAAAACCTTGCGTTACAAGTGGTGCCGTAGTGCTGTCCTGATCAATACCAGCTCTGCTGTCACTCTCAGACTCTCTTTCTGACTTTCTCTCTTGTTCTCCTTTTTTTCTTTTTTCTTTGTTTCTTTTTCTTTTCTTTTACTCTTTCCTTCTTTTTTACTCTTTCTTTATTTTCCCACTCTTTACCCCTGCCTACTCCTTACCCT
Organism: Otolemur garnettii; assembly: GCF_000181295.1. Classification (NCBI taxonomy): domain Eukaryota; kingdom Metazoa; phylum Chordata; class Mammalia; order Primates; family Galagidae; genus Otolemur; species Otolemur garnettii. The sequence goes on along the minus strand of NW_003852570.1, from coordinate 3,051,231 downwards.
TCTCCTCATTTTGGCCTCACACCAAGAGGTCTCTTCACATAAATTCTAAGACAAGGTAATTTGAAGCAAAGGAGGAACTGAGGAGGAAAAAGGTGCACAAAGAGGTCAACAAGAAGAAAGCACACATGAGAAAGAACCAATAGAAAAATTCAGGCACCATGAAAACCCAAAATACAACAACTCCTCCAAGAAACCACAGGCCACCTTTTACAGAAGACTCATCCTATAAAGAATTAATGGATCTGACAGAAAGAGAATTTAAAGTGTGGATGATTAAGACAATAAAAGGAATGGTTTGGTAAATAGAGAAAAATAAAACCAAAAGTCGTATGAAAGATATGTAGAATATAGAAAGAATATGGATGAGCTTGGGGAAATGAAGGTGACAATCAGGGAATGTAAAGATGCAGCAGAAAGTATCAAAACTAGATTAGACCATGGATAGGAAAGAACTTCAGAGTTAGAGGATAAAGTCTTTGAGTCAACACAAGTAGTTACAGAGTCAGAAAAGAAAGTGAGAGAAAGCAGACCAGGCACTTAGGGAATAACGGCACTCCACGAATCATTCAAACATATAGATAATAGGAATCCCTGAAGGAGAAGAAGATTGTCCCAAAGTTATGGAAGCCCTACTGGAGACTATCATAAATGAAAACTTCCCAAGTTTTTCTTAAGATCCTGAATCACACCTTTCAGAAGGACATCAAACTCCAGGTCATCTCAACTCTAACAGAGCCTCTCCAAGGCACACTATAATGAAGCTGTCCAAAGTCAAAATGAAGGGGAAAATTTTGCAAGCAACAAAGAGTAAGTGCCAACTGACCTGCAAGAGCAAAGCCATTAGGATAACAGTAGACTTCTCAACTGAAACATTCCAGGCAATCAGAGCACGTTCATCTACCACCACGACTCTATTTTTTTATTAAATCATAGCTGTATACTTTATGTAATCATGAATACAATGTGCTGGTTTTATACACAATGTGAAATTTCATCAAACTTGTTAACATAGACCTCATCGCATATTCTTAGTTATTGTGTTAATATATTTATATTCTATGCCTAGTAAATTCGACATGTACCCTTGTAAGATGCACTGTAGGTGTGGGCCCACCACCTACCCTCTCTCTCCTCATCCTCCTCCCTCCCCTAGCCTCCCTCTCCCCTTTCCCTTTCATTTGGGCTATAATTGGATTATAGGTTTTATATGAAAGCTATAAAATGGTTTCATAGTGGAGATGAGTACATTGAATTTTTTTTCCATTCTGGAAATATTTTGCTAGGAAGAATATGTTCCAGCTCCATCCATGTAAACATGAAAGAGGTAAAGTCTCCATCTTTCTTAAAGGCTACATAATATTCCATGGTGTATATATAACACAATTTATTAATCAATTCCTGGGTAGATGGGCAAGTGGGCTTCTTCTATGACTTAGCAATTATGAATTGGGCTACAGTAAAAATTCTCATACATATATCTTTGTTATAATGTGATTTTTTTTCTTATGGATATATACCTAGTAGAGAAATTGTAGGATCAAATGGCAGGTCTATTTTTACATCCCTAAGTGCTCTCCAAACATCTTTCCAATGGGAACGTATTAGTCTGCATTCCCACCAGCAGTGCAGAAGTGTTCCCTTTTCTCCACATCCATGCCAACATCTATAGTTTGGGGATTTTTTGATGTGGGCAAACATTACTGGAGTTAGATGATATCTCAAAGTAGTTTTGATTTTCATTTCTATGATGAATAAGGATGATGATCATTTTTTTCATTTGTCTGTAGGCCATGATCCTGTCTTCTTCAGAGAAATTTCTTTTCGAGTCCCTTGCCTACCCTGAGATAGGATCACTTTGATCACTGTGATCTTTTCTAGCTAATACATTTGAGTTCTCTATGGATTCCGGTTATTAAACCTTTGTCAGAGACATAACCTCCAAATATTTTCTCCCATTCTGAGGGCTTTCTGCTTGCTTTGCTTACTGTGTTCTTCACTGTGCAGAAGATTTTTGTTTTGTTCAGTTCCCAGTAATGTATCTTTGGTGTTGCTTCAATTACCTATGGGATCATCTTCATAAAATATTCACCCAGGCTAATTTATTCAAGTGTTTTCCCTCCATTTTCTTCTAGTATTTTTATACTTTCATGTGTTAAGTTTAAATCTTTTATCCAGTGAGAGTCTATCTTAGTTAATGGTGAAAGGTGTGGGTCTATCTTAAGTCTTCTACAGGTCATCAGCCACTTCAACCAGCATCATTTGTTAAATAGGGAATTTTTTCCCGATTGAATATTTTTAATCTGCTTGTCAATGACCAAATACTGGTAAGTAGTTTGGGTCATTTTTTCATTCTCTATTCTGTTCCATACATCTACCTCTCTGGTTTTTTTGTGCCAGTACCATACTGTTTTGATTACTATTGATCTATATGATAGTCTGAGGTCTGGTAGTGTGATTCTGCTTTGTTTTTATTTCTGATTAATCTCTTAGCTATTAAAAATATTTTCTGATTTCACATAAAATGAAATATTTTTTTTGAGATCTTTAAAGTATGACAGTGGAGCTTTAATAGGGATTGCATTAAAATTATATATTGCTTTGGGTACTATGGACATGTTAACAATGTTGATTCTTCTCCATGAACATGGTATGGTTTTCCATTTGTTAACATCTTCAGCTATTTCCCTTCTTAGACTTTCACAGTTATCTTTATAGAGGTCTTTCACGTCCTTTGTTATGTAAACTCCCAAATATTTCATCTTCTTTGGCACTATAGTGATTGGAATAGTCTTTGTCTGCTTTTTTTCAGCTTGACTTTTATTGTATATATAATGGCTACAGATTTATGAGTGTTGATTTTGTAACCTGAGATGCTTCTAAGAGTTTTGTAGCAGAATCCCTGGTGTTTTCTAGATATCCAATCATATCATTTGTGAAGAGCATAAGTTTGATCTCTTCTTACCCTATGTGGATATCATTGATCACCTTTAACTGCTTAACTGTGATGCCTAAGACTTCCACTACAATGTTAAAGAGCAGTGGAAACAATGAGTATCCTTGCCTGGTTCTTGATTTGAGTGGAAATAATTTCAATTTTACTCCATTCAATAAAGTATTGGCTACGGTTTGCTGTAGATGGCCTCTATCAGTTTAAGAAATGTTCCTTCTATACCTATTTACTTAAGCATTCTGATCAAGAAAGAATGCTAGATATTATCAAAAGTTTTTCTGCATCAATTGAGAGAATCATATGGTCTTTGGTTTTAAATTAGTTTATGTGATTAAGTATATTTATAGATTTACATATATTGAACCAGATTTGAGCCCCTGGGATAAACTTCACTTTGCCATGGTGACTAATTTGTTTGATATGTTGCTGGATTCTATTTGCTAGGATCCTGTTGAATATTTTTCCATCAGTATTCATTAATGATAGTGGTCTATAATTTGTTGTTGTTGTTGTGTCTTTTCCTGGTTTGGGGAACAACGGGATGTTTGTTTCATAGAATGTGTTGGGTAGTAGTCCTTCTTTTTCCATGTTTTGGAAAAGCTTAAGTAATATAGGTACTATTTTCTCTTTAAAGGTTTGGTATAATTCTGATGTGAAGCTATCTGGTCCTGTGCTTTTTTTTTTTTTTTTCCCAAGGAGATTTTGTATAGTTGATACTATTTCAGAACTTGATATAGGCCTGTTCAACATTTCCACTTTGTTCTGGCTAAGTCTAGGAAGGAATGTATTTCCAAGTATTTGTCTATTTTCTATGGATTGTCATATTTCTGAGAATAGAGTTTCTTGTATATTCATTAAGGATTTTTTGAATTTTGGAGGAGTCTGATTTTATTTCATCTTTACCATTTAAAATTGATGAAATTGGAGATGTTTCTCTTTTTTTCCTGGTTAGGTTAGCCAAAGGTTTATCAATTTATTGACCTTTTCAAAAAAAAATCTTTTTGAATTGTTTATCTGCTGTATAATCCTTTTGTTTTCAATTTTGTATAATTCTGCTCTCATTTTGGTTATTTATTTTCTTTTGCTGGGTTTGGGATTGGAATGTTCTTCCTTTTCCAGTTGCTTGAGATGTCCCATTAAGTTAACTTCCTCTTGTTCCATTCTCTTCAGTAATGCTTGCAGTGTTGTAAATTTACCTCTTAGGACTGCCTTTGTGGTATCCCAGAGGTTCTGATAATTTGTGTCTTCATTGTTGTTTTGTTCCAAAAAATTGGTAATTTCCTTCTTAATCTTGTGTATGTCCCAGCTATCATTCAGTGTTCAGTTATTTAGTTGCCATGTTATTTTACAGGTCTGCAGATTCCTTTTGTTATTGAGTTCAAGTTTTATTCCATGATGGTCCAAGAAGATGTAAGGAATAATTTCTAGTCTTTTAAATTTTCTGAGGTTAGAATTGTGACATAAGATGTGATCAAATTTGGAGTATGTTCCACGGGCTGATGTAAAGAATGTGTATTCAGTTTTGTTAGGATGGAATGTTCCATAGATATCTGTGAAATCAAATTTTTGAATGGTTAAATTTAAGTCTAAAATTTTGTTGCTTAGCTTCTTATTGGAGAATGTATCCAACACTGCCAAAGGGTTGTTAAAATATCTGACTATTATGCTGCTGGAGGAAATGAACTTGCTCATGTCTGTTATGGTCTCTCTTATAAATTGTGGCAAATTCTGTTTGGGTACATAAATGTTAATAATTGAAATCTCATCATGTTGAGTGTTGCCCTTAACAAATATGAAGTGACCATCCTTATCTTTCCTTACTTTTGTTAGTTTAAAATCTATTGTATCTGTGAATAAAGTTGCAACATATGCATTTTTTTCTGATTTCCATTTGCCTGAAATATAGATGACCATCCCTTCATTCTGAGTCTATATTTATCTTTCAAGGTAAGATGAGATTCTTGTATGCAACAGATGTTTGGCCTGACTTTTGTATCCAGTCAACCAACCTGTGCCTCTTTAGCGGGCAATTTAAGCCATTCACATTCATTGTAAGTATTAATAAGCCTGGTAGACTTTTGGGTATCGAGTTTTTTGAAAGTCCAGTGGACATCTAAGGAAGTTTACTTTTGTTGTGGAGGTTTGCTTTGGTCATTAAGGAGGATAGGTCTAAGAATATCCTGGAAAGCTAGTTTAGTTATGGCAAATTTTTTAACATGTGAAATATCATTTAAGTATTTAATTTCCCCATCATAAATAAAACTCAGTTTTGCTGGATATAGGATCCTGGGTTGAAAGTTATTTGGTTTTAGGAGATTAAAAGTCAATGACCACCCTCTTCTGCCTGAAAGGTTTCAGCAGAGATATCTGCAGTCATTCTAATGTTCTTCCCCTTGTAGGTTATGGTTGTCTCACGTCTGGCTGCTTACAGAATTTTCTCCTTAATTTTAACTTTGGCAAAGTTAATTATAATGTGCCTAGGACATGTCTTATTTGGGTTGAGTCATGCTGGGGTTCTGAAACTGCTGTTTGAATTTCAGAATGTTTTGGCATGTCTGGAAATTCTCCTTCATTATCTCAAGATGAAGGGTCTCTGTGCCTTTTGAAGCCACCTTATTGCCTTCAAGAATTCGTTTAAGTAAATATTAGTTTTCTTCAAATTATCCCAGAGCTCCCTGAGAGAATGATCCATTTTTGCTCTCCACCTTTCCTCTTCAAGTGTTTGGGAGTGTTCAAATCTTTGTCTTTGATGTCAGAAATCCTTTCCTCTGCCTGTTTCATTCTGTTACTAAGGGATTCTAATGTATTTCTCAGATCTTTGAGGGCTGCAAATTCTTGTCTCAGTGTGTCAAAATCTTTGGTGATTTTGTCTTTGAATTCATTAAATTCTTGACACAACTTTTGAAATGCTCTTAGAATTTCTAATTCCATCTTTACCTCCATTCCATTAATCTTATTTGCAATCCAAATTCTTAATTCAATTTCTGAAATCTCAGCTATCTGTTTATGAATGGAATCTTCCATTGTGTCAGCCATGTCATTCCTTGGGGGAGTTGGTCTACTCTGGTTATTCATGTTACTGGATTTTTTCTGCTGATTCTGCCCCATGATTATTTTACACCATTTGGCTAGATGTACAGATAAGATGATGCTGGGTTGGGGGCTCCTGGAGTAGTGATTAACCAACCATTTGCCCGATAGCTGGGCCTGGTGTCTATACCTTTTCTCCTAGAGATTAGCAAAGGACCTGTGTAGTGCTATGGCCTGAGAAACTGGGGAACTGCTTGGTGTGGTGGGGCTAAGTGGCTCTGTCTTGTTTTGAGTTGGTGTCTGTACTATCCTAGTGAATCAGTTACTCTGGGTTGAAGTCTCAGGCATGGAGAAATACCAGCAATTGAGTCAACCTGCACCCCACAGGCAACAACTGGAAAAGGAAAATCACACACCCAGGATACTACTTTGGATAGTCCTTGGGTGATTGGCCCAGTTCAAGAGGTCTAAATCAATTGTTCCAGTCAGCACCAGTCTCAGAGTGAGTATTCAAATGGTTTCCATCAACTAGATAGCAGGGATATGCTGCTAGCTCGAGGATGACTCTCTCTAGTGCTCTGTGAGGTCAGAAGGACCCAGCCAGCAAATGAATTTGTCTGGGAAGGTTGATGCCTCCTTCCCCACCTTGCACCTCTATCACACTCAGTCACTGGTAATCCCCCATGGCTGTGACCCAGTTCTCTCTAATCAGCAGATGCTCCAGGGGTTTGCACCTGTCTGAGTCACAGGGAGATCTATGTCTTCTCTGACAGGCCACTGCTCTCTGCCACTATCTGACAGGGGGAGCTGAGCCTTGACAACCTCAGGTGCTTAATGGAGGCTTGGGTGGTGCCCTCAGTTACAGCCCCAACTCTGATTGATGTTGCTGACAAAAAAGAACAATTTTGCATGTTTCTGTCCCAGCTATATTCCCCTGCAGATCAGATGGTGTTTGAGTTCACAGAAACTGCGAGGCAGCCTCAGTCTGTGCCACTGCCTGGAGCTGGCATGTCTGTCTCAGCTGCAGTCTATGTTGGGGCGGATGCAATTAGAGATCACACTCAGCTATTAGTTCCAGCTTCTGCCCACCTGCTTTTGTCTCAGCTATGATCCCCTGAAAGCTGGGTGTATCTTATTCTCACTGAAGTAGTCCTTCTGGTTCAGCCCTACCATGGGAGTATGCCATCTCTCTGTGAGTCCCTGCTGTGCCCTACCCAGGCAGGTACCACCTCAGGCATACCCTTTACTCACAGGACCTGCATTTCCATCCCATATCTTTTCTACCAGTGGCTGCCACTAGAGAAGGTGCCCAGCATCCTCTGGTTGTCTAGAGAGGCAGGAGTGTCTCTCCCAAATATCCCTAGAGGTGTGAGCCTTATTGTTCCCACCACTGCCACTCCTTCTCTGTGCCATGGAACACCTCCAGTCCATCTCCTATATGGTTCCCTCAGTTCACTATCTCCTCACTCCTGTGCTGCAGAATCAGCATAGACCTGCAACAGTCCATGCACGGTCCATACTTCTCGAGAAAATGCCCAAGAATCTGGACTCCATGGGGGACAGGCCTCCAGACTTTGGAGTGAGAGTGGAGGGGAGTGCTTGGAGTTCAGAATTGCAGGTAGAGAATACATACAGTTTTATACAGTTTTATGTCTAGTGGGAGGATGCCATGGCACATTTGTAAGTCCTCTCTAGGGTAGGAGTTCCAGTTTTTAGAGGGTCTCTGCTGTGGGATATAATAGGAGGAGAGTTGAACTCTACTCACTTGTTTATATAGAGTATACCTCAAACTGTTCTCATGGGGGATGGGACTCTCATCCACTTGGAGATGGATTTTGTACCTCTTGATTATTTCCTTGGGGTCACAGCTCACCTCAGCAGGGTTGATGTGTATCCTTCAACCTTCTCTTTTGGCTCAGATCCAAACCATCAGCTTACTTGCTAAACTTCTAATCTTTAACTCTCCTTCTGGATGGGAGCCTCTGTGGAAAGCTGGCTCCAGTCAGCCATCTTTCCTCCACCCCACCCCCAATAACTCTTAAACAAAACAATTTTCAGTGTAGAATTCTGTATCCTGATAAAAATGGCTTCAAAATTGATGGATAAATAAAAATTCTTCATGATATTCAAGCACTGAGGTAATTCACCACAATAAGACTAGCTCTACAGTAAATACTTGTATCTATTCTCAACACTGAACACCACAGTTTGCTAAAGCAAACACCAAGCAGCTGAAGGCCAAAACTTAGTTTCTATAATAGTGCAGAGGATAAAAGTATACAATGGATTTTCACATAACAAGATGAATAAAATTCTACCACACCTATCAGTTATCTTAATTAATGTCAATGGATTGAATTACCCAGTGAAGAGGCATAGGCTGTCTGATTGGATAAAAAAAAAATAATAATAACACAAGCCATCCATACACTGTCGATGAGAGTAAAACTTATCCTTAAAAAGACAAATCAAGACTCAAGGTCAGGGGATGGAAAACAGTATTACAAGCACATGGGAATTAGAAGAAAGGAAGGATTGCAATCTTGTTCTCAAATATAGGTGGGTTCTAATCAACCAAAGTTAAGAGACAAAGATAGGCACTACATATTGGTCAAAGGAACCATACAAGAAGGCGTTTCAGTCTTTTAATTTTTTTTTTTTTTTGCAGTTTTTTGGCTGTTGCCAGGTTTGAACACACCATCTCTGATATATGGGTCTGGTGTCCTACTCACTGAGCAACAGACACTGCCCCCAGGGGCATTTCATTATTAAGTGTTTTTGCACCTACCTTAAATGTTCCCACATTTATGAAGCAGACCTCAAGGGGTCTGAGCAATATGGTAGCCCATAATACCATGGGACTTTGTAACTCTTCTATCAGAACTGGACAGATCCTCTAAAAAGAAACAAAATAAAGATACAAATGACATAAATGTGACATTCAAACAAATGGGATTAATAGAAATATATACAATACACCATCCCAAAACTAAGGCACATACATTTCTCTTGTCAGCCCATGGTATGTACTCAAAAATTGATCACATGCTTGGATATAAATCAAAACTCAGCAATATGAAAAGAATAGAAATTATACTTTGTATCTCCTTGGACCAAAAGGCAATAAAGGTGGAACTAAACTCCATCAAAAATGTTCATCCCTACACAAAAACATAGAAGTTAAACAACCTTACAGATAAAAGAGGAAACTGTTAAATTCCCCAAATATAACAACAATGAAGAAACAGGTTACAAAACCCTGTGGCATACAGCAAAAACGGTCTTAAGAGGGAATTTATTACATTAGAAGCCTACATTCAAAAACCAGAAAGAGGCACATCAACAAAATCATGAACCATCTTATGGAATTGGAAAAAGAAAAATCTAATCCCAAACCCAGCAGAAGAAAAGAAATAACCAAAATTAAGTAAGTGATTAATGAAATTGAAAGAGAACAAAATAATCCAGAAAAATTAATTAAACCAAAAGTTGCTTTTTTGTAAAAATAAATACATAAAATTGACAAATTTGGGCCAGATGAACTAGAAACAGAAAATTAAAATCTCTAATAATCTTAGTCAGAAATAGTAAAGGAGAAATAATGACACATGCCATAGAGGGAGGTGCTGAGGCTCAAAGGAGTAAGGTCCCAGTCCCATATGCCGGAGGTGGCAGGTTCAAACCTAGCCCCTGCCAAAAACTGCAAACAAACAAACAAACAAACAAGCAAACAAACAAAAAAACAGGCCATAGAGATACAAGAGATCCCTCCCCCTGACTACTAAAAAATACTCTATGCCCAGAAATTTGACAAGGTGGAGGAAAAGAATGAATACCTGGAATCACAACCTCTCCCTAGACTTAGCACCAAAGAAACAGATTTCCTCAACAGACCAATTTAAAGTGCTGAGTTCAAACAAACTATAAAAAATCTCCCAACAAATGCCCTGGTCCAGATGGCTTCACACCAGAATTCTATAAATCCTTCAAAAAAGAGCTGATACCTACACTGTAGAAGCTATTCCAAAAATTTGAAAAAGAAGGAATCTTGCCCAGCAAGTTCTACAAAGCCAACATCACCCTAATACCAAAACCAGAAAAAGACCCAACTAAAAAAGTAGAACTTTAGGCCAATCTCACTAATGAATGTAGATGCAAAAATTCTCAATAAAATCCTAGCCAATAGATTACAGCTTCTCATTAACATAGTCATGCATCATGATCAAGTAGGTTTCATTCCATGGATGCAAGGCTGGTTTAACATACACAAGGCCATAAACATAATCCACCATATCAAAAAAATCTTAAACAAAGACCATAAGATCCTCTCAATAGATACAGAAAAAACATTTGATTAAAATCAGCATCCTTTTCTAATTAGACATCTGAAGAATATAGGCATAAGTGGCACAATTCTTAAAATGATTGAAGCCATATGTGACAAACCCCAGCTACTATAACAGAGTAAAAGTACTGAACTACTGAACAGAGTAAAATTCAAAGCTTTCCACTTAGAACTAGAAACAGATAAGTTTGTCTATCACCATTATTATTCAAAATAATGCTGCAAGTTCTAGCCAATACAATTAGGCAAGAGAAAGAAATAAAGGGCATCCAAATAGGGGCAGAGGAGGTCAAACTCTTGCTCTTTGCCAATGATATGATCTTAGAGAACCACAGAGACTCAAACACAAGACTCCTGGAAGTAATCAAAAAATACAGTAAGGTCTCAAGATATAAAATAAATGTCCAAAACTCAGTAGCCTTTCTATATGCCAATAACAGCCAAGATGAGAAGCTAATCAAGGATACAATTCCTTTCACAGTAGCTTCAAAGCAAATGAAATACCTAGGAATTTATGTAACAACAGAGGTACATAACCTCTTTTTAAAAAATTACAAAACCCTAAGAAGAGATATAGCAGAAGATTTTAACAAATGGAGAGGGAAGGCAAAACAAGATGGCAGGGGGGATGCATCTTTGGATCAACTCTCCTTGCGGTTTTAGGTGAGAGTGGGGGTGCTGGATCTTTCCCTGTGTGGAGTTTGGCACAGACAGGCAGTGTAGGCTGTGCAGCAAAGAGGCGGAATGCTGGACTGCAGTTGTGACCCAAGCCTGTGGTATCTGCCAGAGAAAACTTGGCATCACAGCTGAGGCAGCACCAGACATGGTGGCAGGCTGTCAGTGGCATGAGACGGCAGCACCCATCTCCTCCCCTACAGAAGACTGCTTTTCCCAATTAGTGGGGAGTTTGTATGTTTTGCAGAGAGTGTGGTGAGGTGTGGACTCCTGCGTGGAATTCAGTGACCAGAAATGGGAGCCATTTAGACCCTGTTTGGAGAGTCAGGGGTCTAAGCAGCTGAACAGAAAAATGAGGGGAAAGGACCACACTTAGGAAACAGAAACACTTTGTAATTTTAGAAAAGGCTTTGGGGTGCCACAATGAAGCAGTGAGTGACAGCAGCAACCAAACCCGTCCCTACAGAGATGGAAGTCTTTTGTGCTCTATGCTGAGTCTGTGGGTAGCGGTGGCAGCTGATCCCCCCCCCTTGTAGAGGCTGAGGACCCTTTAGAACTCTGCATGGAGGCTGAGGCCTCTTTTGGGCTCCATGTGGATGCAGAGAGCTCTCTTATGCTCCACGTGGAGTCTTCAGGCATCAGTGGTGGCTGGCCCCCCACCCCCTGCAAAGACCAAGGGCTTTCTTGTGCTCTGTGCGGAGTCCAAGGGCATTGGTGGTGGCTGGCCCCTTGTAGAGACTGAGGACTCTTGTGCTCCACACTGAATCCACAGGCATGACAGCAACTGGCCCCTCCCTCATGGAGACTGGAAACTCTTTTGGGCCCTGTGCTGAATCTGTGGGCATCAGTGGCAACCAGCCCCTTTCCCATTGAAGATTGAAATTTCCAGTTCGAGGGGAAACTATGAGTTGAGTGGATAATCTGGTGAAGTGTGGACTCCTGTCCCAAATTTGGAGGGCAGATAGGGGTGACGTCTGGAACAGGACAGCTGAGGCTGGGCAGCCAGTCAGGAAGCAAACATATTGTAAAACTCCAAAAGTAGCATCTCCATAACACTGCTTCCTACAGACCAGTTGCTGAAAGTGCATACAGCAGTCTAATAGAGTATTTTTTTAAATCATTTTATGATAACCATTTTTGTTGGGGTTTTTTTGTTTGTTTCTTTTTTGTCTGTTTGTTTACTTGTTTGTGATTGTGCATCTGTGTACTTGTGTGCCTGGTAGCATTTTTGTCTTTTATTTCTTCTTTTGGTGTCAATGTGTTTTGTAATTTGCTAAATCTTCGAAAATCTTCGGCTACTTTCCCTAATTTCAATTTTCACATTCAACAAGAATATGGGGTAACAGGGGATTAGGCCAGACTGGAGCCAGTTTAAAACAAAAAATTCACTCCAGGGGGATAGATAACGGCCAGAAAGAACCCAACAAAGCTGAAGGAGGAGAGCTGAATTGAGAGAAGAGATAGATAAATTCACATCTTCTCCATGCACCGTGCTCCCCCCAGGGACAGGCGGCGTCCCTGGTGTTCCCACCACTGTCTCTGGGTGCTAGGTGGCCAGAGTCCTACTGCCTGCTTGCTTGAGCCCCGTGATCCCCTGGTGGCAGGAGGATTCCCTGCTGCTCCTGCGACCCTCTCCTGGTGCTGGGTGGCCAGAGACACGCTGCTTGTTTGCTTGAGCCCCATACTCCACCAGTGGCAGGTGGATTCCCTGCTGCTCCCACCACCCTCGCTGGGCCCAGGATGCCCAAGAACTGTGAGGGAATGGTCAGTTTAGAGGCAACCATACTAGAGCAGCAGTACCCCAAGGCAAAAAACAGCACGTGCAGCATAGGGAACAATAAGGCTCACACCCCTGAGGCTTTTCCGGACAGACACAGTCAGTCTTTATGGAAATCAAGAGGAACCAGGCATCTTCTCCGGCAGGCGCTAGAGGAACAGTTCTGAAATGAACTCCAAATGGTGTAAATTAAGCATGGGGCATAATCAGAGGAAAAACTCAAGCAACGTGAATAACCAGAGTAGATCAATTCTCCCAAGGAAAAATGGCACAGATGCAATTGAAGACTCCATCCATACACAGATGGCTGAAATGTCAGAAATTGAGTTCAGAATTTGCCTAGTAAATAAGATTAACAGAATGGAAGGAGAGAATTAGAATTTCAAGAAATTGTTCAAAAGATGTCTCAAGAATGCAATGATTTCAAAGTTAAAATGACCAAAGATTTTGAATTTTTTTTATTAAATGGTAACTGTGTACATTGATGCACTTTGGGGGTACAGTGTGG
>NW_003852570.1:3020719-3033589 GCF_000181295.1 Otolemur garnettii | reverse complement strand
TTCAGATCCTTGAGGGCTGCAACCTCTTGTCTCAGTGTTTCAAAATCTTTGAAACGGGAGGCTTGCGGCTCTAGCAACCAGTTCTGGACCTGTCCCGAATCCTGGGATGGGGTTCTTCTCTGCCGCCCGTGGGGTGCGCGGCTCTAGTAAGGAGTTCTAGGCCCTCCCATAGTGGTGGGACTCCTTTGCCGCCACTGGCAGGGGTGCGATAAGCTCTAGCAAGTACTTCTGTGGCTGCCCGGAGCAGGGGAACTCCACTCCGGCCACTCGCTGCCTGTGGGAAGCTTGCGGCTCTAGCAACTAGTTGTGGACCTGCCCAGGGCCCTGAGGCGGGGTTCTTCTCTGCCCCCTGTGGAGTGTGCGGCTCTAGCAAGCAGTTCTAGGTCCTCCCAGATTGGGGGACTCGTCCGCTGCCACCGGCGTGGGTGCGCTAAGCTCTAGCAAGTACTTCTGTGGCTGCCCAGAGCAGGGGAGCTCCACTCCGGTGACCCACCACCCGCGGGAAGCTTGTGGCTCTAGCAATCATTTCTGGACCTGCCCAGAGCCCTGGGGCAGGGTGCTTCTCTGCCGCCCGTGGGGTGCACGGCTCTAGCAAGCAGTTGTAGGCCCTCCCAGAGTGGGGGACTCGTCCACCGCCACCGGTGGGAGGGCGCTAAGCTCTAGCAAGTACTTCTGTGGCTGCCCAGTGCAGAGGGCTTCTCTGCGGCTGCCCGCCACCCACAGGAGGGGGGTGGATCTAGTGAACAGTACTGGGGCCCGCTTTGTACCTGTATTTTATGTTCTTAAATGATCTTCCTTGGATTTATAGCTTGCCAAACTTCTTTCTGGACTCGGCTCCCCGTCTTTCGCTTCATAGATTCTGATTCAAACCAGTTTTTCTTCCTTTGCTCAGGAGCCTCGGACCAGGGTTGCTACCAGTTGGCCATCTTCCCAGAATCCCCCCAAGATTTTGAAATATTGAGGCAAGTGTTTGCAGCCCTCAAATATCTAAAAAAAATACAGTAGAATCCCTCAGTAACAGAAAGGGACAGGCAGAATAAAGGATCTCTTACATTGAAGACAAAAATTTTGAATGTACCCAAGTGCTCAAAAATGAAGTGAAATGGAGAGCAAAAACGGATATTTTTCTCAAGGAGCTCTGGGATAATTTGAAGAAAACTAATATTTGCCTTATAGGAATCCTTGAAGGCGATAAAGTGGCTTCACAAAACACTGAGGCTCTTCTTCATGAAATTATGAAAGAGAAGTTTACAGACATGCCAACAGATTCTGAAATTCAGATAGCAGACAGTTTCAGAACCCCAGCATGACTCAACCTGAACAAGACATCCCCCAGCCACATAATAATTAACTTCATTAAAGTTAAGATGAAAGAGAAAATTCTGAAAGCAGCTAGATGTAAGAAAACTATAACCTACAAGGAGAAGAGTATTAGAATTAATGTAGATGTCTCTGCTGAAATCTTTCAGGCTAGAAGAGGATGGTCATTGACTTTTGATCTCCTAAAGCAAAATAACTTTCCACCCAGGATCCTGTATCCAGCTAAGCTGTGTTTCATCTATGATGGAGAAATTGAACACTTTAATGACATTCATATGTTGAAGAAATTTGCCATAACTAAACCAGTTCTCCAGGAAATTTTCAAACCTATCCTCCATAATGACCAGTGCAATCCTCCACCACAAAAGTAAACTCACTCAGAAAATTTTGATCAAATTCGAACTTCCACAGTAGTGAAAGAATTAAAAAGGTCTACCAGAATTTTGAGCAACTCAATAGCCAAAATTTTATCAGGCTTATCAATAATTTCAATCATTGTTAATGGCTTAAATTCTCCTCTACAGAGATACAGATTGGCTGATTGGATACAGAAACTCAGATGGGACATCTGCTGTATTAAAGAACCTCATCTTACTTTAAAAGATAAATATCGTCTCAGGTTGAAGGAATGGTCATCTATATTCCAGGCAAATGGAAAGCAAAAAAAGCAGGTGTTGCAATTTTATTTGCAGATACAATAGGTTTAAACCAATAAACATAAGCAAGGATAAGGATGGCCATTTTATATTTGTTAAGGGTAATACTCAATATGATGAAACCTCAATTATCAATATCTATGCACCCAACCAGAATGCACCTCAATTTATAAAAGAGACTCTAACTGGCATGAGCAACTTGATCTCTCCCAGATCCATAAGAGTCAGAGATTATAACACTCTTTGGCAATGTTGGATAGACTCTCCAATCAGAAGCTTAGCAAAGAAATTTTAGATTTAAACTTAACTCTTCAAACTTTGGATCTAACAGACATCTACAGAACATTTCATCCTAACAAAATTGAATACGCATTTTTCACATCAGTTCATGGAACATACTCAAAAGTCGATCACATCTTAGGTAATAAGTCTACCTCAGTAAATTTAAAACAATAGAAATTATTCCATGCATCTTCTCAGAACATCATGGAATAAAAGTTGAACTCAGTAACAACAGGAAAAAAACATGGAAGCTAAGTAACCTTATGATGAATGATAGATGGGTCAGAGACAGAATCAAGAAGGAAATTACCAAATTTTTAGAACAAAATGATAATGAAGACACACGTTATCAGAAACTCTGGGATACTGCAAGGGCAGTCCTAAGAGGGAAATTTATAGCGTTGCAAGCCTTCATCAAGGGAATGGTAAGAGAGGAAGTTAACAACATGATGAGACATCTCAAGCAACTGGAAAAGAAAAAACATTCCAATCCCAAATCTAGCAGAAGAAAAGAAATGACCAAAAATTAGAGCAGAATTAAATGAAATTGAAAACAAAAGGATTATACAACAAATCAATAAATCAAAAAGGTGGTTTTTTGAAAAGGTCAATAAAATAGATAAACCTTTGGCCAACCTAACCAAGAAAAAAAGAGTAAAATCTCTAATCTTATCAACCAGAAATGGTAAAGATGATATAACAAAAGTCCCCTTAGGAATTCAAAAAAACCTTAACGAATATTACAAGAAACTTTATTCTCAGAAATACGAAAATCTGAAGTAAATTGACCAATACAGGGAAGCACATCACCTTCCCAGAATTAGCCAGAATGAAGTGGAAATGTTAAACAGGACTACATTAAGTTCTGAAATAGCATCAACTATACAAAATCTCCCTAAAAAGAAAAGCCCAGAACCAGATGGCTTCACATCAGAATTCTACCAAACCTTTAAAGAAAAACTAGTACCTATATTACTCAACCTTTTCCAAAATATGAAAAAGACAGAATACTAACCAACACATTCTATGAAGTAAACATCACCTTGATCCCCAAACCAGGAAAAGACAAAACAAGAAAAGAAAATTATAGACCAATATCACTAATGAATATTGATGCAAAAATATTCAACAAGATCTTAACCAATAGAATCCAGCAACACATCAAACAAATTATACACCACTGTCAAGTGGGTTTTATCCCAGGATCTCAAGGATGGTTTAACATACGTAAATCTATAAATATAATTCATCACATAAACAAATTAAAAATCAAAGACCATATGATTCTCTCAATTGATGTAGAAAAAGATTTCAATAATATCCAGCATCCTTTCATGATCAGAACACTTAAGAGAATTGGTATATAAGGGACATTTCTTAAACTGATAGAGGCCATCTACAGCAAAACCAAAGACAATATCATATTGAATAGAGTTAAATTGAAATCATTTCCACTCATGTCAAGAACCAGACAAGGTTTCCTGTTGTCTCCACTGCTTTTTCACATTGTAATGGAAGTTTTAGCAATTGTAATTAGGGAAGTCAAGATGATTTAGGGCATCCATATAGGGTCAGAAGAGATTAAACTTTCACTTATCGCACATGATATGATTGTATATCTGGAAAACACCAAGGATTTGACTACAAAAGTCTTAGATGTGATCAAGCAATACAGCAGCATCTCAGGTTACAAAATCAACACTCATAAATCTGTAGCCTTTATATATACCAACAACAGCCATGCTGAAGAAACAGTCAAGGACTCTATTCCGTTCACAGTAGTGCCAAAGAAGATGAAATATTTGGGAGTTTACCTAACAAAGGCCATGAAGGATCTCTATGACGATAACTATGAAACTCTAAGAAAAGGAATAGCTGAAAATGTTAACAAATGAAAAAACATACCATGCTCATGCCTGGGAAGAATCAACATTGTTAAAATGTCCATACTACACAAAGCAATATATAATTTTAATGCAATCCCTCTTAAAACTCCCATGTGATACTTTAAAGTCTTGACCATTACCTGATCTTTGACAAGCCAATTAAAAACATTGATTAAGTAAAAGATTCTTTATTTAATAAATGGTCCTGGGTGAACTGGCTGGCAACCTGTAGAAGACTGAAACTGGACCCACACCTTTTGCCATTAACTAAGTTAGATTCTCACTGGATTAAAGATTTAAACTTAAGACAGGAAACAATAAAAATGCAAGAGGAAGAAAGTGTAGGGAAAACACTTGAAGGAATTGGCCTGGGTGAACACTTTTATGAGGAGAACACCCCGGGCAATTGAAGCAACATCAAAAATACACTATTGGGACCTGATCAAACTAAAAGCTTCTGCACAGCCACAAACACAGTAATTAAAGCAAGCAGACAGCCCTCAGAATGGGAGAAGATATTTTCAGGTTATGTCTCCGACAAAGGTTTAATAACTGGAATCCATAGAGAACTCAAATGTATTATCTAGAAAAGATCAAGTGATCCTATCTCAGGGTGGGCGAGGGACTTGAAAAGAAATTTCTCTAAAGAAGATAGGTGTATAACCCATAGATATATGAGAAAATGCTCACCATCCTTAATCATCAGAGAAATGCAAATCAAAACTACTTTGAGATACCACCTAACTCCAGTAAGTTAGCTCATATCACAAAATCCCAAAACCAGAGATGCTGGTGTAGATGTGGAGAAAAGGGAACACTTCTATACTGCTCGTGGGAATGCAAACTAATATGTTCGTTTTGGAAAGACGTCTGGAGAATACTCAGAGAACTAAAAATAAACCTGCCATTTGATCCTGCAATTCCTTTATTAGGTATGTATCCAGAAGACCAAAAATCACATTACAACAAAGATATTTGTATCAGAATGTTTGTTGCAGCCCAATTCATAATTGCTAGCTCATGGAAGAAACCCAAGTGCCCATCGATCCACGAATGGGTCAATAAATTATGGTATATGTACACCGTGGAATACTATGCAGCCACAAAGGAAGATGGAGACTTTACTTCCTTCATGTTTACATGGATGGAGCTGGAAAATGTTCTTCTTAGCAAAGTATCTCAAAAATGGTAGAAAAAGTACCCAATGTACTCAGCCCTAGTATGAAACTAATTTATAGCTTTCAAACTATAATCTAATTATAGCCTAAGAATATGTGGAGGCGGAGGGGAGGGTGCTGGATGGGTGGAGGGAGGGTGATTGGAGGGATCACCTCTATGGTTTATCTTATAAGGGTAGAAGTGAATCTTTCTAAAAGTAGAATATAAATATCTTAACACAATGACTAAGAAAGTGGCATAAAGGCTATGTTAACCAGTTTGATGAAAATATTTCAAATTGTATATGAAATCACCACACTGTACCCCATGATTGCATTAATGTACATAGCTATCATTTAATTTAAAAAATGGAGAACATAACATGTTCATGGCTGGGAAGAATCAAAATTATAAACATGTCTATATTCCCCAAAGCAATCTACAGATTCAATGCAATCCTCATTAAAACCCAAACATACTTTCAAGATTAGTAAAAAAAAAAAAAAAGAAAGAAAGAAAGAAAGAAAGAAAAGTTAAAGAAAAAAGAAAAAAATCTTCATTTTGTGTGGATCCAGAAAAAAAAAAAAAACATAAAGAAAAACCACCCATGTAACTAAGGCAATTCTTTGTAATAAAAAGAAAGCCAGGCATCTACCTGCCAGACTTTAGGCTGTACAAAAAGGCCATAGTTGATCAAAACAGAGTGGTATTTGCAAAAAAATAGAGCCATAGACATCTGAAAATGCATAGAAAGCCGTGAGATGAAGCTAATATCTTAGAGCCACCTAATTTTTGATAAACCAAGCAAGAATATTTACTGAGGGAAAGAATCCCTATTCAGTAAATGATGCTGGAAGAACTGGATAACCACACGTAAAAGACTAAAACTGGACCTGAACCTTTTGGCACTCACTAAAATCAATTCAATATGGGCAAAAGACCTAAATCTAAGGCATGAAACAATAAAAATCCTTGAAGAAAGTTGGTGGAAAACACTTGAAGGTATCTCCCTGGGGAAAGTTTATGAGGAAGAAAGACTTCATTGGCAATTGCAACAGCATCAAATTAAACAAATGGGACTTAATTAAACTGAACAGCTTCTGTACAGCTAAGGAGACAACAATCAAAGCAAATAGACAATTATCAGAATGTGTAAAGATATTTGCATATTAGGAATCAGACAAAAGATTGATTACTAGGATCTATAGAGAACTCAAATTACCATAAAAGAGCCAAAATTCCTTATATCAATGGGCAAGAGACATGAATAGAAATTTCTCTAAGGAAGACAGATGAATGGCTAACAAACATGAAAAAATTCTCATCATCCCAAATTATTAGAGATATGCAAGTTAAAACCACCCTGAGACATCACTTAACCCCAGTGAGAATGTCCTACATCACAAAATCTCAAAACTGCAGATACTGGTGTGGATGTGGAGAGAAGGGAACATTTGTACATTGCTGAAGGTACTGCAAACTAATACAGTGTTTTTAGAAGGAAGTAAGGAGAATCCTCTAAGAACTCAAACTAGACCTCCCATTTGATCCTGCAATCATATTACTTGGCATCTATCCAGAAGAAAAAAAAAATCTTTTATCATAAGAACATTTGTACTAGATTGTTTATCACAACTCAATTTACAATCACCAAAATGTGGAAACAAACAAAATGCCCAGAAATCTGGGAATGGATTAACAAACTGTGGTAAATGTATAGCATTGAACATTATTCAACCACTAAAACAAATAAACTCTATACATCTTTTATACTAACTTAGATGGAGGTGGAACACTTTCTTCTTAGTAAAGCATCACAAGAATGGAGAAGCAAGAATCCAATGTACTCAATTTTTATATGAGTACAATTTATGACCTAGTACACAGTGGGGGGTGTGGGAATGGGGGAGCAGAGAGAAGGAAGGAGGGATGGAGTTGGGGGGGTCATTGTGTTTGGCACAGCTCTTGGGGGAGGAACACATTTATAGTAGGGACTTTGCCTGACAAATGCAATTAGTGTAACCTGGTTCTTTGTACCCTCAATGAATCCCCAGCATTAAAAAAAAAAAAAAAGATCATATCATCAACAAAGAGTGAGTATTTGACCTCCTTTCCCCCATTTGGATGCCGTTTATATCCTTCTGTGGCCTGATCGCATTGGCTAGAACTTCCAGAACTGTGTTGAACAGTAATGGCAATAGTGGACATCCTTGTCTGGTTCCAGTTCTAAGTGGAAAAGCTTTCACTTTTACTCCATTCAGAATATATTAGCTGTAGGTTTGTCATAGATGGGTTTAATTAAGAAATATGCCACCTATACCTATTTTCTTAAGTGTTCATGCTAGAAAAAGATGCTGAATTATATCAAATGTTTTTTTCTGCATTTATTGAGAGGATCATATGGTCTTTGTTTATACCATTGATGTGATATATGATATTTATGGATTTTCATGTTTCATCAGCCTTGCATCCCTTGGATGAAGCCTACTTGTTCATGATGTATATATATATTTTTAATGTGTAGCTGTTTACTAAGATTTTGTTGAGTATTTTTGCATCAATATTCATTAGTGAAATTGGTCTATATTTCTCCTTTTTACTTGGGTTGCTTCCTGGTTTTTTAATCAAGGTGATGTTTGGTGCATAGAGTGTGTTGGGAAAGGTTCCATTCTTCTCAATGGTTTGGAATAGGTTCTGCAATATAGGTACAAGCTCATCTTTGAAGGTGTGATAGAATTCTTATGTGAAGCCATCTGGTCCCAGGCTTTTTTTGCTGGAAGGGTTTTTATTGTTTCTGCAATCTCAGAGTTTTATATTGGTCTGTTCAAGAGATCAGTTTCTTCCTGTTTATGTCTAGGGAGAAGGGGTGATTCCAGATATTGGTCCATTTTCTCCACATTGTTAGATTTGGGAGCAGATAGTCTTTTGTAGCAGTCAGAAATATTCTCTTGTATCTCAGTGTTAAATGTTGATATTTCCCCATTTTCATTCCTCATTGATGTTATTAAAGATTATACTTTTCTATTTTTGGTTAATCTGTCTAATGGTTTATTAATTTTATTTATCTTTTCAAAGAACCAACTTTTGCTTCATTAATTTTATAAATGATTCTTTTACTTTCAATTTCATTTATTTCTGATTTAACTTTGGTTATTTCTTTTCTTCTGCTAGATTTGGGATTAGATTGCTCTTCCTTTTCCATTTAGTTAAGATGACTCATTAGATCGCTGATGTGCTCTCTTTCTGTTTTTCAGAAGTAGGCATCTTAATATGATCAATTGCCCTCTTAGGACTACTTTTGCAGTGTCCCATGGCTTTTAGTTGCTTGTGTCTTCATTGCTGTTATTTTCAAGGAATTTAATGATTCCTTTTTCTATCTCTTCCTTGACTCAATTCATTTAGCATAAGGTTGTTTAGTTTCCATGCCTTAGTGCAGGGATGATAAATTTTGTTGGAGTTGAGTTCTACCTCTATTGCCTTGTGGTCTGGGAAAATACAAGATATAATTTCACTTCTTTTGATTTTGTTGAGGTTTGATTTGTGTCCTAGTAATATGATCTATTTTGGAGAATGTTCTATGGGCTGATAAGAAAAGCATATTCCTTATCTTTGGGATATGTGTTCTGTATTTGTCTATTAAGCACAGTTGCTCTAGGGTCATATTTAAGTCTCTTGTATCTTTGTTTAGTTTCTATTTAGAGGATCTTTCCAGCTCTGTAAGAGGAGTGTTAAAGTCCCTTGCTATTATGGTGTTATTGGATATCATATTGCTGAAACTAATTTCTGTTTCATAAATCTGGGAGCATTTAAGTTGGGTGCATAAAAATTTACAATTGAAATGTCTTTTTGTTGTATTATTCTCATAACCAATATGAAGTGTCTATCCTTGTGTTTTTTTGACTTTACTTGCTTTAATTCCACTTGTATCTGAAAATAAGATTGAGACCATGCCTTCTGATTTCCATTTGTCTGAAATACTGTTTTCCATACCTTCACCCTGAGTCTTATGTTGTCCTTCAAGGCTAGGTGTGTTTCTTGTAGACAGTGTGTGAATAGCTTATGCTTTTTATGCAGTCTGTCAGCGTGTGCCTTTCAGAGACAAATTCAAGCCATTAACATTCATTGAGATATTCAATTGATAAGTGTGGTGGAATTCTAATTATCATATTTTGTGTAAGTGCATTACTTGGTTTTATCTTTTGCTTTCATGTGGAAGTTAGGTTTTGTCCTTTAGTTTGTGGGTGTATATTTTGCTTGTGACTCATTGTGATGGGCAGTGTGGAAAACAGGTCTAAGTATCTCTTGTTATGGTAAACTTCTTCAATGGTTGCATATCAGTAAAAGATTTGATGTCTTCATTAATTTTTTTAAAAATGACACAGAGCCTCACTTTGGTCACCTTAGGTAGAGTGCAATGGCATCAGCTCACAATAGCCTCAGACTCCTGGGCTCAAGCAATTCTCTTGAAGCCTCAGACTTCCAATTAGCCGGGACTACAGGCACCCACCACACCTGGCCATTTTGTTTGTTTGTTTAGCAGGCCTGGGCCAGGTTCAAACCCACCAGCCCCACAGCATGTGGCCAGTGCCTTAACCACTGAGCTACAGGTGCCCAACCCTGTATAAATTTTAGAACTTATATTATCAGGATATAGAATTCTCAGCTGAAAATTATTTTGTTTAAGTAGGTTAAAAGTAGATGACCATTCTTTTCTGGTTAGAAAGTTTTGAATGAGAAGTCTTCTCTCACACTGATGAATTTGCCCCATAGGTCAATTGGCACTTACTCATAGTCACTTGCAGAATTTTCTCTTTCATCTTTGCAGGCAGAATGGAGATCAAAGACCCCATTCTTGGCAGGGGAGGGAACCCCCAGAAAAAGGGAAAATTAAAAAGTAAGCTGAGGAAGTCAGAACAAAGAAAAGTCAGCTAATTTACCTTTAAGCCAGCCATTGCTAAATTCCTTATCTGAACAAGTTTCCAGTCTTTCCTGAAACTCTGACCTATTGGGGATAGAGCTTATATAAATAGCTCTGATGAGTCTGTGAATACTCTGAAGAAAATAATGGCCATAGAAAAGACTATGGTAAGTCCTAGAAAAGGTACATCTTCTAGGTTGTTTCCTGCCCACAAAAAAAGGCAAAACAGATAACCGTTGTGGAGATTTGCTTCTTGGCAGAGACCAAGGAAACAGCTCAAGCCATGAGATATGGGCATGAGGGCTTACATCCCTTAACACATAGGAAAATCCTCTATGGTGGTGATGGGGAGAAAATACCTCTCTCCCACCGATTCCTAGAGAAGATTAACACCAGTGGTGTTTTACTCCACAGTGAACCAGTAGAGATTTAACACCTCCCTAGGAATCTGTGTGTGTGACTTCAGACAGGAGGCTTTCCCCACACAAGGCTCAAGTTTCAGATTCCTCAAAACTGCTAAAATCCTTAAAGTGAATAATAATAACAATAGGAGCTGATATGCTCACTCAGAGAAACTACTAGTATCTTTGTTACCTCCCTTAACTTACCACTTGGGCAAAGATATTTGAATAAAAGCTGAGTGTAACAGAGACTCAGAGCCTATAAACGGGTGGTGTTCCCCTGAGCTCCCACCTTTGAAAATTCTATTCTGTGTCTCATATCTCTTTCTTTATCATTGTCTCTAAATTTATATTTCTTCAGTCAGTCACACTAGTTCCACAGGCCTTAGTAGACCCTGCCCCCATGGTGGGATCCCAACAATCTTGACTTCCAACAGTTTCTCTTTGAATTGACATGACCTGGGGTTCAATATACTTCTGAAAGAAGTGTTTTGGAGTCTTTGGTGATACTTAGGAAATTTTTATTTATCATATCCACTAGTAGGGCTTTCATTCCTCTGGGACATTCTTCTTCCCCTTGTGGAATACCTACAACTTATATGTTTGAATGCTTCGTGAAATCCCATAATTCTG
This sequence comes from Otolemur garnettii, assembly GCF_000181295.1. Taxonomy (NCBI): domain Eukaryota; kingdom Metazoa; phylum Chordata; class Mammalia; order Primates; family Galagidae; genus Otolemur; species Otolemur garnettii. Next base: position 3,022,335 of record NW_003852570.1, on the reverse strand, counting down.
TCAGTGAGCATTCTGCTTTGTCTCTCTTTTCTTCTGTCTGTTTAACTGCCCTTGTTAGCTCAAGAGCTTTATCCTCTATATCTGAGATTCTTTCTTCTGTGTGGTCTATTCTATTATTGATATTTTATACTGCACCTTTAAGTTCCTTGATTGACTTCTTTAATTCTTTAAGCTCTGTTATATCCTTTCTATATTCTTCAAATCATTAATCTCTTATTTGATTCTGTTTTTGGAATTCCTTTTGGTTATTTTCTGCTTTCTCAGCAATTTCCTTCATTGCTTTCATCATCCATGTTTTAAGTTCACTTTCTGTAATTTTTAACATTTCTTTATAGGTAGAATATTCTGCAGTAGCAACCTCATGATCCCCTGGGGGAGATGTTCTGTTCTGATTTTTCATGTTGCCAGGATTTTTCTACTATTTCTTCCTCATAAGTGTTTTCTTTTTGTCTGCTTCCTTACCCTACTTTTTCGTTTCACTTCTTTCTCCTCTATAAGTTACCTTGTCTCTGATCTAAGTTAGCGAAGTGTCCTTTTAGTATAGGACCAAAAGGAAGAGAATAATGAAGAGCAAGAGCGAAAAAAGATGAAAAAAGAGAATAGAAAAATGAAAGGGTGAGTAAAAGGAATGATTAACAAAAAGAGGAGAAGATAGAAAGAAATAACCAGAAGTAAAAATGTTGTAAAATAGGATTCTTTGACCCACACCCAGAATTCTCAGCCTCTAGGGGGCTGGATTGGGTGAGTCCCTCAAGGACAAGAGCCCATTACCAGCATGTGCAAACACAAGACTCCACCTCCACCAAATAGAGAAGAAAAACAAAAGCACTATAAATCAAAACAAAACACACAAAAAATCTTATGGGATAAAACTGGGGGAAAAGGAAGAATAACAGGTGCATAAAAATAGCAACAATAGAGCCTTTCCTATTGAAGATGGAAACAATGAAAAATTATAGTTACAAGAGGAAAAAAGAAGACAAATCTAGGGAGAAAAAAATATTAAAAGGAATAGATATATCTTAAGGTATTTTATGGTAATCCCAGTGCTGAAACATTTGTATAAGACGAGACTGAAAGCCTCATTCTTGCGAAGGAGACCTGGTCCCATCTTCCTGATTTCCTTGCACTCAATCTCTGTAGGGTTGGTAGCCTAAAGCTGTCACCCAGCTTAATAGACATACCTTGACCTTTCCAAACTGTGTCTCTTGGCCATGCAATGGCTTTCCTAGGAAAGTGTATGTTGCTCAAATCTCCCTGATAAAATTCCACATTAGGACATGAGGGCTAATCTTGTAAGGCAGTTTCTCAACAATGGCTGTGCCTGGCCCACAGCTGAGCAAAGAGAGCTCCATTCCACCCAGTGGCTCAGTTCTGGCCCCTAGGAGCTGTTCAAGACCACTTGTTCAGTAGCCCAAGGTAAACTTCATCAAGTGCCCGGTCCAAAAAAGAAGAAGAGGAGGAGGAGGAGAAGAAGGAGAAGAAGGAGAAGAAGGAGAAGGAGAAGAAGAGGAAGAAGAGGAAGAAGAGGAAGAAGAAGAGGAAGAAGAAGAGGAAGAAGAAGAGGAAGAAGAAGAGGAAGAAGAAGAGGAAGAAGAAGAGGAAGAAGAAGAGGA
>NW_003852570.1:3010773-3020678 GCF_000181295.1 Otolemur garnettii | reverse complement strand
GAAGAAGAAGAGGAAGAAGAAGAGGAAGAAGAAGAAGAAGAAGAAGAAGAAGAAGAAGAAGAAGAAGAAGAAGAAGAAGAAGAAGAAGAAGAAGAAGAAGAAGAAGAAGAAGAAACAAACTCACAGGGCAGGCCTTCTCTCACTGAAAACCACTTCTGCCACCACTGAACCAGCTGGTTTCTTCTGGCATGCAAGTACTCCCCCTTGTGCTAGTTCTGCACTGCTTCTGACCTCCTCTTGGGGTTCTGGAGTGTCCTAGTGCCTCCCTATGCCCCCCAAAGGATTTTTCTGGCCAGGGCCCAGCAGCCACAGGTGCTTGGAGTCCTTTCTCCCCTATCTCATCACCAGTGACTCCAAAGGAGCTGTCTCTAGTCCACCATCTCGCTCTACCTCCTTTGGATAATTTTTTTGTTTGTTTTTCTCTTTTGTATTATTGTTTTGTAGCATTTTCAGGTTTTTTTTTTTTTTTGAAACATAGTCCCACACTGTCACCCTGGGTAAAGTGCTCTGGCATTATAGCTCACAGCAACCCCAAGCTCCTGGGCTCAAGAGATCCTTCTGCCTTAGTCTGCTGAGTATCTGGGACTATAGGTACCCACTGCCTTGGCCAGAAACATTCTTTCAGGGGCATAGGGAGGCACTAGGACACTCAAGTACCCCAAGAGAAGGTCAGAAGCAATGAAGAAGCAGCAAAAGGGTATTTGCATGCCAGCAGAAGCCAGCTGGTTCAGTGGTTAGTTTTTCTATTTTTAGTAGAGACAAGATCTCTCTTTTGTTCAGGTTGGTCTTGAACTCCTGATCTCAAAGGATACTCCAGCCTTAGCCTCCCAGAGTGCTAGAATTACAGGTGTGAGCCACCATGCTCAGCGTGTTTTGTTCTTGTTTGAAGTTTTTATTTTTATTTTTTTATTAAATCATAACTGTGTACATTAATGCATTCATGAGGTATAATGTGCTGATTTTATGTACAATTTGGAATGCTTATATCAAACTGGTTAACATAACCTTCACCTCATTTACTTATTTGTTGTGCTAAGACACTCTTAACACTCTTAATGGTTTTGACATGTATCCTTGCATTGTTCACATTAGGTGAGGTCCCATCAAATACCCTCCCTCCTTCCCCTATGCCTCTTCTTTCCTCCTTCTTTCTGGACTACAGTTGTGTGTTACCATTTGTACAAAAGTTTAGGTGATTATATCTTGGTTTCATAATAGTATTGAGTACATTGAGTACTTTTTCTCCCATTCTGGAGATACTTTACTAAGAAGAATATGTTCCAGCTCCATCCAGGTAAACACAAAAGTTGTAAAGTCTCCATATTTTTATGGCTGCATAGTATTCTCTTGGTATATATAAACCACAATTTATTAATTCATTCATAGGTCAATGGACACTTGGGCTGCTTCCAATTTATTATTTTTTCATTTCTAATATTTTCCTATTCACTTTTATTTTTCATGTTTTTTCCCACTCTTTCATTCTTTCTTTGGATTTGGGTTTTAATTGTGCTTTACTTTTTTTGTTTGTTTTTTTTGGGGGGGGTTATTGAGAGATTTGGGGTTCTTTTTATAATTTAGGGCTTTTAATTTTTTTTTTCTTCTAACTTTTTTTAAGACAGTTCCTTTAAATCCTTAAAATCTTTTTCTCTCCTCTTGCTTATTTAAATGTGTCACTTTTCATGTTATAAATATTTTCATTTGGGAATGGTTTAAGATTTATAGAAAAGTTGAAAAGATATATTCAACACCCAGTTTTCCCTATTATTAACATCTTACATTAGAATGGTACATTCACTACAATTACTGAACCAATTTTGATACATAACTTTTAACTAAAGTTCGTTCTTTATTAATATTTTTTTACTTTTTACCTACTGTCTTTTTTCTGTTCTAGGGTCTCATACAGAATACCAAATACATTTAGTTGTCATGTATTGGCCTGTACAATTTCTCAGACTTTCCTTGTTTCGGATGACCTTCTCAATTTTGAAGAGAAGAATGTCCCTAATTTGGGATTTTTCCAATGGTTTTCTCCTGATTATACTGAGGTAATGTGTTTTTGAGAGGAAAATCACAGATGTGAAGTGCTGTTCTCATCACATGAAAGTAAGGTACACACTATCAACGTGATTTATCAGTATTGATGCTAATCTTGATCACCTAGCAGAGGTAGTTTTCAAAGATTCTTCACTATAATATACAATTAATTTGCAATTCATGCTTGAGAGAGATAAAGCTCCATCTTCTGGGGAGGGAGTCATATAAATTGTTTGGAATCCAGTACCATATTATTTATTTTGTTGTTCCAATTGCTCCAGAATTGGTTACTAGGTTTTTTTTTTTTTTCAGTTATGATCCTATGTTTCTTTTACATGCCCCCTTTCTTGTGCTTTTTTTTCTTTTACATTTGTTTGTTTCCTTACCCATTTCAAATTTTCTTCTATTTTCTCTCTTTTTCCCCTTTTTTCTCCTTTGGTAGCTTTCAACATTTTCTACTTTTCCCTTTCCTCTTTTACTTTCCTGCCTATGTTTTAAAATAATTTCCTATTTTCCAACATTATCTTTCTTCTTTTTATATACCATTTTTTATTAAAATTGTAAAATATATTTTGCATAATTAGTCAAACAATGTAAACATGCAAAAAAAATGAAAAATGCACCCTCATTTCCACCCACTCAGCCTCACTGCCAATACTATTAGTCATCCTCTAGATTTCATATCACTCCTGTAAAGCTCTTGCATTCCCTCTTGGGAATAACTACAGAATCCTATGTGCTAACTCCTGAGGATTTGCAATCTTCCTCAACATCTCTGTCCCACCAACAGTCATAGTTATTTAACTGAAAATTATCTGAAGTGCTAAAGTGCTAAAGACATTTAATGCCTCCCTTACATATAAATGTTCATATTAAAATCACCTTGAATGGCTTTGATTGAAGTATGAGTGTCCAACAAAACCCTTCTCTAGGATCTTCTAGCTCCTAGCATCAGGATTATGTGTATATGGAAGGACACTGATACCTCAGCTCTCTTCCTCCAAGCTCATAGAGCTACTGGGAATCATGAATAAAGGTTAATGGGAGCCTAGAGATCTTGTGAAGAAAGACCTTGTCAGAAGTGAAATATTCATGTAGATAGAAGGCACCAGGAAGACAACAGTAGCTTCACAACTCAGTTGAACAATTTGAAAACAACATTCTGTCCTCACTTTCTCATCTTAACTATTTCCTCTCAGTCTAGGTATGCTTTCTGGGAAGTTGGCATTTCAAGCATAATCCCATGTGTAGCCAGGTTGGTGAATAAAGCTATTATTTTGCCTTTTCGACTGCAATTTCCCTGGGTGGAAATGGAAATAACAATCTTGGAACCATTCCTGACATGTCCTGACAAGTTTAGCAGTTAATGCTTGCTTCAGGTATAATCCTACATGAGATCTAGAGGTAGTGATAAAAGAATGGGGTCAATTAGATCATCTACAGAGCCTCTTTTTGATGGTGTGACTCAGTCATATGAGGGCTTTTTCCATGTTGTCAATTCAGGTTGTCACTAGAACCCAAGCCAATTCTGTGAACTAGAAAAAAGCTGGATCACTCTTGGATGTAGAAAGAAGAGAAAACTCCATTTCATATCCTACTAGAGCTATCTATCATCTTTCTAAGCAAGGAATCCCTTCCAACTCAGTCTAATTTAGAATGTGCGTCAGGTTTAGGACCCTGGCCTAGAACACAATTTGCTGGTTGGTAGAAATCCACTCTGGAGAGCTGCTCTTCCTGTCCTTTTATTTCCAATATTCATCAGCCAAGGCTTGATACTTGCAATGGGACTAGAGACCATGTGACTTTATCTTCCTTTAAGATGGTATTAATATTCGCCAGGGATGCATAAATAGAGTAATAGAAATCAAGAACATAAAGTAATAAAGGAGACAAAGTTTAGCCTTGGAGAAAAACATAAAAGTTTAATTTTTGAGAATTCTTAACCTGATTCTTGAGGTTAGCAGTAACTATTAGTTTTGGAGCAGCACATATACTTGAAGTAAAGCCATCAATTTGGGACCTAAAGTCAGAAGAAACTGTTAGTTCAAGAGCATGATGGCTTTAAATGACCCACATATTGTCTTTTCAACAATGTGGCTGTATTCTCCATAGTTACTGGATGAGCAAGCCTGCTCTGGCAGGTAACCTCAAAAGTGGAAAGGTAATATTGGGATGTGGAAGAATGTCAAAAGAGGCTTCAAGAGAATGATAAATTTTCTGATTTTTGCCCCATTTCTCACTTATGGCAGGAGAAGAATAGCTGTTTACAAGATGGATGTGAGAGACACTAGAAAGACCTCCACCCCTAAATGTCAGCCTCTTTGTGAGTAGACATTTCACCGTTAATATACCAATCCATTTCTTTGGACTAAGCAGTGTGGATTTCCTGGTCTTCCTCTAGAAAAAAAGAAGTATGTCAAACCCCTAGTATCATAAATCCTAAGGAATGTAGAGGAGTAAGGCCAACATGGGAAGGTTTGCCCCTTCGAATGTGACACACTTGTTTCAAGTGAAGCAAAGACTTGTAAAGCAGAAGGAAGTAACCTCAGAGATCTTTTAATTCATCTTGAAACTAAACTCTAACAGTTCTCTCAGACCAACAGAAATGAAGGAGGAGCTGAGAATAGAGAGAAGCTCTAGGCTGTGTAGGAAGGTTAAGCCAGGAAAGGATTCTCATTTTTAGAGGATTGTCATACAATCTTGAGGGGAAGAGGAAAGATTGTACTGTGAAGATGAAGGGGCACTAGCAAAACTAAACCAGTGCATGTGGCATGAATGTGTTGAAGTCAAATAATCAAATAGAATTTGCAATTAATTCCAAGGGAGAAAAAAATTCTTTTGAGTGGCTGGACATCTACAAGACTGTTTTCTTTTCTTTAGGTTCCTTGGGATAATTGAAGTAGAGTATTTCTATTAAAATAAACATCCCTCTGTATACAAACCTACTTATAACCCTATTTCAACTAAAGGCATAGATTAAAACAGCGGCAAATGTCTACTTTTATCAATTTGTAATATAAAATATACAGTGTACACTTTTGAGGTTAATTAGGGCTTATTTGGAATGTTATAAATGGAATAATACCTCTCACAAAACATGGTAAAAATTGCAGCAACAAGCTCCTCTCTTAAATGTCTTTCTCCTAAAAAGTTCTGTTATAAGTATAGAAGTATCACAGTGTTATTTAGAAAAAAAGGGGGGAGATGGTAAAATAAAATTTTCTGAAGAGTATTTGGAAATTTATTCTCTTTTACTGTCTGGGGTTTTGTTTTGGATTTTCAAAAATAATTCATGCACATGGTAAACACATCTAACATGTTCATTTAGTATTACAATTTTAAAGTCTATTAAATTTCTTAGAGGAAAACATTGTTAAAATTTCTTTGCGTTACCTTATAGAGATAATCTATGTTTATGAACATATAATATATGTAAATATGTATGTGAATATTATTATGTACATAATTATATTTTTGGATTTTATAAAACTTTTGAGAAGGCTTCTCTCTGTCAGATTTGTTTCAGAGCAACATTTAATTCCCACAGCATAGTTTAAACCATGTAGCCATAATAATCTCCTAAGAGTCAGTTATGTACCAATCTCTACTTCTATGTTACATACCCAGGACCCAAGCCACTGCAGTAAGGGTAATATCCTAGGGACTGGAGGGAATAGATCATGTAAGAATGTATATATATGTCATTGTCTCAGTAAAATGGGGATATAGAATTCTGGGGAAATGGCTGACTGATAGCAACCCTGGGCAGAGGCTCCTGACCAGAGCAGGAAAAACTGGACAGAATCAGACTCTATGAAGCAAAAGATGGGGAGCTGAGCCAAGAAAGAAGTTCAGCAAGCTGTAACTCAAAGGAAGAGCATTCAAGAAAACAAATTACAGGTACAAAGTTTTTTGACAGAGAATGGGAGACCCCTCACACAAGTGGGAAGCCCACCACAGCTCTCTGTGAGTGAACAGGGAACAAAAGACCTCTCATTTTACCTTACTGGAGAGAGCCACTAAACACCAGATCTCTTTCTCCAAGGAGGTCACACTTATAAACCTAGACACCACCCCACCAGGCATAAAATTGAACAGATATTTTTCCCCACAATTCCAAGTTTCCAATCCACCCTTCCGCCCTCACATGGTGGTGTGGATTTCTGTCCCCTGCAGAGCACAGAGCGTGTGGTCTTTTCCTGAGAGATCTGTGCATAGTGTGGATCAAAGACAATCAGGATGAAATCTGTGACTAGTGGGGAGGAAAGAAAGTGGGGGAAGAAAGGAATACTTGGCAGGAGAAGGAGCAGTCCACTGGTTGTGACTTTCCCTCAACAGTGGTTGTGTTTTCTCTCAGCTTGGATTGTATCTGGTGGGAGGGGATGCAGAACCCCAGGTTCTGCAGGTGCCTACAGCTGGAAAGTGTTTGCCTGTGTGGACTGAGTTCGGCAGGTACAGCTGGTCCCCAGCCCCAGCTGGGCCAATGAGCAGAGGCTTGCCAGGTGTGGACCTAGACCTGATGGCAAGGGCATGATACCCTGACTCCAACAGAGCCAGCAAGCCTCTGGGAGTAGACTGAGACCTGCAGGCGGAAGCATGGTCCCTACTGCAGCTGGACCAGGGAGAAGATTCTTGCAGGGTGTGGACCGAGATGGTGAATGGGGGCATGGTTCCTGGCTCCAGCTGGGCCTGTGAGCAGAGAAGCAGACAGCAATGAGAACTGAGTCTATGGGAGGGGGTGTAGTCCCTGACTCCAACTGGTCTGGCAAACAGAGGCTTGCTGGGTGTGGACTGAGACTGGTGGGCAGGGGCACAGTTCCTGGCTCTGACTGGGCCTATGAGGAGAGATGTGGACAACAGTGTGAACTGAGTCTGGCAGGTGGGGGTGTGGATCCCTGGTTCCAATTGTGCTGTTGGACTCCATTGGATCCCTCTCTGTTGAGCAGGGTTTGCACTGACAGTGGCAACTTAATTGGAACTCGTATCTGGGGATGTCCACCCGGGGACATTCTGAGGTTGGTCTTCGAAGTTCTGTAGTGGCAAAGAACTGAAGGGTGGGGGCAGGGCACCACAGTGGTCTGTATCTTTTCATAGTTGAGATTTAAACCTAATACCATGGCTTTTTAGGACAAGGTAGAAGTTGACTGATATCAAAACAGAGCTAGCTTGTGCTATCTCACAAAGTAAGTCCTCAGAGTCTGGCCAAAACTCTGAAAGGGGCCTTTGTAAGGTTGTAGGAGATAAGCCACCATTACAAAGCCTAGTGTTTTGGTAAGGCACTGATTATCACTACTATGTGGGAACCCCAATTTGATCTCACCCTACTATTTCTAATAACAAAATGGTGGGAAAGAAACACAGGGCAGAACCAATGGAAGAACTCTGGGAACATGAATAATCAGAGTAGATCAACACCCCAAGTAATGACAAAGGAGATACAACTGAAGATGCCATGCATAAACAAATGGCTGAAATGTCAGAAATAGAATTCATGATATGGATGGCAAATAAGATGAATGAAATGGAAGAAAAGTTAGAAATTGAAATCCAAAGAGTAGTTCTAAAGTTGTCTCAAGAATTCAATGAATTAAAAGACAAAGTCACCAAAGATATGGACATAATGAGAAAAGAGATAGAAGAGCTCAAGGAAATGAAAGTTAGTCAAGGAGCTCTGAAATACAGTAGAATCCCACAGTAATAGAGTTGACCAGGCAGAAAGAAAGGATCTCTGAAGTTAAAGACCGAGCTTTTGAATGTTCTGAAATTCTCAAATAGGCAGACAAATGGAGAGCAAAAACTGATCATTCCCTGAGAGAGTTGTGGGATCATTCCAAAATATCAAACATTTGTCTTATAGGAATTACTGACAGAGAACAGGATAGTCATAAAGGTTCAGATGCTCTACTTCAAAAGATTATGGAGGAGAATTTCACAAGCGTGGCAAGAGATACAGAAATTCAGATAGTAGGCAGTTTCAGAACCCCAGCAAGACCCAATCCAAATAAAGCATCTCCTAGATAAATTCTGATTAACTTCTCCAAAGTTCAGATGAAGGAGAAAATTCTATAAGCAGACATACATAACAAAATCATCACCTACAAAGGCAGAAATATCAGAATGACTGCAGATCTCTCAGCCAAAATGTTTCAAGCCAGAAGATCATGGTCATCGAACTTTAATCTCCTAAGACAAAACAACTTTCGTCCCATAATCCTGTACCCAGCTAAACTGAGTTTCATTTGTGATGGAGACATGAAATATTTTAATTGTATACACATGTTGAAGAAATTTTCCATAACTAAACCAGCTCTCCAGGACATTCTCAGAACCATGCTCCACAATGACCAGCACATTGCTCTACCACCAAAGTAAACTCACTCAGAAAGTTTTGAACAAAACCCAACTTTTGCAGTGGTTCAAGGATAAAAAATGTCCACTGGACATCTGTAAAACATGACACCCAAAACACAACCAGGCTTACCAATTCTCTCAATTAATGCAAATGGTTAAATTGTCCTCTAAAGAGGCACAAGATGGCTGACTGGATACATAAACTCAGACCAGATATCTGCTGTATTAAAATAATCTCATCTTACCTTAAAATATAAAAATTGACTCAGCATGAAGGGATAGACTTCCATAATACAGGCAAATGGAAACCAGAAAAAAAAAAAAAAAAAAAAACAGGGGTTGTGATTTTAGTTGCAGATACAATTGGCTTTGAACTGACAAAGATAACGAAAGCCAATGATGATCACCACATATTTGTCAAGGGAAACACCAAACATTAAGAGATCTCAATAATTAACATTTACATGCTGTACCAGAATGCTCCTCAATTCATAAAGCAAACCCTAATAGATATGAACAACTTGATATCTTCCTGCACTATAATAGTTGGAGATTTTAACACCCATTTGACAGTTTTGGATAGATCCTCCAAGAAGAAACCAAACAAAGAAATATTGGACTTAAACCTGACCCTAGAACAAATGGACTTAACAGACCCCTATAGAACATTTCATCCTAATAAAAGTGAATATACATTCTTCTTGTTAGCCAATGGGTCATCCTCCAAAATTGATCATATCCTAGGACATGCATCTAACCTCAGGAAATTTAAAAGTATAGAAATATTGCTTGTTTCTTCTGAGACCAAATGGAATAAAATTTGAACTCAACAGTAACAATAATATTCATACTCAAACTAAGTCATGGAAACTAAACAATCTTTGGTTCAATGATAGCTGGATCAAAGACAAGATTAAGAAGGAAATAAAATTTTTGGAAGAAAAAAATAATGTAGACACAAATTATCACAACCTGTGGGATATTGAAAAGGCAGTCATAAAAAGGAACTTTATAGCATTGCAAACCTTCATCAAATAAACCAAAAGAGAGGAAGCCAACAACTTAATGGATCATCTCAAGCAACTGGAAAAGGAAGACAATTCCAAGCCTAAACCCAGCAGAAGAAAATAAATAACCAAATTAGGGCAGAATTAAATACAATTGAAAACAAAAGAATCGGAACTGCAGCCAGCTTTTTACAGAAGCTCCCGTCCAGAAGGAGGCTGAAAGGACAGAACCTTAGCAAATTAGCTGATGGTTTGGAGCAGAGACAAGAGAGAAGATTGAAGAGTGCACTTCAACCTTCCTGAGGCGAGCTGCGACCCTGAAATTACAACTAAAAGGTACAAAATACACCACCAAGCAGACGGGAGTCCCCTCCCCCACAACAAGGGCTCGTGCAGTTTACTCCATGCAAACAAGCGAGCAGAGTTCAAACTGCCTCCCACTCTATTCCATGGGAGAGACCCCCTAAAAACTGGACCTCCTACCCCCGCCAGCGTGCCACGGCACCC
>NW_003852570.1:2989216-3000083 GCF_000181295.1 Otolemur garnettii | reverse complement strand
AAAAAAAAAAAAAGAAAACAAAAGAATCATTTAGAAGATCAATGAAACAAAAAGTTGCTATTTTGAAAAGATTAATAAAATTGATAAACCTTTGGGCAACCTAACAAAAACAGAAAAGTAAAGTCTCTAATATTGTCTATCAGAAATGAAAGTGGAGAAATAGTAGACATGTCCAAAATTCAAGAAATCCTCAGTGATTACTACAAAAATCTCTATTCCCAGAAATATGAAAACCTGAAGGAAATCGACCATTACCTGGAAGCACACCACCTTCCTAGACTAACCAGAGAGAATTAGAAATCTTGAATTGGCCTGTATCAATAACTGAAAAAGCATTGGCACTATGATATCTCCCAAAAAAGAAAAGTCCAGGAACAGATGGCTTCACATCCAAATTCTATCGAACCTTTCAAGAGGAACTAGTATCAATATTATACAACCTTTTCCAAAGCATAGAAAAAGAAGGAATATTTCCCAACACCTTCTATTAGGCAAATATCACCCTTGATTCCCAAACCAGGAAAGGACCCAGCAAAGAAAGAAAATTAGAGACCAATATCATTAATGGATATTGATGCAAAAATATTCAATAAGATCCTAGCAAACAATTCAACAATGCATCAAAAAAAAATTATACAAAATGATCAAATTGGTTTTATCCCAGTGTTACAGGTTTGGTTCAACATGCGCAAATCTATAAATATCATACCTCATATCAATAAAATAAAAAAAAAAAGACCATATGACTCTCTCAATTGATGCAGAAAAAGCTTTTGATAATATCCAGCATCCTTTCACGATCAGGACACTTAAAAAAATAGGCATAGAAGGGACATTTCTTAAACTGATAGAGGCCATCTATAGCAGACATACTGCCAATATCATATTAAACGGTGTTAAATTGAAAACATTTCCACTCACATCAGGAACGAGGCAAGGATGCCCTCTGTCTCCACTGCTATTAAACATGGTAATGGAAGTCTTCCAGGGGTTCTCAAACTTTTAAAACAAGGGACCAGTTCACTGTCCTCAGACCATTGGAGGGCCAGACTGCGGACTCCAGGGGATGAATCATCTGTTAAGTAGGACAGGAGGCTGCGGCAAAAACACCTGGCAGGCCAGATAAATGTCCTAGGCCACATGTGGCCTGAGGGCCATAGTTTGAGGATGCCTGTTTAGGCATTGCAATCAGGCAAGAGAAGGTAATCAAGGGTATCCAAATAGGGTCAGAGGAGATCATACTCTCACTCTTCACAGATGATATGATCCAATACCTGGAAAATCCCAGGGACTCAACTACAAAACTTTTAGAAGTGATCATGGAATACAGCAGCATCTCACGTTACAAAATAAATACTTATAAATCAGTAGGCTTTATATATGCTAACAATAGTCAAGCTGAAAAAAAAAAAGTCAAGGACTCCATTCCATTCACAGTAGTGCCAAAGAAGATGAAATATTTGGGAGTTTACCTAACAAAGGATGTAAAAGATCCCTATAAAGAGAACTATGAAATTCTGAGAAAATAAATAGCTGATAATGTTAACAAATGGAAAAACATACCATGCTCATTAATAGCTGGGAAGAATCAACATTGTTAAAATGTCCATACAACCCAAAGAAATCTAGAAATTTAATGCAGTCCCTGTTAAAGCACCACTGTTATACTTTAAAGAGCTTGAAAAAATAGTGCTTCATTTTATAAGGAATCAGGAAAAAACTTGTATAGCAAAAACATTACTCAGAAATAAAAACAAATCAGGAGGTACCACTTTACCAGACTTATGGCTATACTATAAAGCTACAGTGATTAAAACAACATGACACTGGCACAAAAACAGAGAGATAGATTTATGGAACAGTATAGAGAATCAAGAGGTGAACCCAGCTACTTATCCTCATTTGATCTTTGATAAGCCTGTCAAAAATATTCAGTGTGAGAATGACTCCCTATTTAACAGATAATGCTGGGTAAACTGGCTGGTGACCTGTAGAAGACTGAAACTAGACCCCCACCTTTCACCATTAACAAAAATTTATTCTCACTGGATAAAAGATTTAAACTTAAGACATGAAACTATAAAAATCCTAGAAGAGAGTGCAGGGAAAATACATGAAGAAAACAACCTGGGAGAATATTTTATGAGGGGCACACCCCCACCCAGACAATTGAAGCAAAACTAAAAATAAATTACTGGGAGCTGATCAGACTAAAAAGCTGTTGCACAACCAAGAGCATAGTAAGTATTGCAAACAGACAACCTTCAGAATTGGAGATTTTTGCAGGTTATGCTCTGACAAAGGTCTGATAACTAGAATCCACAAAGAACTCAAACTAATCAATCAGAAAATAACAAATAATCCCAATTCATTGTGGACAAGAGACTTGAACAGAAACATCTATGAAGAAGACAAGCACATGGCCTACAAATACATAAAAAAAATGCTCATTATCTTTAAACATCAGAGAAATGCAAATCAAAACCACTTTGAGATATCCTCTAACTCCAGTAAGAGTATCCCACATCACAAAATCCCAAAACTACAGATGTTGGCATGGATGTGGAGAGAAGGGAACACTTCTTCACTGCTGCTGGGAATGAAAGCTAATAGGACCTTTTGGGAAAGAAGTTTAGAGAATACTCAAGGAACTAAAAGTAGACCTACCATTTGATCCCGCAATTCCTGCACTAGGTATATACCCAGATTATCAAAAGTTATTTTACAACAAAGACATTTTCACCAGAATGTTTACTGAAGCCCAATTCATGATTGGCAAGACATGGAAACAGCTCAAGTGCCCATCAACCTATGAATGAATTAACAAACAGGAACAGCAGCAAACAGCAATAGTGATGATGACAGTAGTTATGTATTAAAGAAGACACTGTGGGCCTTCTTAAAGCTACTCCTTATTCTCTATAGGTTTTCTTCACAGGTACCGCCAAGATTAGGAGGGGCTTTCACTACTATTCCTCTGGGATACCTTCCCAATCAGGATTTAAACACTGGAAGCTATTGGTAACCAAAATTGTACCTCGAAAACTGTCTGAGACACCAGGAAAACTTGGCCTCTCTGCCTGACATTCCTCTCACAACATTAGTGGAGATAAATTATTTCATATCCTATTACTAACCACTGTTGTTGTAAAGACTGTGGAAATACCTAAACAGATTGGCAGTTAACCATACTTTCTGAGAAACTACTTATTCCAGAACATCTTGTTTCCATCTCCATTTTTGTGATTCAACTCCTCTTCATCCCTACATGTAACTGCTTCTGAAAAGTTGCATGTTACTTGCTAGCCACAGAAAGAGACCTGCATTCTACTGATGGCTATGCTTTTAGGCAACTGATGTTACTGGAACAGACTGAACTCCACAATCACAGGTCAAACACCATGTGCAACCTGAGTACACCATTTCATTCCCTTAGAAGCCCTTATGGGAAGGTAAGCCAAACTCACAGGCATAAGGCATATCTTCCCTTACTTATGTCTTTACTGGGGAAGGTAGATGAATGACAACTAAGACAAATATAATTCCCTCTCCCAATGACATCTGCTTACTTCCTCATTGCTTCTAGACAGAAATTGAACATGTGGCACCCAATGGAAGTCTTTGTACCATTATGAAGGAACTTCAATATTCCTGGGAATTTGCCATAAAACCTCATATCCACAACTCAATCCCAGTGACCTTTTTCTACACCTTATTTATCCACACTCATGGTCACATTGAGGTTCTTTTCATCACCCAAACTGCTTCACCTCTGAAATCTTAAATTCATATATTCCACTATCTGGTGACTTTTACTACACTTGACCTTAGCCAAAAGGCCGAGAAGTGATGTGACATTTTTTGTAATAAAGTTTTTCACTTCCTCACCCACATTACTTCTATTTTATATTATCTTCTCTTCTCACAGTTTATCAGTGCCCTGCTGCCTAATTAATTTTCTTCTCTTACTGGCCCAGGTGCTACTATCCATTATCTCAACCCCTATCTTTTCCATACTCTTAATTTACTAAATTTTGACCTAGTGCCATCCAAAACTTCATTTTCTTCTGCTTCAGGAGAGTTGTTAATAACACAACAATTTTTTCAGGAATTTCCAGTAAACTTCCTCTCCCATACCTTCCTATATCCTCAGAGATCTCTTTCCATTAATCACTACCATAACTTCTGAATCTTCACTCTTTTCTTCTCTAATGTTTCTCTCTTTTCTGCACAACAATATGCTAAAATTTTTCATCATATAAAACACAGTCCTTCAACCTTGCCTGTCTCTATTTTCTGCTATCTCTCTCCTTTTCTTCATAACAAAACTGTTTGAAAGAATAGTCTACAATCATTGTTTTCACCGTCTTCCAATTAAAAACCCACAATGTTCTGCAGTCTGGTTCTTTTTCTGGGATAGACCTTGTCCTACCTCTATTTGAATCTCTGTTATAAAACTTATCACCTAATTGTAATCATCACTAGACCTAAGCACTTCAAAAAGTAGGACCTTCTCTCTAACTTATCTATGTGGTCCCAGAGCCTAGTACAGTGCTTGATTGATAGGAGGTGCTCAATAAACGAATTATGTCACTAACACTTACTGAACACCTACTAGGTACCAAGTACTGCATTGGCTATGTTAGAATCCTCAACACTTGGACCTTAATCCATCATAAAATCTATATTCAAGTCCCCATACTCTCACAGAAACTTCCTCCCCTTTATGAATGTTAAACCAGTACATTTAATTAAACCACACACTCCTGTCCTGTGTTGTGCCTTATTCATAATAGTCAACAAACCCAAAATTATTCATTGTGAAGATGTTCTGTTGGAAACAGCCACAAAGATGCCTGTTTTGTGATCTGGTTACTCACACAGGTCTTTTCAGACTTTCAGAACCATTTCTGAATAGTTCTGTAAAAACAGGTTCATTTTCAACTTTATCCCAACATTGTTGATAGTTTTGGTGAGTCTATTTACAGTCTCTTTCTTTCCTTTTTATTCAACTTCTCTCCCCTTTCTCTAGGTTCCCCCATCTATAAATGGCTACAACGTCTCCCCTAATAAAGACATACCTAATTTAGAAACCCTGTCCTTACCCCAAGGTCCTACTTTACCTTTTATGTTTTTTTTCTCCACTAATTTTTTGCAGGATTAATCTATCCCTACTAGCATCATCTCCCTCTTCCCATTGGCTACCACACCAAGTAGTTAAGAGGGCTATAATATGGGTTAGAATGGTCATAAAAAGGCTTCACAGAAAAGTAAGGGCACAAAGAAAATATTGTGATTGAAAGGCAGAAGATGGAGCCGGGTGCAGTGGCTTACACCTATAATCCTAGTGCTCTGGGAGTCTGAGATGGGTGGCTAGCCAGAGCTCATGAGTTTGAGACCAGCTTGAGCCAGAGTCACAACTCATCTCTAAAAATATATGGACATTGTGGTGGGTACCTGTAATCCTAGCTACTCAGGAGACTGAAGAAAGGGAATTGCTTGAGCCCAAGAATTTGAGGTTGCTGTGAGCTGTGATACCACAGCACTCTATCAAAAGTGACAAAGTGAGACTCTGTCTCAAAGTAAATAAATAAATCTTTTGCTAATAGTTAATTGGCCAAAGTCACAGTGATCAGGTTAAAGCAAAATGGCACAAGGTCACAGGAAAAAAAGCATGGAAAGAAGAGAATTGTGTCATTAATTCATTTTAAAAAGTACAGAAGATGGAAATGTACTGGAGCATATGATTCTTTTGCATTTTTCAATTTTTTTAATCTGTTTTATATTTTTAAAGTAGGTAACACGTGTATATGATATACAGTTGAAAAGGTCCAAAGTGAAAGTAAGTGATCTTCCCACTTCTACCAAGTTTCCTTCTCTAGAGGCAGTCTTTGTTAAAAGTTTCTTATGTATCATCCCAGATATTGTCTATGCATTTACAAATGTTTTTACATATATGAAGTTCCTATACAGTATGGTAGAAGAAAATATGAAGTGCTATGAGCAGGGTGAACTGGCAAACACAGTAGACAGGGGAGGTTTAGGGAACCTCATTTCCCTCCAATATACTCTTCCTTTTGAGTTTCCATCACCATCCTGCCAAGATTCACAGGCTCTAAACCTCTGCACATTCATTGAGACAGTGGTCTGCAGTTTACAGAGCACTTTAATAGCCTTTATTTCATCTAACTTTGGCATAATGCTCTGAACTAAGCAGACTCCTATTGGTTATTATTTTCACATTACAGTCCAATTGATTAACAATTTCTCTACCCCTCCTGCTGCTATTTCTAATTTTATTTTTTATTTCCAAAATATAAATAATATACATATACTCCTCACCACTTCCACTGCTCTAGCCTCCCATCTCCCTTTTTTAGACAGAGTCTTACTCTCTCTGGGTAGAGTGCTGTAGCATAATAACTCACAGCAATGTCAAACTCTTGGGGTTCAGCAATCTTCTTGCCTCAGCCTCCCAAGTATGCCTGTAATTCCTCCTAAGCTGGAATTACAGGCATACACCACTACACTTGGCTAATTTTTCTATTTTTAGTAGAGATGAGGCCTTGCTCTTGCTGAGGCTGGTTTTGAAATCCTGGGCTCAAGCAAGCCAACTGCCTTAGCCTCCCAGAGTGCTAGGATTGCAGGCGTGAGCGACTGTGCCCAGGCCTTGCCTTCCCCTCATTCTGGCACTTATTACTGCATAATTGAAATAATCATTGACTTCATAAGTTTAAGTATATTCAGTAAAATTAAATAAGAACTGTAGCAACTAGCAACTATGTATCAAGTATTTCCTCTTTTCTCCTATTCTTAACATCTCCCCTTCATCATCAACAAAATGAGATTGAATTTTAAAAATTTTTGTGCCTATCCTCTAGTAATCTCAACATCATTGCATCAGAATATGACAACTTGCCTTAACTCTGAGAAAAGGCACTAGAAGATTCCAGGTACAGTCATCCCAAAATAAAACCATTCTCAGTGCCTTTCAAAGGCATTGCCTTTAAAGTCTAGGGTAGTATCATTGGCATTTAGAGACTAAGAAGGTCAAGATCTACCCTGAAAATGGTGGCCTAGAGAAGGCTTCTTTGTAGTCATGCATAGTGATATTGGGGAAAGAAGACAACAGGCACCTCTGGCATGTGGGCTATGCCCACAAACATCTGTTCAGGGGCACTGGGAGACAGAAGGAGACATCAGGACCCTAAGAGGAGGACAAAAGCGTGGAGAAGTGACAAGTCTTTGTGTTCAGGCATAGACCAACAGGCCTTTAGACAGGAAAGGCCTTCCTTGTTAATTTTTTTTTTTTTTTTTTTTTTTACTTAGGCACTTGGTTGAATTACATTAGGAGAGCTTGGGTGAATAAGCAAGTAACTTTGAACAGCACCCAGACGCTGGAACTGAGCTTCTGGGGTGGAGCAGAATTTTAATTGTTCAGCTACAGGCCAGGTCCAGCTATTGTGGGAAGGCTGCCTTCCAGTCTTGGCCCTCAGGGTCCAAGAACAAGGATGGTTATGGAATGCCTTATAGAGGATTAAACATCATACTTACTACAACAGCCACCAATATCATAACTTATCTGAGAAATTACTGATAACAAGACATTCTCCTTGAAATCTCTCATGACATGGAAGGCAAGCAACCAAGTAACGCAGTAATCCTGGAGGAGCAAAATTCAGGCCTGTAGTCATAAGGCTAATGTTAAATATTAAGCATTTTATGGTGGTTCCTTGAAGGATTAGTGGAGAAAAATTGCATGTAGTATTTTGGAGCTCATTTCCCTTACCACACTTGAAGATCATTTTCTTGAGTGCATACTCTTTTGGAACCGATGAGATCATTTCCTTGAGCATGCAGCCCCTGCATGTCTTTGCTTAGTAATCTTTCCACCAATTATATATCTTCTCAATAAAAGAACTCTGTGAGAAGTGCTCAGTGCTATCTTGAACCTATGGTTAGCCTCATCTCTTGCAGCACGTACTGTCAATCCATGTCTTGTGTGATCATTGATGTGGTTGTGACATCTTGTACAGTCGGCAGGACCTGAACCAGGACACAGACCTAAGGGGAATAAACACTTGGGGGTAAGTGAAGCATTTGACAAACACAAGAGGGAGATTATGGGGTAATTCTCCAAGAGGGTAATGGGTAATTCTCTGTCCATTAAATCATAGTATCTCTAGTTTTTAAAAACATTATTGAAGTCAACTGGAGTCAAAGTGAAACAAAAAGTTTCTGAAGAATTACTTAAACATGCTAAGAAACATTGTTATTGGTTCCACCCTACAGGAAGGGCAGTTCTTAATGTAAAGGTCTGGAAAGAGGTTGTGAGAGCTCTCTGTAGAGCTCCTCAATTAAGGGATATGATACCATTACAGATATGGTCCCTATGTAACTTAATTACTTTAGCATTGCAACCTCTTCAGTCACAAACTTATGAAGAAGGGAATCTTATAGTGCATAAAACTCACTCAGAGGAAGACATTTAAAAAAAGAAAAAACTCTGAGAGGCTATGAGCCTACTGACCCTGTGCCTTCTCAACCGTTGCCTCCTCAACCTACTAATAAGAAACTAGGGGACAGGAGAATGCAACAGAAAAGGAGGACCATAGATCTAATGGAAACTATTCTGAATCCTTCTCAGAGGCAGAAATAAGTAGCAGAAACGTAAGGAAAAGGGAAGACACAGCTGTTGCCATTATGACCACTCAAATCAAACAGTTAGAAAGTCAATTAAATGGGGATTCTGGGAAGATAGCCGACTGGTAGCAACCCTGGTCAGAGGCTCCTGAGCAAAGGAAGAAAAACTGGTTGGAATCAGAATCTATGAAGCCAAAGACGGGGAGCTGAGCCCAGAAAGAAGTTCAGAAAGCTATAAATCCAAGGAAGATCATTTAAGAACATAAAATACAGGTACAAAGCAGGCCCCAGAACTGCTTACTAGACCCGCCCCTCTTCCGTGGGTGGCGGGCAGCCGCAGAGAAGCCCCCTGTGCTAGGCAGCCACAGAAGTACTTGCTAGAGCTTAGCGCACCCCCGCCGGTGGTGGCGGACAAGTCCCCCACTTCGGGAGGGCCTAGAACTGCTTGCTGGAGCCGCGCACCCCACCGGCGGCAGAGAAGAATCCCGCCCCAGGGCTCTGGGCAGGTCCAGATCTGATTGCTAGAGCTGCAAGCTTCCCGCGGTGGCAGGTCACTGGAGTAGAGTTCCCCTGCTCTGGGCAGCCACAGAAGTACTTGCTAGAGATTAGCGCACCCCCGTCGGTGGTGGTGGACAAGTCTCCCACTCCGGGAGGGCCTAGAACTTCTTGCTAGAGCCACACACCCAACGGGCGGCAGAGAAGAACCCCACCCCAGGGCTCTGGGCAGGTCCAGAACTGATTGCTAGAGTTGCAAACTTCCCGCTGGTGGCGGGTGGCCGGAGTAGAATTCCCCTGTTCCGGACAGCCACAGAAGTACTTGCTAGAGCTTAGTGCAACCCCCGCCGGTGGCGGCGGACGAGTCCCCCACTCTGGGAGGGCCTAGAAATGCTTGCAAGAGCCGCGTACCTCACGGGTGGCAGAGAAGAACCCCGCCCCAGGGCTCTGGGCAGGTCCAGAACTGGTTTTCTAGAGCTGCAAGCTTCCAGCGGGTGGTGGGTGGCTGGAGTGGAGTTCCCCTGCTCTGGGCAGCCACAGAAGTACTTACTAGAGCCTAGCGCACCCCCACAGGTGGCTGCAGACAAGTCCCCCACTCTGGGAGGGCCCAGAACTGCTTGCTAGAGCCGTGTGCTCCACGGGTGTCCTACAGGCAGTGGCGGAGGAGTCCTCTGTTCC
This sequence comes from Otolemur garnettii, assembly GCF_000181295.1. Classification (NCBI taxonomy): domain Eukaryota; kingdom Metazoa; phylum Chordata; class Mammalia; order Primates; family Galagidae; genus Otolemur; species Otolemur garnettii. The sequence continues at coordinate 2,990,267 of NW_003852570.1, read as the reverse complement.
ATGCAGAACCCAAACAGCTTTCTAGAGACACGCACACCCCACAGGGGCCAGCGGAGAAGTTCCTTGCTCCAGGCACCTGTGCTGGGTGGGCCCAGAATTGCTTGCTAGAGCCACACGCAACCTGTAGGAGGCGGTGGAGGAGTCTAGTGCTCTGGGTGGGCCAAAAACTGTCTATTAGAGCCACGTGTGTCCCACAGACGGAGGTGGAGGAGTTCCCCACTCCAGCTCCCAGGCTGGGAGGGAATAGATCGGCTTGCTAGTGCCGAACATGTCCAACAGGCCACGGTGAAGGAGTCCTCCACTCCCCCCAGCTACTCTGGTGGGGCCGAAACAAGACTGATCTGATCGCTTGCATACCCTACACTACCGCTGCCATCCCCCCACCCCCCGACTGCTCCAGGGTGCTGAACTAGGACTGATCCGGCTACTGCCAGTCTCCTGCCCACTGGTTTCCCCAGTAGGCTGAACGAGGTCTAATCTGGCCATGCACACTCCCGTGCAGCTGTTGCTGTTCCACTGCACCCCAGTTGATCCAGGACCCGAGAACCAGGAGTAGATAACAGACACACTCTGCCTCTCTCTCGCTGGGCAACTAGAAGAGGCCTCCAACTGAACAGTTCTGATAAGGCCTACGAACAAGGTAAACTCAGAATGGGGCAGAATCAGGGGAAAAACTCTGGCAACACGAATAACCAGAATAGATCAACTCCCCCAAGGAAAAATGGGGCAGACGTAACTGAAGACCCCATCCACAAGCAAATGGCTGAAATATCAGAAATCGAGTTCAGAACATGGATAGCAAATAAGATTAACAGAATGGAAGAAAGGAAGGAAGAAGAAGTTCAAGAAATGATTCAAAAGATCTCTCAAGAAGTTATTCAAAACATCTCTCAAGTAATTACCCAAAAGATATCTCAAGAAGTCATTCAAAAGATATATCAAGAACTCAACGATTTCAGAGATAGAATGATCAAAGATTTTGAAACATTGAGACAAGAGGTTGCAGCCCTCAAGGATCTGAAAGACACAGTGCAATCCCTCCGTAACAGAG
>NW_003852570.1:2981149-2987348 GCF_000181295.1 Otolemur garnettii | reverse complement strand
AGGCTTATCAATAATTTCAATCAATGTGAATGGCTTAAATTGTCCTCTAAAGAGGCACAGATTGGCTGATTGGATACAGAAACTCAAACTGGACATATTTTGTATTCAAGAATCACACCTTACTTTAAAAGATAAATATAGACTCAGGATGTAGGGATGGTCATCTATATTCCAGGGAAATGGAAAGCAGAAAAAAGGAGGTGTTGCAATTTCATTTGCAGACACAATAAGGTTTAAACCAATGAATGTAAGCAACGATAAGGATGGCCCTTTTATATTTGTTAAGGTTAATACTCTATATGATGAGATCTCAGTTATCAATATCTATGCACCCAACCACAATACACCTCAATTTATAAGAGATACTCTAACAGGCATGAGCAACTTGATCTTTCCCAGCTCCATCATAGTCAAAGATTTTAACACTCCTTTGGTAGTATTGGATAAATTATCCAATAAGAAGCTTAGTAAAGAAATTTTAGATTTAAATTTAACTATTCAACTTTTGGATCTAACAGACATCTACAGAATATTTCAGCCTACCAAAACTGAATACACATTTTTCTCATCATTCCATGGAACATACTCTAAAATCGATCACAACTCAGGCCATAAGCCTAACCTCAGCAAATTTAATAGAATAGAAATTATTCCATGCATCTTCTCAGACAATCATGGAATAAAAGTTGAACTCAGTAACAACAGGAATCTGTAGTCTCATATAAAAACAGGGAAGCTAAATAAACTTATGCTGAATGGTAGGTGGGTCAGAGTTGAGATCAAGAAGGAAATTACCAAATTTTTAGAACAAAACGATAATGAAGACATGAGTTATCAGAACCTCTGGGATACTGCAAAGGCAGCCCTAAGAGGGAAATTTATAGCACTGCAAGCCTTCCTCAAAAGAACTGAAAAAGAGGAAGTTAAAAACTTAATGGGACATCTCAAGCAACTAGAAAAGGAAGAACATTCCAATCCCAAATCCTGCAGAAAGAGAAATATCCAAAATTAGAGCAGAATTAAATGAATTTGAAAACAGATCAATAAATCCAAAAGATCAACAGATCAATAAATCCGAAAGTTGGTTATTTGAAAAAGTCAATAAAATAGATAAAACTTTGGCCAACCTAACCAAGAAAAAAAAGAGTAAAATCTCTAATCTCATCCATCAGGAATGGCAAAGGTGAAATAATAACAGACCCCTTAGAAATCAAAAAAATCCTTAGTGAATATTACAAGAAACTTTATTCCCAGAAATATGAAAATCTTTAGGAAATTGACCAATACTTGGAAGCATGCCACCTTCCAAGAATTAGCCAGAATGAAGTGGAAACATTGAACAGGCCTATATCAATTTCTGAAATAAAATAGATAAACCTTTGGCCAACCTAACCAAGAAAAAAAGAATAAAAACTCTAATCTCACCAATCAGAAATGGTAAAGATGAAATAACAACAGACCCCTTAGAAATTCAAAAAAAAACCTTAATGAATATTACAAGAAACTTTATTTCCAGAAATACAAAAATCTGAAGGAAATTGACTAATCGTTGGAAGCACACCATATTCCAAGAATTAGCCAGAATGAAGTGGAAATGTTGAAGAGGCCTATATCAAGTTATGAAATAGCATCAAGTATACAAAATCTCCCTAAAAAGAAAAGCCCAGGACCAGGTAGGTGGCTTCATGTCAGAATTCTAACAAACCTTCAAAGAGGAACTAGTACCTATATTACTCAAACTTTTCCAAAAGATAAAAAAAAGAGGGAATACGACCCAACACATTCTATGAAGCAAACCTCACCTTGATCCCCCAAACAGGAAAAGACCCAACAAGAAAAGAAAACTATAGATCAATATCACTAATGAATATTGATGCAAAAATATTCAACAAGATCCTAACCAACAGAATCCAGCAACACATCAAACAAATCATACACCACAACCAAGTGGGTTTTATCCCAGGATCTCAAGGATGGTTCAAAATATGTAAATCTATTTTTATAATTCATCACATAAACAAATTAAAAAACAAAGATCATATGATTCTCTCAATTGATGCAGAAAAAGCTTTTGATAATATCCAGCATCCCTTCATGATCAGAACACTTTAGAGAATTGGTATAGAAGGGATGTTTCTTAAACTGATAGAGGCCATCTGTAGAAAACCCACAGCCAATATTTTATTGAATGGAGTTAAAATGAAATCATTTTCAGATCAGGAACCAGGCAAGGTTGTCCATCGTCTCCACTGCTCTTTAACATTTTAATGGAAGTTTTAGCCATTGCAATTAGGGAAGAAAAGGTGATTAAGGGTATCTATATAGTGTCAGAAGAGATTAAACATTCACTTTTCGCACATGATATGATTGTATATCTGGAAAACACCAGAGTCTCGACTACAAAACTCTTAGAAGTGATCAAGGAATACAGCAGCGTCTCAGGTTACAAAATCAACACTCATAAGTCTGTAACCTTTATATATACCAACAGCAGCCATGCTGAAAAAACTGTCAAGGACTCTATTCTGTTCACAGTAGTGCCAAAGAAGATGAAATATTGGGGAGTTTACCTAAAAAAGGATGTGAAAAATTTTTATAAAGAGAACTATGAAACTCTAAGAAAAGAAATAGCTGAAAATGTTAACAAATGGAAAAATATACCATGCTCATTGCTGAGAAGAACCAAAATTGTTAATATGTCCATATTACCCAAAGAAATATATAATTTTAATGCAATACCTATTAAAGTTCCACTGTCATATTTTAAAGATCTTGAAAAAATAACACTTCATTTTATATAGAATCAGAAAAAACCTCTAATAGCCAAGACATTACTCGGGAATAAAAACAAAGCAGGAGGAATCACGCCACCAGACCTCAGATTATACTATAAATCAATAGTGATTAAAATAACATGGTATGGGCACAAAAACAGAGAGGTAGATGTATGGAACAAAATAGAGAACGAAGAGATGAACCCAGCTACTAACTGTTACCTGATCTTTGACAAGCCAGTTAAAAACATTGAGTGGGTAAAAGATTCCCTATTTAACAAATAGTGCTGGGTGAACTGTCTGGTGGCCTATAGAAGACTGAAACTGGACCCACACCTTTCACCATTAACTAAGATAGAGTCTCATTGGATTAAAGATTTAAACTTAAGACATGAAACTATAAAAATACTAGAAGAAAGTGTAGGGAAAACACTTGAAGAAATCAGCCTATGTCAAAATTTTATGAGGATGACCCCCTGGGCAATTGAAGCAACATAAAAAATACACTATTGGGACTTGATCAAACTAAAAATCTTCTACACAGCCAAGAACACAGTAATTAAAGCAAGCAGACAGCCTTCAAAATGGGAGAAGATATTTGCAGGTTATGTCTGACAAAGGTTTAATAACCAGAATCCATAGAGAACTCAAATGTATTAGCAAGAAAAGATCAAGTGATCCCATCTCAAGCTGGGTAAGGGACTTGAAAAGAAATTTCTCTAAAGAAGATAGGCACACGGTCTACAGATATATGGAAAACTGCTCACCAACCTTAATCATCAGAGAACTGAAAATCAAAACTACTTTGAGATACCACTAACTCCAGTAAGATTAGCCCATATCACAAAAGCCCCAAACCAGAGATGCTGGAGTGGATGTGGAGAAAAGGGAACATTTCTACACTGCTCGTGGGAATGCAAACTAATACATTCCTTTTGGAAAGACATCTGGAGAACACTTAGAGAACTAAAAATAGACCTGCCATTTGATCCTGTAATTCCTTTATTAGGTATATATCCAGAAGACCAAAAACCACATTAAAAAAAAGATATTTGTATGAGAATGTTTGTTGCAGCCCAATTCATAATTGCTAGGTCATGGAAGAAGTCCAAGTGCCCATCAATCCGCAAATGGATCAATAAACAGTGGTATCTGTACCCCATGGAATACTATGCAGCCATAAAGAAAGATGGATACTTTACGTCCTTCATGTTTACATGGATGGAAATGCAAAATGTTCTTCTTAGGAAAGTATCACAAGTATAGAAGAAAAAGTATCCAATGTACACAGCTCTATTATGAAACTAATTTATAGCTTTCATATGAAAAGTATAACCTAATTATAGCCTAAGAATAGGGGGAGGAGGTAGGGGGAGGGGAGGGTAGTGAGGTGGATGGGTGGAGCTAGGGTGTTTGTTGGGATCATCACTATGGTTTATCTTACAAGAGTACAAGGGAATCTTTCTAAAAGTAGAATATAAACATCTTAACACAATAACTAAGAAAATGACATAAAGACTATGTTAACCAGTTTGATGAAAATATTTCAAATAGTATATGAAAACACCACACTGTACTTTATGATTACATTAATGTACACAGCTATCATTTAATAAAAAAACTAAAATCATATGGCCTTCAAACTGCCCCAGAAAATATTCAAACTACATCTCTCTATAACTATTTAGGATACAAACTAACGGAAACAAAAATATTTCCTCAACATGTCAGTATTATATTGCATTCTCTTTCCACTTTGAATGATTTTCAAAAACTGTTTGGTCATATTAATTGGCTATAACCCACATTAGGATTCCCCACTTATTCTATAACTAATGTCTTTAAAATTCTAGAAGACCTTGTGGACTTAAATAGTCCTCATCCATTCACACCTGAAGCAGGGAAGGAGTTACAGTTAATTGAAAAGGAGTTTGGTACTAAAGAATTAGATCATGTTGATATCATATTTCCTATTCATTTAATCATTATTGCAACTTCTCATTCACTCACAGGAGTTACTTATCAAGAAGAAGCTCTTCTTGAATAGTTATTTCTATCTAATAAAGCCACACAAAATTTGCAATAATATCCAGACAAAATTTGTGAATTAGTTGCAAAAGGCAGAAATAGAATTAGGCAACTTATTGGGTATAATCAAAGTTCCATTATTGTTCCTTTTACAGATAAACAAATTCAGCTTAATTTTCAACTATCTCTGCCCTAGCAAGTAGCTTTTGCTTCCTCTGTCAACCTCATTTCTAATATCTATCCCACTGATAAAAGATTTCAATTTTTAAAGCTTGCCTCTTGGATTCTTCCTCAAGTTGTGAAAGATTCCACAATCATGGATGCCATTGCCTTTTATCAGATGCTAATGAAAATGGCAAGGCTGTATATACTGAAATACTAAAATTGTTCAAAGTCCTTATAATTCTGTCAAAAAGAATGAAATGTATGCCATCTTAATTTTACTCCAAGATTTTTACTTTTCTATGAACATTGTCAGTGATTCTTAATTTTCTTGCTTTGCTATTAAACATTTAGAGACAGCCACTATTAATTCTACAGATGAAATTTCTTCTCTTTGTTTCTCTATTCAAAACCTACTTTGATGCTGCATTCATCCCTTCCACATCACACACAACAGAGCACACACTAATTTACCAGATCCAATGACTTTACTAAACTCTCAAATAGATCAAGCTCTTATTGCTACCATTCAAGAGGCATCAACATTTCATTCTTAAACGCATGCAAATGCAAAATTACTTCGTAAAAATTCAATGTTACAAAAGTTCAGTCTCAACACATTCTATCCACTTGTCCATCCTGTTCAAAAATACAGTCCTCACCTTTCTCACCTTTCTCTGAAGGAATAAATCCCAGAGGGGAAACAGACAACCGAATTTGGCAGATGAATGTAACCGTTGTTCCTTCTTTTGGTAAATTAAAATATGTACACCACATTGTTGATACATATTCTCACTTCTCCTGGGCTACAGCCCTACATGGTGAAAAAGCTCACTATGTAATTCAACATTTATTAGAATGCTTCAATATTATGGGTTTACATCAATCTATAAAAACTGACAATGCCCCTTCATATTCAGCTCAGAAACTACATTCTTTCCTTTCATTTTGGAACATAACATCTCTCTCATTTCATCCCTTATAATTCACAAGGATAAGCTATTATTTAAAATCAGCATAGATCCCTCAAAACCATGCTTTTGAAGCAGAAAGTGGGAGAAAATGATATACTACCTATTAACAATAGTCCCAGATATAATCTTATAAAACCTTCATTTACTCTTAATTTTTTACATTTGGATAATGAAGGAACTACAGCAGCAGAATGTCATTGGAGGTCTCTTACCCATCCAAAACCTCCTCAAATACAATAACCTATCTTTTATATAAAAAAA
>NW_003852570.1:2955882-2981052 GCF_000181295.1 Otolemur garnettii | reverse complement strand
CAAGAGAAACAGTGGCTACCCCCTCATTGAATCAAGCTACAACATGAACAAGAGACCTCGCCAACACTTTGACGAATCAGCCTTCACTGATCTCTTTAAGAACATGACCATTCAATGGACCAGTATACACTGCCCCTTCTAGGAACCATTAATGCCAACTTCCCCTCATGGGGACAGATAAAGAAGTTGTCAACAGCAGCTGAACACTTAGTGAGATGACAAGGTAAACCTCTAACAGCAGACTTCCTGTTTTTGGCCAAGATTGCATTAATACAGACTAAGGTAAGTGCTTCCACCACAAACTTATTGGGCTTATGTTCCCAATACACCTTTGAATAGCATATTCTGGAATGACCCTACTATTCCTATTTATGTCAATGATTCAAGATGGTTACCTGGTCCTTATGACACTCAGGGACCACTTAAACCCAGAGAATAAGGAACGTACATTTTTAATTACACTTTGGGAGTTTCTGGACTACCAATATGCATAGGAAACGGCAGCCACTGTCTTAAACCGGCTTCTACTGCATGGTTCTCCACTGTTCGCAATAACACAAAAACTAAGCATATTAAAACTATACTATTCCTCCAGAATTCAGCTTGGCATGGCTCAGCAATTATAAATAATATCATTCCTCCACCTGACCTACCTACCTGCATGCTGCTTTTTGCTACTCAGTTGTCTGAATGGGTGTAATGGACTACTTGCAGAGGAGAAAAACCTGGGGTATTAGTTAATACTTCCTATGGAAGCATCCCTGACTGGGAACCCCACAGGTCAGCCCGAGGTAAAGATCTAGGTAGTGAGTTATGCTGGCATCAAAAAAACAACATAATCACAACCTTACCCAAACATTCCTCTATCATTTGGCATGAGGGAGGTACGTCTCCACCTACGCCTATGCTGCATGGAGTAACACAGCATCACCTTTGGAAACTTTCTTCAGCTTTTTCACCATCATTTGCTTGGAGAGGTAATATTTCTGTTGATAATAATAACAATACCATGTTAACTTTCACTCCTAATGAGTCCCATTTTATCAGAGCCTGTGTGAGACTTCCATATCTAGTACTAAAAGGACTTGTTCATTGGCATCCAAAATACTCTATTGTTACTTGTTCAAACTGTACTTTGTTTACTTGTTTTAGTTCCACTACTCCTTTTAATCACAATTTTTTTTTTTTTGAGACAGAGCCTCAAACTGTCCCCCTGGGCAGAGTGCCGTGGCATTACAGCTCACAGCAACCTCCAACTCCTGGGCTCAAGCGAGTCTCCTGCCTCCACCTCCCAAGTAGCTGGGACCACAGGCGCCCACCATAACGCCCGGCTATTTTTTTGGTTGCAGCCGTCATTGTTGTTTGGCGGGTCCAGGCTGGGGATTCGAACCCTCCACCTTAGGTGTAGGTGGCTGGCGCCTTGCCGGTTGAGCTATAGGCACCGAGCCTTAATCATAATCTTGAAAGTGTTTATGTTTTAAGAGTTCATATAGGTATTTGGCTGCCTGTTCAGATGAACTACCCCTGGCAAGATTCTCCATCAGCATTTCTTCTTCAATATATAATAGAAACTTTAAATAAAAGAACTACAAGAATGATTGGACTCATCATATCCATTATTATATGTATTATTGCAGTAACAGCCATAGCAGCTACTGCTGGAGTGGTCCTTCATCAAAGCATACAAATTGTTGATTTTGTTCAAAGCTGGCATATAGACTCAGAAAGACTGTGGACTACACAAAGAAGAATAGATTCCAAAATCAATAATAAATTAACTGATTTAGAGGAAGCTTTAGTTCTTTTAGGAGATCAATTAGTTAGTTTACAAAGACAAATAAAATTACATTGTGACTGGAATATTTCTTCTTTTTGTGTTACTCCTGTACCTTGGAATAATTCTCATTTCAGCTGGGATAAAACAACACCTTTTACCTCAAACAAATATCACTGCTGAAATTATTTATTTACAGCAACATATTTCTGAAACTTTTGCTAAACATTTACAAGAGAGGAAATTTTGCAAAGTATTTCTGATAGTATTGCTAATATTTCACCTTTTTCTTTTATGAAAATCTTCTCAAGTATTACTGGTATAATTCTTTGCTTATCATTTGTGCCCTTTTTCTTTGTATAGCACGAAGAAGAGCTACCCAGAGAGAATGACTATTGAAACAGATAAATGCAGTTTTCTCCCTAACCCTACACGAGTCAATTTTAAAAAAACAAAAAGAGGGAAATATAGAGGATTAAACATCATACTTACTACAACAGCTACCAATATCATAACTCATCTGAGGAATTACTGAGAACAAGACATTCTCCTGGCAAACCTGGAAATCTCTTGTGACTTGGAAGGCAAGCTACCAAGTAATTCAGTAATCCTGGAAAAGCAAAATTCAGGCCTGTAGTAGTAAGGCTAATGTTAAATATTAAGCATTTTATAGCAGTTCCATGAAGGATTAGCAGAGAAAAATTGCATGTGGTATTCTGGAGATCATTTCCCTTACCATCCTTGAAGATCATTTCCTTGAGTACATACTCTTTTGGCATCTATGAGATCTTTTCCTTGAGCACACAGCCCCTCCATGTCTTTGCTTAGTAATCTTTCCACCAATTATGTATCTAGTCAATAAAAGGACTCTGCAAGAAGTGCTCAGAGATATCCTGCACCTATGATTAGCCTCATCTCTTGCAGCATGTACTGTCAATCCATGTTTCATGTGATCATTTGTGTGGTCACGACAATGCATGATAAGTAGACAGTCACTACTGGAGAGACCGAATTGATACACACTTTCCTGGGAAAACCAATGTGTAGTCAAGGGACACAGTTTAGATAGGTTGAGGCATGTCTACCAAGTGGGCTGAGGAGACCTTCAGGCTTCCATCCCTGTGGGGTTTGAGGGTAAAGAATCAGCAGAGCTTCCAGTCTCTATCTTATACTGTGATATAAGTTATGTGATTAGCATGTCATACCCCAGAAGCATGCTGCCCAGGCAATATCAGTAAGATATATAAGATATACATATCTATATCTATCTATCTATATCTATCTACCTATCTATCTATCTATATAGTTTTTTCTTTAAAAAAATTTTTCAGCTTTTTACCCCTAGTCATTTCTTTTTCTTTTTTCTTCCTTTTTCTCATGAAAATATGTCTCATTATTGCCTTGATTAATAATAAGGGCTTCATTTTTCCTAGTTTTTTTTTTGCCACTGTTATTTGTTTTCTTTTTTTTCCCCAATTTTACCCCTTAAATTTGTGCTTATTTATTTTAGTTTGGTTTATAGTGTTTTTGTTTTTCTTCTCAATTGGGTATAAGTGGAGTCTCAGGCTGGCAAAGAGCAGCAGACATTAAGGGATCCATCAAAGCCAGGCCCCCCAAGATGTTGAGATTTGTGGAGTTTAAGCCAAAAATCTCTAATGTACACCACTATTATTCCTGTCTCTCTCTTTACATTCCTCTCTCCTTTTTCTCAATCTAACCTTTTACTTCCCCTTTCTCTTTCTTAATTTTTATCTTTTATCCCTTCTTTCTCTTCACTCTTCTCATCTTTTTAGTACTTTACCAAGAGGACACTTCAACACCTTAGTTCAGAGGCATGGTAACTTTAAGAGCAAGAGGAAGTGAAATAAAAAATTAGAGAAAGGGAAGAGATCAAAAGAAAACAAGAGAAAGAAACAGCAGAAAAATCCTGGCATCATGAAAAACCAGAACAGAGCCACTTGCCCAAGGGACCAGGGGGTAGCTACTGCAGAGTATTCCACCTATTAAGAAATGATTAAAATGACAGAAAGTGAATTTAAAATATGGATGGCAAAAGCAATGGAGAAAATTGCTGAGAAAATGGAAAATAACCAAAAGGAAATCCAAAAACAGAATCAAATAAGAGATGAAAAATATGAAAAATATAGAAAGTATATAGCTGAGCTTAATGAATTGAAGCAGTTAATCATGAAAGTTAAAGATGCACTATGAAATATCAATAACAGAATAGACCACATAGAAGAAAGAATCTCAGAGGTAGAGGATAAAGCTCTTGGGCTAACACAGGCAGTTAAAGAAAAAGACAGAAGAAAAGAGAGATAAAGCATTATGTTTACTGACAGAAGTATGGAACTTCATGAATCATTCAAACATATAAGTTATAGGTATCCCACAAGGGGAAGAAGAACATCCCAGAGGAATGGAAGCCCTAGTAGTGGATATCATAAATGACAATTTCCCAAATATCACCAAAGATACTGACACACACCTCTCAGAGGGATATCAGACTCAGGTAGTCTCAACTCAACTTCTCCAAGACACATTTTCAGGCAGAATGAGGACCAAAGACCCAGTTCTTGGCAGAGGAGAGCACCACAAGGAAAAGGGAAAATTAAAAAGTAAGCTGAGGGAGTCAGAACAAAGAAAAGTCAGCTAGTCTACCTTTAAGCTAGCTATTCCTAAATTTCTTTCTTGTTGAGAAATTTTCCTGCCTTTCCTAGAACTCTGACCTTTTGGGAATACAGATTACAAATACCCCTGCTGGGTCTGTGAACACTGAGGAAAAAACAATGGCCACAGAACAGTCTATGACCTAGAAAGATACATTAAATAGGTCATTTCCTGCCCAGTAAACAGACAAAGCAAATACCCATTGTGGAAATATGTATTTGGCTGGGGCAGAGATCAAGGGAACAGCTCTAGCCCTGAGATATGGGCCAAAGGGTTTATATTCCTTATCACAGAGGAAGACATTCTGTGGTGGTGATGATAGAAAAATTCCTCTCTCCCACCAATTCCTCAGAGGAGATTGGTGCCACTTGTGTTTTACTCCACAGAGAACTAGTGGAGTTTAGCACCTCCCTAGCAATCTCTCTCTGTGTGTGTGTGTGTGTGTGTGTGTGTGTGTGACTTCAGACAGGAGGCTTCGCCCACACAAGGCTCAGGTTTTGGATTTCTCAAAGCTCTTCAGACCCTTAAGGTTAATAATAATAAAAACAATAGGAGCTGATATGCTCACTCAGAGTAACTGCTGGTATCTTTGTTCCCTCCTTCAGCTTACCCAATAGGCAAATAGATTTTACTAAATGCTGAGTGGAACAGATGACTGGAGCCATTGCCGGAACCCCACAAACAGGTGGGGTTACCACCTTTAAAAATCCTACTCTGTGTCTCTTATCTCTTTCTTTGTTGTCATATCTAACTTTATATTTCTTCAGTCAGTTGCCACCACTGCCACAAGGCTTAGCAGACCCTGCCTCCAGGGCAGGATGCCAACACATTGTCATGAACCTGTCCAAAGTCAAGACAAAAGAGAATATTCTGCAAGCTGTGAGGAGTAAGTGTCAATTGAACTACAGTAGCAAATCCATCAGAGTGACAGTAGACTTCTGAAATGAAACTTTTCTAGCCAGGAAAGAATGGTCATCTGCCTTAAATCTACTCAAACAAAACAATTTTCAGCCCAGAATTCTATATCCTGCTAAGCCAAGCTTTAAAATTGATGGAGAAATCAAATATTTTACTGATATGCAAACATTGAGGAAGTTTGCCACAACAAGACCACATCTACAGGAAATACTTTGATATATTCTTACACACTGGCCATCACAATGGATGAACAGCAGTGTTAACACTCACAAAGTAAAGGACAAAACCAGGCTTCCATGATAATGCAAAAGATAAAACTAAGCAATTGGCTTTCACAAAATAAGATGAATAGACCACCACACTTATTAATACTACCAATAAATGTTAAAGGCTTGAATTCAACACTGAAGAGGAATAGGCTGGCTTATTGGATAAAAAAGCACAACTAATCCATTTGTTATATGCAGGAAACACACCTAGCCTCAAAGGACAAAGTAAAACTCAGGTTTAAAGGATGGAAGAGAATAATTCAAGCAAATGGAAATCAGAAGAAAAGAGGAATATAATCTTATTTTCATATACAAGTGGATTTAAAGCAGCTAAAGTCCAAAAAGACAAAGATAGACACTTTATACTGGTAAAGGAAACAATACAACCAGAAGATATTTCAATTCTAAATATTTATGTACCCAACTTAAATCCTCCAATATTTTTGAAACAGACCTTAATTAGTCTGAGCAATATGATATCCCAGAACATCATAATAGCAGGGGACTTTAACACCCCTCATACAGAGCCTGATAGATCCTATAAACAGAAACTAAACAAAGATATAAGGGAAATAAGTGTGATACCACAACCACCATTCTTGATAGACATATACAAACACAACATCCCAAAGTTAAAGGATATAAGTTCTTTTTGTCAACCCATGGAGCATTCTCCAACATACATCATATCCTAGGACACAAATCAAATCTCAACAAAATCAAATGAAATGAAATTGTACCAATCAGACCACAAGGCACTAAAAATGGAACTCAGGTCCAACAAAAATTGTCATCCTAACAGAAAGGCATGGCAATTAAACAACCTTATGTTGAATGACAGTTGGGTCAAGGAAGATATTTTAAAAAATTATTAATTTCTTTGAGCATAACAACAATGAAGACGCAAGCTACCAAAACCTGTGGTACACTGAAAAAGCAGTCCTTAGAGGGAAATTTAGCACATTAGATGTTAAAAAAAAAAAAAAACAGAAAGAGAGCACATCAATAATCTAGTGATTCATTTAAAGAAATGGAAAAGGAAGAGGAATCCAACCCCAAACCTAGAAGAAGAAAAGAAATAACCAAAATTAAATCAGAATAAATGAAATGGAGAAGAAAAGAATCATTCAGAAAATTAAACATAAAGTTAGTTCTTTAAAAAGATAAATAAAATTGATAAACCACTGCCAGATTAACCAGAATTAGAAAAATAAAATGTTTCATAACCTTAATCAGAAATGAAAAGTGGGAAATAACAACTGATACTACAGAGATAAAGAGATTATTTCTGACTACTACCAAAATTTCTATGCCCAGAAATTTGACAACGTGGAGGAAATGGACCGAAATCAGGAATCACACCATCTTCCAAGACTCAACGAGGAAAAAATAGATCTCTTGAATAGACCAATATCAAGCACTGAAATTGCAGAAACAGTAAAAAACTTTGAACAAAGAAACAAAAAGTCCAGGACTAGATGGCTTCACATCAGAATTCTATCACACCTTCTAAGATGAGCTTGTACCTATATAGCAGAACCAATTCCAAAACAATGAGAAGGAAAAAATCTTTCCCAACACATTCTATGAAGCAAACATCACCTTGATTCTAAAACCAGGAAAGGATCCAACTGAAAAGGAGAACTGGAGACCAATTTCACTAATGAATATCAATACAAAAATTTCAACCAACTCTTAACTAATAGACTGGAGCTACTTATTAAAAAAATTATACATCACGATTAAGTGGGCTTCATCCAAGGGATTCAATGTTGGTTTAATATATGCAAATCCATAAATGTGATACATTATATCAATAGAAGCATAAATAAAGACCATATGATCTTCTCAATAGATGAAGGAAAAAAACATTTTTCAAAATTCAATATTCTTTTCAAATAAGAACAATTAAGAAAACAGGCATAGATGGCACATTTCTTAAACTGATTGAAGCCATATATGACAAATCCACAGCTAATATCATACTGAAAGGAATAAAACTGAAAGCTTTTCCACTTAGAACTAGAACCAGACAAGAATATCCTCTATTAACACTACTAGTCAATATAGTTCTGGAAGTTTTAGCTAATGCAATCAGGCAAGAGAAGGATATAAAAAACATCCAAATGGGGGCAGATGAGGTCAAACTTTTACTCTTTACAGATGATATAATCTTATATTTAGAAAACCCAGGGAGGGCAACAGTTGTGGCTCAAAGGAGTAGGGCACCAGCCCCATATGCCAGAGGTGGCGGGTTCAAATGCAGCCTCGGTCAAAAACTGAAAAAAAAAAAAAAAAAGAAAAAAGAAAAAAAGAAAACCCAGAGACTTAGTCACAAAACTACTTCTAGAAATCATCAGGAAATATGATAACATCTCAGGTTATAAAATCAATGCCCAC
Source organism: Otolemur garnettii (assembly GCF_000181295.1). Classification (NCBI taxonomy): domain Eukaryota; kingdom Metazoa; phylum Chordata; class Mammalia; order Primates; family Galagidae; genus Otolemur; species Otolemur garnettii. Next base: position 2,973,021 of record NW_003852570.1, on the reverse strand, counting down.
ATGTCCACAAATCAGTAGCTTTTGTATATGCCAATAACAGCCAAGTTGAGAAGCAAATCAAAGACACAATTCCCTTCACAGTAGCTTCAAAGAAAATGGAATACTTAGGAATATACCTAACAAAAGAATTGAAAGATCTTTTCAAAGATAGTTATGAAACTCTGACAGAAGAAATTGCAGAAGACCCTAACAATAGGAAAAGTATATCATGCTCTTGTCTGGGAAGAATCAACATTGTTAAAATATCTATTCTACCGAAAGCAATCTACAGATTCAATGCAGTCACAATTAAAATACCAAAACCATATTTTAAAAAACTGGAAAAAATAGTATTTTATTTTGTATGGAACCAGAAATACCCCATATAGCTAAAGTTATTCTTAGTAATAAAAAAGTCAGAGGCATTATCGTATCCAATTTCAGGCTATATTACAAGTACACAGTAATCAAAACAGCATGGTATTAGCACAAAAACAGAGACATAGACATATGAAACAGAATAGAAAACCAAGAGATAAAACCAGTCTCTACTTGCCATCTGATCTTTGATAAACCAAACAAAAGCATAAATTGGAGAATAGAATCCCTATTCAACAAATGGTGCAAGAAAACTGGATAATCACATTTAAAAGACTCAAACCCAACCCCCATCATTCACCCCTTACAAAAATTGAACTCACGATGGATATAAGATTTAAATCTTAAACACAAAACAATAAAAATCTTAGCAGGAATTGTGGGGAAAACTCTTATTGATGCTGGACTAGGGAAAGATTTTATAACAAAGACTTCAGTGGCCATTGCAACAACAAAAATTAACAAATGAGAGTTAATTAAGTTGAAAAACTTCTACACAGCTAAGAACACAACAAATAAAGCAAAAATATAACCTTCAGAATGGGAAAAGATCTTTGTAGGGTATCAATATGACAAAGGGTTGATAACTAGAATCTACAGAGAACACAAATTAATTAATAAGAAAAGGGGGTAAACAATCCCATCTACTTCTGAACAAGAGTTATGAATAGAATCTTCTCTGATAAAAGTGAACGGCTAACAAACATTTGAAAAAATGCTCATAGTCCCTGATCATCAGAGAAATGCAAATCAAAACCACACTGAGATATCACCTAACACCAGTGAGAATGGCCCACATCACAATGTCTCAAAGCTGCAGATGCTGGCATGAATGTAGAGAAAAGGGTACATTTTTACACTGCTAGTGGGGCTGAAAATTAATACAACCTTTTTGGAAGGAAGTATGAAGAATCCTCAAAGAACTCAAAATAGGCATCCCATTTGATCCTACAATCCCTTTACTAGGCACTACCCACAAGAAAAATAATCATTTTATCATAAGGACATTTGCACTAGACTGTTTATCACAGGTAAATTTACAATTGCTAAAATGTGGAAACAACCTAAATGCCCAACAACCCAGGAATGGATTAACAAGCTGTGATATATGTATGTCATGGAATACTATTCAGCCATTAAAAGAGATGGTGACTTTACATCTTTTGTATTAACTTTGATCTAGTTGGAACACATTCTTCTTAGTAAAGCATCACAAGAATAGAGAGGCAAGAATCCAATGTACTCAATTCTAATATGAAGGCTATGGATGATCTAGTACAAGGTGGGGTGTAGGGGATACACAGATCTGGGAGATGGGAAGAGGGAGGGGGATGAGAGTTCATGGTGTATGGCACACCTATTCAGGGCAGGCTACAATTACAAGACTTTGTCTAACAAATACATTTAGTGTAACCTATGTCTTTGTACACTTGATGAATCCCAAACAATAAAAAAATTAAAATAAATAAACATGAAAAAGATCTACCCTGCATTTTCCCCTAGAAAAATCATACATATCTAAGGCCAGGTGCAGTGGCTCTTGCCTGTAATCCTAGCACCCTGGGAGGCTGAGGGGGGTGGATTGCTTGAGCTCATGAGTTCAAGAGTTGAGCAAAAGTAAGACCCTCATCTCTAAGAAAAAAAAATATAGCTTGGTGCCTGTTGTCCCAGATACCTGGAAGGCTGAGGCAAGAGGATCACTTGAGTCCATGTTTGTGGTTGCTGTAACTATGATGCCATGGCAGTCTACTGAGGGTAACAAAGTGACATTCCCTCTCAGAAAAGAAAAGAAAAGAAAAGAAAAGAAAAGAAAAGAAAAATCCTACATATTATTTATGAATCAGTGTGAAGGTCACCTTCTTCTTGAAGTTTTCCAAGATCTGCCAATGTTACCTCTTTTAACCCAAGTCTGAATCTGTCATTTCTCTACATTACCAAAGGTGGGGGAAAGGCAGGATGGGGTAGGGAGAAAGAGGAAAGATAGGGAGAGATATCAATTTCTATTCTCCCTGATCTTGTCCAACCCAGTAAGGTCCAATTCCCTATTCTGACAAAACTCATTTTCTTACCTCCTAAAATGTGCCCAATTTGGTAAATGATAGTTATCAAGCAGCAGATTAAGGAATCCCTTAGCACTAATTCCTTGTTAAAAATAAAATATACACAATAAAATATGCTTTACTCTTAAATAAACTTACTTATTTTTAGGTTGATTTTAGTTTTTCATATATGGTTTTAGCATAATTTAATTTTATCATGTCTTATAATCTACTTTATTTCAATTAAATCATAAATGTTTCCCATGTAGTTAACTTACTATTAAAAAAAAGCACACTGTACCCCATGATTGCATTAATGTACACAGTTATGCTATAAGAAATAAAAAATAAATAAATAAAAATAAAAATGATTTTAGCAGTTCAGCGCCTGTGGCTCAACTGGCTAAGTGCCAGCCACATATACCTAGGGTGGCGGGTTTGAATCTAGCCTGGGCCCGCCAAACATCAATGACGGTTGCAACCAAAAAAAAGCCAGGCATTGTGGCAGGTGCCTGTGGTCCCAGCTACTTGAGAGGCTGAGGCAGGAGACTCACTTGAGCCCAGGAGTTCGAGGTTGCTGTGAGCTGTGAGCTGTACCCAGGGGGACAGCTTGAGGCTCTGTCTCAAAAAAATAAAAATAAAATAAAATAAAAATGTTTTTTAGCAATTATGGTGTCACTGCACTCTAACCCAGGCAACAGAGTGAGAGTTTGTGTACAAAAAAAAAAAAAAATTATAATGAAAAATTTTGTAAGACTTCCATCTTTGGCTCAGTACCATAGCTCAGTGAGTAGGGCGCCAGCTACATACACCAAGGCTGGTGGGTTCAAGCCCAGACTGGGTCTGCTAAACAACAATGACAACTGCAACCAAAAAATAGCTGGGCATTGTGGCAGGGGCCTGTAGTCCCAGCTACTTGGGAGGCTGAGGCAAGAGAATCACTTAAGCCCAAGAACGTGAGATTCCTGTAAGCTATGACACTACAGCTCTCTATTGAGGGTGACATAGTGAGACTCTGTCTCAAAAATAAATAAATAAAAAATAAAATAACTATTTCCATCCATAATGTATTTGTTCCTTTGTCTGCAGGCATTTTCAGTTTTGTTCTCATTCTTATTATTTATAAATAATGTTATACTACATTGAAGGTATGTAAATCTTTATCTGAATTTCTGTTTCCTCAAGACATTCTGAAGTTAATATTTGAGTCATAAGATATTAACATTTTTAGAACTATTGATAGATATTACCAAACTACTTCCAAAAACTATGTATAAATTTAATCCACTGGCAGTATACAAGAATGACTACCTCACTGTACTCTCATTAACACAGAATATTATCTTTTCTATTTTTCTTTAATTTGGTAGCTAATAAAATTACATGTCATTATTCGTTTGATTTGATTTCTTTGAGTACTAGGAAAATGAGAGTTTTTCAATGATGTTAATATGTCATTTGTTTTCCCTATTCTGTTAATCACCTATATATCTCTTTTGCCCATTTTTTTATTGAGATCCTGACGTTTCCCTTACCAATTTACATGTACTTTGATTTGGTCAGCATGTAGTATAATAGCATTTATATATAGTTTACTTTTAGTATTTACAATGGACATGTTGCATAAAGTCACGGCAAACACTGAATTAAGGAATACTAAACCATTGTCCCTGGGTTACAGGGTTAGGTTCCTGTGAGCCTGGTCACATGTTCATCAACCAGTCAATACACAACCTTGTTCATCTGTGTTTCTATTTAAAGATGTCTTATTTAATATATATTTTTGATTCATTAACTTTGAAATCATGACCAACAGCATTATAACTCATGCCAAAAAGAAGCTTATCTAAGACATATACTTTCTCTGTAAAGCACATCATGGCCTTCTTGAGCTTAGAAACACTAGACAGCACTTCAGCAATGTAGTTGAATGGGCATTATATACAACAAAATTACCAATAAAAAGCACAAAAATGTGAAAAACCTAGCACCATATAGATCTTGGAAAGAGTATTTATTTACAATATGAGATATGATACAAAAGGCAGAACTGGATCTCATCTGGAAACAAGCATAGTGCCAATTTAAATTTTTGCCCCTCTGCTCAAATTAGCAAATGCCACAAAAGTGCCACTAGTAGTTTTTTCTTTGAGACAGACTTTTACTCTATTGTCCTGGCTAAAATGTAATGACATCATCATAGCTCACTGCAACCTAAAACTACTGTTTGGTTCATCAAACTAATGCAAGATGCCTCATTTGTTATTATCAAATTTATTTTGTTACTCTTTTACCATCTTTGCAGTTTAGGAAATCTTGGATTCGTGGTTCCAGCAATGTAATTCTCCTAATATTATAGTTCTCTTTTAACATTTAATGAGTATATTTTTTTACATCTCCATCCAAACTATTAATTAAAATGTTGAAACCAAGACACAGTCAAATACAGAGAACACAGCTACCACCAAGGACCTGTCTTAGCAATAGTGAAGCTCAATCTTTTTTCCTAACTCAATAGACCTTAGAGCACTTCCCACAACCCACTTTCATTGATTATAACAGCTCATAAAACATTAGAGATACCCAAGAATGGGTAGACTTCCTAAAAGGAAAACTAAAATGAGTTGGAAAGCTTGTGTGACATGGCACAACCTTTATCCAAGTGATTCTGATAAATCTCCCAGAGAATGTACCCTCACCCCTTGCTCTTCTTTAAGAATTACTATTGCAGGGAAACAGAATAAATAATTAGCACCCTTCGTAAATGGTTACTTCATCTGTATGATGGAGTTAATAAGACCCAGCTCCTAGGGCTGTTGTGAGTATTTAACAATTACTACATATAAAGTACTTAGCACAATGCCTGGCACATAGTAAGTGCTCAATAAAAAATAGTAGTACTTTTAAAAAACATTTCAAAATTCAACAAAAGGAACAAATCACAGCTCATATTCACTTCATCTTGTTCAATAGGATGTCATAAAAATAAAAATCTTTGTCACGTTCTTTGCTACAAGTACACTGTAACCATCACCTATCTGCATCTGTTAGTCAAATGACCCAATAAAAAATGCCACATTTACTAGCCCACTAATCTGAGTACAGGATACAGCTTCCTGAGGGGCTGTCATGGACACAAATTTTTTAAAATTTAATGTTTTCAAGCTGAGCCTGACCTGGTTCCTATTACCCTCATTATGAATGGCAGAATCAGGACCCATATTCTTGAAGGTCCACAACATGGCCCATCTTATTGAAATACACCTTTGCCTGATCCTGCTCCTTTCAAGGAGGGTGAATGAATCCAGATGAGATAGTCTAGGTTTGCCTTGCAACAAAATAATTTCAATATGTTTAGGCTGAAAGACATACTGTGACACCCCTCCCTGTTCATACTTGTATCTTTCACATGTTCCACCCAAAATCCCAAGCTCCCTTTTGGGTCATGGTGACATGATACTGCATACCATCAAGACTTCTGGTGGCCACAGGTCCAGGATAAGATAATGCAAGAACTAATTCTAGAGCCAGAGCAATCTGGGCATCAACAACACTGGAAAGTATTTTATGCTGCAGCTTTGCTAAGTGTCACTTTAATGATAATAAACATACTATAAAAATAATAATTGTCCACATTTATATTGTAATTTATAGTTTATAAAATACTTCAATGAAAAATTTCTCCTTGGATCCTCAGAACAGTTCAGAAGCTTCATTTAGAAGAGACATTGCTGACAATTTAAAAGTAAATAAATCATCCTTATCAAACTAAATTATGTATTATTCACACACACACACACACACACACACACAAATTCCTGCCACACAACCTATTTTAATCCAACAAAGATGTTGAATGGGAGCTACTTTGCACCAAAAGGCATAAAACTCTAAGATTCTTATCTTTAGGACAGATATTAACTTTATTTCACAAATAAGAAAAATAAGTTTCTGAGAGGTTGGATAATTTGCTCAAGGTCCACACAGTAAATGACAGAACCAGGACTCAAAGCCTCCATTATCTGACTCTAAATTTTTTTGTTTTCTTTTTCTACCTAAACATTTGGAAGCATCATTCAACTGTCTTGACTAAAATGGCCACCTTCCTCCCTGTCAAGAAATAGTCAGTGGCTAACTGAAGCCATTTTCCTAAAAGACATCTTTCAACCCGCAGGCTCCTAAGCCAACTTCTTTCACAAAAGAATCCGTTTTCCTCCAAGGCAGCAAGTTCCCCTGCCGTGCTATGAAACCTTTTTCACCTTTCAGATAAATAGCCACAGAGCCTCATCCATCTGCAGAAAGGATGTTGAGACATACTGCACCAAACAGAGCTGCAACCCACCTTCAGTCTTGCAGCATTATGTTACTCATCAAAACATCTGGCCTGACCATTGCTCCACTGAAAAGTTTTTACACAAATTAGAAATGCTGCAGTCTACGAAAATTTTATTTTTCATCTTCCATGTTGTTCAGCCCCTACCCTTCACACTGCAAGCTCTACAAAGGACAAATAAGACAACCACCTGGAAGAAATTCAGACTACACAGGCCAATTGCTACTTCAGACCACAAACAACAAGGAGATAGCCAGTCCCACAGATAAGATATTGGATACTGTTCTCAATCTACCAAGTTCTCTAACACATCTAAAACATCACAAGGTGTATTCTCCAACTCAATTCTAATTAACTTAACTGAATCATTTATTTCATACCTTTCCTATTTTAATTAGATCTTTTCTTTAAGATTTACCAGTCCCTCTTTCTAACCTAAATAGTATCCCTAAACTGCTAAACACCATCATGACTATAAAGTCTTCTTTCATGGTTTGGGACTCTATTAATTTCATCCTAAGATGAGACCAGACACAAAGATTGGCTCCAAGGGCTAGCTTACAGAGTTTTAGCTCCAGGAAGATGGGGCTTTTGGATGATGTCATCTCTCAAACTGCTTCCCATGAAAACCAAGGCAGAGCTCCAAATCCTGCATTACCTCCTCAAAATAGCCTCTCACATCTCAAAAAAAGAAAAGCAACTTTGGGTGCAACTAACCACTTTTGAACCTCCCTCAACCAATCCTGGCTCCTGTATTTCTGTTTCCTTATTTGATCTGTTATCTTTCCTAGTTCTCATCTCTGTTTCAATTTCTGTGAGTACCTGATTCCTTATTTTTGGCTCGAATCAGCATAGTCCTCAGCCATCTTCCTTGGTTTACCAACATCAGGCTTCAGCTCTGCAGTTAGTTTAACCTAGTCAAAATAGATCTGAACTGGTCCCAACTGATTTTTCATTGTCAGAAAAAATTTGAACTGATAAAGATCAATTTCTGACCATTTTAAATGCATTTGGGCCAGTTTTACTTTGCTAATGGAATAGTAAGCCACCGAAGGGATTTGGATGTATCAGAAATGAGATTAATCTGGTTCAGTCTGCTTAAAAGACCAGTGGAAGGACAAAAAGGACCTGATGCTAAGGACCATACCATTTGTGGTGGTGATGCTAGAAGGGGAATCAGGAAAGGCCTAATAGTCCAAGAAGTAGGAATAAACCACTTTAGACCCCGGGGGAGGGGCTAAAAGAAACTGATGCTCAATGACGCAGGATTAAATCACTGGTATGAGATAGGATATGCTAATACTCTCCAGACAGGACCAAACCACTGAGGTTTATAAGGAAATTGACAGAGATTCTTTTCTATAAGGCACAATATAACCACTCTCAGTGGCACTATGTCCCACTGGAATAGGGACAGAAAAGAAGAAGGAAGAGTAAGAACATAAAGGACCTAATAGTCTGTAAGACAGGATCAAATCACTGTGCAGGATTGGCAGGAAGGGTTTGTCATTCTAAGGAGCAGGGCCAAACCACTGTGAAAGGGAGGGGAACAAAAAGGAGTTGAAATTTCTTAAAGCTCATTTAAACCCCTTATAGTAAAGTAAAAGAGAATATTATTTTCTGTAACATAAAATTGAACTCTGTTTCATAATTAATAAAAGGATTTCAAATATATTATCTCATTTGTTCTTTACTCTGCCCTGATGGTTGGGTCAGACCATCTTCCTACAAAGGCCTTGGCAGAAATTCTCAGCTGGCCCTAATGGTTGCTAGGCAACAGTGCAGCAGCTGCTTGGTGACATTAACCCCTGGGTTTCTGGAAGAAAAATAAGATGTACATGAATGAAAAAATTAGGAGCAAATTGAGACAGTATTACCAAATGCTAAGTGGGAAGGAGTAGAAGACAAAAACACATAACTTCAAAAATAAATGAGACATAGCTAGTAATTGGGAAATGATGGTTATGTGAAAGAAGAAGCACAGTCTTATCCTATAGACTTAGAAAGCATCCAGTTTGATCCCTCCTAAGACCTTTGAATCCTCCTATGACATCTCCAACCAGTGGTGCTTGAATACGTTTGGTGGGAAAATAGTAGTTCTAACTTCCTGGGCAACCTAGTCTATTTTCCTATAACACTGGTCATTTTTTATTAGCTAAAATCTCCCCCCCAGTAGTTTCCATGCAATAGTCTGAGTTATGCCTATTAGAGCAGGGGTTGGAAAAATAGGTTTTACAGGCCAAATTTATCCCACTGCCTATTTTCATACAGAGCATGAGCTAAAAATGATTTTCACATGTTTAAATGGTGGGAAAAAAATCAAAAGGGGCAGCACCTGTGGCTCAAAGGAGTAAGGTACCAGCCCCATATACCAGAGGTGGTGGGTTCAAACCCAACCTCTGTCCAAAAACTAAAAAAAAAAAAAAAAAAATCCAAAGAAGAATAACATTTGAGGATGTGAAAATTTACATGAAACTCAAATTTCAGTTTATGAATAAGGTTTTGTTACAAGACATCCATGCTCATTAATTTACATTTACATATTATCTATGGCTGCTTTCCTGCCTCTAGTTTCATCAAGGACAGCAGGGCTCTTCAAGCCTAAAATATTTACTATGTGGCCCTTTACAGAATCAGTTTTCTGACCCCTGATATTAAGCAAAAATAAAATTCCATGTTCAATAGGATTCTTCTTAAGTGAGAATGCAATGGAAATGTTGGATATGAAAAGGACCTCAAAATAAGAATCCTAAATTCTCAATGGCAGGAAGGAGATTTATGCTAAAGTCCACCAAGTCCATGAATAACTTCAGGTATTTCCCATGTACTCCAGGAGATAAGGAAGATATTTAGCTGGATGTCTCTAAAAAGAATGAGAAAATAGCTGGAAATAAGATTGATATTAGACTGTGAAAGACCTTGAAAACCAAATACAGTTACTTGGCTATAATGAAAGCAAGGGAAGAGGCATTATTCAGTTTCAGGTTGGGATAGGGTTGAGCGACAGTACAAAAGCAGGACCTGATGAAAATGATTTATGCTTCCAGACTTCATTCTTGTTCTGTCCTAGTTCTATACAAGTTTTACTGGACTGAGAAGTTCAGATCATTTGGGTCACTTGGGTTCAGAACCATCTCAATACAGGTACCCTAGTCTGAATACAATCTTGCTGTAAGTCAGTATCTTACAGTAATCCAAAGACGTATGTTGGGTTGATTTCAAAGTATTTCTACCTTAGGCACTTAAGAGAACTGTCATCATATCTTTCTCTAATACCTACACACTTATCAGAACCCCATGCAACCCATACCTCCCCCAGGGATCTTGCCCTCCTCTGAACTCCTTCAGCTATTCTTGGTGCCATTCACATGGTCCTAACTATACCAAACCTAATATGAAAATGGACTTTTTCCCCAGAAAGATCTTGAGATCCTAGAGGAAAGGGATAATTGAGACTATTCCTGTTCCCATGGCATCTTGTTAGTAAGAATATTGATAATATTGTTTCAATGGTTTAGTGGTTTCTTAGTGTGGGGAGGCCATCACTTAGGGGATCTCAGGCACTTTGGGAATTATGTGAGGTCTTGGCACATATCCACCTTTCTATACTGGGTATGCTAGGAAGTGGGGAGACTTAATGATGCACCACAGCCAGGGCTGGGATACAGTCATCATACAAAGAACAGTTAGCTCTTTTTGGCCCTGATGCCACAACATCCCCAGATCCCTATCTTTTCTGCTTTCATCAGATGAGGGCTAAATGCCCTGATCAGAAAGACAAAGCCCACAGTTCTGTATGACAAGCATCCAGTCCCATTTTCCATGGCCCATGTTGATCCTGGACCAAGCCCGCAGGTTAGACTCAACAGATTCAGGATGAAAATAGGCCCTTGGCCAGGAAGGCTAGCTTTCCACAATGTGCTCTTTTCCCCAGTGGCCAAAGCAAACGCTACTAGCCAGAGATAAAAGCCAGCCAGCTAGCTCCTGACTTCTGCTGGCCAGAACCAAGAAGCACCAGAATCAACAGTGTATGGACAAGTCTGCTATTTCACTCCTTATAATTCCTCAAGTATCAGATTTTCCCAATGAACTAAAGTCAGTGATAGCCTCTAGGAAAAAGTCAAAGTTCCTCCATGGGCCTCAATTGCTGAGAGTTAGAGATTCAGTCCATCCCCAGTTCTACTCTTCTCAGCCTTGCCTGGTTGCCCAAGTCCACAAGTCACTTTCTGGTGTCTCTCTGTTTAAATGCTAGCACTCTGACAGGCCAAATCAGGAGTATCCCTTGAGTGCAGGAGTTTGAGACTCCAGCCTGAGCAAGAGCTAGACCCTATCTCTACCAAATTTTTTTTTTTAATTAGCCAGACATTGTGGTGAGCACCTGTAGTCCCAGCTAATTGGGAAGCTGAGGCAGGAGGATTGCTTGAACCCAGGAATTTGAGGTTTCTGGGAGCTATGCTGATGCCACATCACTCTGGCCTAGGCAACAGAATGAGACTCTGTCTAAAGAAAAACAAACAAAAAAATTTAAACAAACAAAAAATCAGGTTCAGCCAATTATTCTTCCTGAATTAAGGAGCCAGCCTCCCTTCATCATGAGATCATGAGGGGGCAGGGACCAGGTTTTAGACACTGGCCAAGAGGAACATGGAGAGAGTGGAGGAAGAGGAAGTGAAAAGCAAGGGAAAAAGGAAAGGCCAAGCAGAAACAAATGGAATTTTTTTTTTTTTTTTTGAGAGAGAGAGAGTATCTCAATCTATCTTCCTGGGTAGAGTGTCATGGCATCACATCTCACAACAACCTCGAACTCTTGGGTTCAAGTGATCCTCTTGCCTCAGTTTTTCTATTTTTAGTAGAGATGGGATCTCGCTTTTGCTTGGGCTGGTCTTGAGCTTGTGAGCGCAAGGAAACCACCGGCCTCAGCCTCTTGGAGTGCTAGGATTACATGCGTGAGCCACCATACCTGGCTACAAATGGGAATATTTTTGATCAAATGTGAAGAAGTCTGTTCTGAAATAGTGAATTTAGGCTAATGAGTGCAAGCAAGGAAATGATAAAATCTTGGTAGTAGCAAAGCTATAAAAATGGCACTGCTTTGGGAATGATGTTTTCCTGTCTGTACACATAGAAACTATACTCTAGCCCATCACTTTAGCACAGTGATTATGGCACCAGCCACATACACCAAGGCTGGTGGGTTTGTACCTGGCGTGGGCCAGCTAAACAACAATGATAAATGCAATAAAAAATAGCCAGGTGTTGTGGTGAGCACCTGTAGTCCCAGCTACTTTGAAGGCTGAGGAAAGAGAATTGCTTAAGCCCAAGGTCCAAGAATTCAAGGTGCTGACTTAGAAAACATGTTGAACTAGAAGGTATTATTCTTAAGCAGGGAAACATACTTCTTCAGAGATAGTGAACATCTGATTCGAACTACGAACTACCTCTTTGTTATGTAGGTCCTATCTAATAATAATCAAAGACAGTTTACAATAAATAAAATAAATGCCACCTAATTAGCACCAACTATGTGTCTGGCAATGTTCTATTCACACTGATCACCAAGGTACCCTGGAATGCCATAGCCAACTCACAAAGGTACTGAAAGATACTTTTAATTTTTGAGGGAAACATAGTAACATCTGTCAGATGCCTTGTGAACTACTACTATTAAAATTTTTGTACCTAATTACTCAATAGACAGAAGTGTTATGTACCTCTATTGTCTGAAGTATTCTGTGAACAAGATTACTGAGACAATAAAACCACAGTAGATTGAGAAAGTTTGGGAGTTTTTGCTATATGTATTAAATGGATTATCTCATATAATCCTCAAATGTATTAGGTAGAAACAATATTGTTTCTATTTTGTAGATAAAGAAAATAAGATTCCAGAAAATGAAGTAATTTTCCCAAGATATTCTGGCTAAATGATAGCAAAGCAGAGATGAGAACCAGATGTGATGTGGCAGACTCCAGAGACTGTGTGTGTTCTTAAGCTATTCATAATACTGCTCTGCAATAATTAGCTTTGCACACTATCCTCATTGCATAATGCAGGCTGTGAAAATGCTTTGATAGGACAAGTGACCTTTGTGTTATGGGAATAGTATTGCTATTCTAGGAGTTGAGAATTTAGGAGTCCAGTCTGTCTCTAATTCAATATGTATATAAGAGTCATAAGAAAAGGGATACCCTATAATCTAAAAATAAAAATTAAACAAATATGAAACAGAAGCTGAAATTGATGTTCCAAATAAGCTATTTCAAATAGTTTTAACTAATTCTAAATTGCCCCCCAACATGCTTAGTATAATATTACTCTAAATTTTAGTTATCCTGAATCACTAAGGTTCACTTTTGTATTAAATTATGAGAAACAATGCCCTGTATCTCACTTAATACAAAAGAGACAGTATCAGCCCCAGTTGCCACTCTTATAATATGAATAAAATCAGCCCAACATGCAGAGGAGGGCAGAGTCGAGAAGAAGAAAAGAGCCAAATTCATGACTGAACCATGCTTGATGCCTGACATCTGGACTTTGTTGTTATATGAGTGAATAATTGTCCTACTTTGTTTCAACCAGTTTAAGTTTTCTATAATTTTCAGCCAAAAGCATCCACAGTATTCCCAAGGAATCTAGTACAATGCTTGGTATAATAATCCTTAAAGGCCCAGTTCTAATGATTATTACCCACTGTAGTTTGTTCTAATTCCCAAAAAAACAATTTATTGTTCTATCCTTTGTGTGCTCATAGTTAATTACACATAACTTTACTGCACAGCATCCAACATTGGGCTATTTATTTAAAGTTACTTCTTTACCTATTACTTAGCCCTCTTTAAGGTGAATCTGTGGTACCTTATAAGATGCCTTGCACACAGGAGACAATTTATAAGGAAATGTTGCTCTAAACTGAAATGAAATGTTAAGTTTCCATCGATGTTAGTTCAATTTTCCCTCCTCTGGTAGACATAATAATTACTAACAGGCCCTATACTTACTGTAAACTCTGATGGCTCTTGAACCTGACCTACTTCAGCCTCAGGCACATGAAGAGCAGATACAAATGGCAATATCCAGTCTATTGTCCCATCAGCCAACACCCTGCACCAGCTTTGGCAAATGTCAATGCAGAAGTTACTGGGACAAAACACAGGCTCCACTGAACCCAGACCAGGCAGTAGCAGCACAATGATGGCTACTGCAAAGGTAATGAACTATGCCTCCAAGAGTAGCACAAGGATATTTTCAGGAAGTCCCCCAAACATACCCATTCAATTATCTCCTCTCTCTTCCATCTCCACATCTGAAAATTTTTATTTTTTTTATTTCATATTAATATGAAGGTACAAATGATTAGGTCATGCCATTTATGTTTCTAAGGTAAAGTTCAAGTTATAGTTGAGCCCTTCCCTAGTAGTTATGCTGTAAGTCTGCAGTTCTATCATAGGAATTTAATTGTGTTAAAAATTAAACACTAAAAGTGTTGCCCTTTTTCAAATGCCAGTTCCTCTAAGTGCAGTAATTCCCTTTTCTTCTGAGCTCTCATGGTGCTTTTCAAGTTCTCTTATAGGCCTGTGATTATCTTCACAAATATCTGTGTTTCCTACTAGAATATAAGCTCCTTCACAATAAGAACCATGTTTTCACAATCCTTGCACCCCATGGAGCTAGTGTAGTGCTTGAAATACAGTAGGTGCTCAGAAAGTGTGTGTCAAAATGAAATTTTGTTGAATCCTCTTAAAAACAAGGTTAGAAGGCTAGGGGCAGTGGCTCATACCTGTAATCCTAGCACTCTGGAAGGCCGAGGCAGGTGGATTGCCTGAGCTCATGAGTTTGAGACCAGCCTGAGCTAGAGGGAGACACCATCTTTAAAAATAGCTAAGCGTGTGGCTGGCTCCTGTAGTCCCAGCTACTTGGTAGGCTGAGGCAAGAAAAGTGCTTAAGCCTAAGAGTTTGAAGTTGTTGTGAGCTGTGACACCAGGGCACTCTAATGAGGGTGACAAAGTGAGACTCTGACTCAAAAAAAAAAAAAAGGTTAGATTTTATGTCAATGTCAATTAGTACTTGATAGATCCTTCTGCAGTAGAAATATTCAGAATTTGGAGCACATCTTACAAGACATAGATTTAAGCTTTCCCTAGTCAAATACTACCCTAATATCCTTACTTAAGTCCTGTAACCTTTCTGAACTTTAGTTTCTTCACCCTTATAATTAGGGAAATTATAAACATATCTCACATGGTTTTTGAACATAGAAAATGACTGAGACAGAACTCTGGATATGATGCAAATGAAAAAAATTGAGTTAATTTCTAATGTAATTTAATTGAAAGAGATTTTTTTTTTTAATATAACTCTTTTTGCTTAGGAGTTCATGGAAGTTTCTTCAGAACTCTTCAGAGATTGCCTTTGTACATACAGGATGTTCCATGTTTTTCTTTTTTTTTTTTCTTTTATTTTCTTTGTTTGTTTGTTTGTTTGTTTGTTTCTTTTTTTCTTTTTACTTTTCTTTTTTTTTTTTGTAGCTGTATGCCTATTCTTATTCCTCCATTAGATAATAAACAGCTTTCAGCCTTCCTTGGCCTTCCTCCATCAGCAGAGTTCAAGGCTGGTAAATGACAGTGGGAATAACCTAAACTGCACAAAAACCAAAAGGCTCTGAAAAATCAACACAAGAATGGTGTTCTTGCAGATTAAATCTCTTCTTCATTTGGCCAAACTTCAGTTAATATTAACACCAATTTATGTTTCCTGAGCACCTGAAGGCTAGATGATGAAAGAAGTTGTCTAGGAACAGGGATGATGATGGGGAAAAAAGTCACCTCTGAATGCTAAGCTAAAGTCTGGTAAATTGAACTACTCACTGCTATTCGTAAAATCCTGTGATTTTCCTACCTTTAGATATTTGCTTTTGATGGTCCAGGGCTACAAAATCACCTACTTTCACCTCTTCCTCAATGTCAAGTGCTAACTATCCTTCAAGACCTAATCAAAAAGAGAACACTCCTACACTGCTGGTGGGAATGAAAACTAATATGTTCCTTTTGGAAAGACATCTGGAGAACACTTAGAGAACTAAAAATAGACCTGCTGTTTGACCTTGCAATTCCTTTATTAGGTATATTCCCTGATGACCAAAAATCGCATTACAACAAAGATATTTGTATCAGAAAGTTTATTGCAGCCCAATTCATAATTGCCAGGTCATGGAAGAAGCCCAAGTGCCCATCAATCCACAAATGGACCACAAACTGTGGTATATGTACACCATGGAATATTGTGCAGCCATAAAGAAAGATGAAGACTTTACATCCTTCATGTTCACATGGATGGAGCTGGAAAATGTCCTTCTTAGCAAAGTATCACAGGAATGGAAGAAAAAGTATCCAATGTACACACCCTTATTATGAAATTAATTTACACCTTTTATATGAAAGCTATAACCTAATAACAGCCTAAGAATATGGGGAGAGGGAAGGGGGGGGAATGGGTGAAGGGAAAGAAATTGGATGGATCACTTCTGTGGTTTATCTTACAAGGGTACAAGTGAATCTTTCTAAGAGTAGAATATGAACGTTTTAACACAATAACTAAGAAAATAAGATGAAGGTTATGTTAACCAGTTCGATGGAAGTGTTTCGGATTGTGTGTGAAAACTCTACACTGTACTCCAGAAGTGCATTAATGTACATAGTTACCATTCAACAACAACAACAAAAAGACCTAATCAAATTCTACCTTTATGCATTTCCCTCAAACACTAGCCTCCTCCTTTTACCTACAAGTTGTTTCTCCTTCTTTCATATTTTCTTTTTATTAAATGATAGCTGTGTACATTAATAATGTCATGGGGTACAGTGTGCTGATTTTATATACAATTTGAAATATTTTCATAAAACTGGTTAACATAGCTGTCGTGTCATTTTCTTAGTTATTGTGTTAAGACATTTATATTCTACATTTAGAAAAATTAACATGTACCCTTATAAGATGAACCATAGGTGTGATCCCACCAATCACCCTCCCTCCACCCATCCTTCCCCCTCCCCTCCCCTACCTCTCCCCTTTCCTCATATTCCTGGACTATAATTGGGTTATAGCTCTCCTATGAAAGCGATAAATTAGTTTCATAGTATGGGTGAGTACATTGGATACTTTTTCTTCCATTCTTGAGATACTTTGCTAAGAAGAATACTTTCCAGCTCCATCCATGTAAACATGAAGGAGGTAAAGTCTCCATCTTTCTTTAGGACTGCATAGTATTCCATGGTGTGCATATACCACAATTTATTAATTCAATCATGGGTCCATGGGCACTTGGGCTTCTTCCATGACCTAGCAATTATGAATTGGGCTGCAATAAACATTCTGGTACAAATATCTTTGTTGTAGTGTGCGTTTTGGAC
>NW_003852570.1:2934107-2955660 GCF_000181295.1 Otolemur garnettii | reverse complement strand
GCATTTTTTCATATATCTATAGGCCATGCACCTGTCTTCTTCAGAGAAGTTTCTCTTCAGGTCCCTAGCCCACCCTGAGATGGGATCACTTGTTCTCTTCTTGCTAATATGTTTGAGTTCTCTGTGGATTCTGGTTATTAAACCTTTGTCAGAGACATAACCAACAAATATCTTCTCCCATTCTGAGGGCTATCTGCTTGCTTTAGTTACTGTGTTCTTGGCTGTGCAGAAGCTTTTTCGTTCGATGAGGTCCCAATAGTGTATTTTTGATGTTGCTTCAATTGCCTGGGGAGGGTCCTCCTCATAAAATTTTCACCTAGACTGATTTCTTCAAGTGTTTTCTCTACACTTGCTTCCAGTATTTTTATAGTTTCATTTCTTAAGATAGACTCTGACTGGATTAAAGATTTAAACTCTCTCATATTTTGGATTCTGCCACTTACTACTTTCATATCATGTCTCATTGTCTGTCCAATTTATCCTCTCCTCTTAGGCACTCGTCATCTCTTGCCTGAATAATTACAGTTACATGCTAAGAACTTTTCCTACCACCAGTATTTCCTTCCTTTAGTCTACACATCATACTATTACCACACATAGCTTTCTAAAATAAAGACCCTACTCTAATTTATAATTTCTGATGGTAGGAGAAAAATCTAAACTCACGAACATGGTATACCATAACAGCTACCAAATACAAGTCCATGAATTCTACATCAGAATCATGGGGCTGGGGAGCAATAGTAGGGGGAATAGTTTGTTAAGAACACAGATTCTCAATAATATTCTCTTTTCTGCAAATTTGTAACTTTAAAAGTGTTTAGAATCAGCCAAAGATGACAAATATGTTTCACCTCAGGAGTCAATTAGAACATAATAAACAAATTGACAGCAAGTAGTCATTTGGAGTACTGTTTGAAGTATTCTGAGTCACCTCCAGGCTTATTGAGGGAAAAAACAAACATTACATTGGATTAACAATTTCTGCCATGGTCATGGGAGGAACTGATAGTGGTGATCATGCCAGCCATTACCATACCTGCTCCAGACACACAAAAAAACAAACTAGCTATTCTGCAGACAAGATAGTCAACTTCCACTTTTGTTTGCTCTTCCATTTGTCTGGATTTTCTCACCCTGCCCACATCCCCAACCTCTGAGTTCCTAGAAAACATCAAATCATTTTCCAAGTTCATTTCAAATATCACCTAGTCTGGGAAGCTGTGGCTGAGTGCCCATATATTTCTTTCTCTCATCTGTGCTTTCATAATAATTTTTCACAAACAGAATTTACTATATTTGCCACTTTAAATCAATTTTTTTAAATGAAGAACATAAGAGTAAACTGATTTTTTAAAATACTGAATTATGTTATAAACCTCTGTGTATATCTATCATATTAGCATCTTACTAGAGGTAAGCAACCATACTTTGTTCATCTCTTTTTTTATTTCAAGCCCATTGCCCAGTACTTGGTACCCACACAGTGCTTGGTAAACTTGTATGAGCCTGAGAGCATACCCCATTTTGGGAGAGCAGGCTAGGGGTAAGTAAAAGACTCAGTGACTGCATAAAACACATTATCTTTCCCTGGAGAGCCAAAGAGGCGAATGTGGCTAAAGCAGAGCAAGTAATGGGAGACTAATAAGAAAGAAAATTAGAGAAATGACAGGCAGGGCAAAGAATATGACAGGTTCTTTCCTAATGGTGTGACCCTTTAATACAGTTCCTCATGTTGTGGTGACCTCCCAACCATGAAATTATTTTCGTTGCTACTTCATAACCATAATTTTGCTACTGTTATTCTAAGACCATCAAAATATGTGTTTTCCAATGGTCTTATGCAACCCCCAAAGGGGTCGCAACCCACAGATTGAGAACTGCTGTTTAGGACAACGTTAAGACTTTGGGTTTTATTCTTAGTGAGACTAGGATCCATTGCACTGTTTTGATCACAGGAAGTGATATGATCTGACTATACGTTAAAAGGAAGACTCTAGCTTCTATATTGAGAATAGACTATTCGGAAAGCAGTACAAGTTGAAGCAGGAAACCCACTTAAAAGGCTTTGATAGAGATGATGATTGCTTATTGAGAAAAAACAAACACCTACACATGAAATAACTGGAGAACCAAATAAAGATAATAAGGTCACTACACAAGGACTATAGAGTTTAAGTACTGTGATTAGTGGGCAGTGGCAGGACCAAGTATGTGTATGGAACTATGTCAGAGGAGGTAAAGCTCAAGCTGAGACTTAAAAAATAAATAGAGGTTGGATCTATCAAATGAGAATAAGAATCCAAACTTTATAAAAACGCAGATTCATATGAAATTCAACTGAGAACCTGGATTGAAAGCACTATGTAAAGTATAATGTAATATGCAGAGGTAAGGAAATATTACCCTTAATCTTTTACTTACCTATCTCCTATTCCTCATGAAAAACTAGAGAAAAGGGACTGATAATAGTGTAATTTCAGACATCCTGGAATACTAAAATCACACAAAAACTTGACCATAAAGTCAAAGACTTTCTTATGCAGTACCTCATATGAGTTGCCCTATTCCCATGGATAGGGTAGCCCTGAATGGTTAACTAAAGAATAAAAGTTCTACAATATTTGAGTCTGCAAGCCAAGGCTTTAAAAGTGTAAAATATTGTTAACATTTGAGCTCATTCTGATAGGAATGGCCCAAAGTTCAATAACCAGTACCGAGGAATTTTCCCCCAATCCCAACTCTGAAGAGTCTTCTTTCTCACTCTGTAAAATCATTGAGAGAAAAACACCAAAGGCAGAAGCTTACAGCCCTCTTCCTTGAATTCCTCCTCATCCTGTGACACCCATATCATTCAGAAAACCTCATCAAATTCTTCATTGGACTATAAGTAACAGTGAATAAAGTTTTCCACTTCTGTTGCCAAGCAAGCAGAGTCGTAATGGATCTGAGCCCATTGATTGATTCTGGTAAGGAGAGACATACCCAACAGCTTTATTTTTCTCCCCTCCATTTCTACCTCAGTATGCTCTGACAGGAATCTCTACAACCCTGGTGGGCCACAGACCATCTATACAACCAAGCACCTTCATTCATAGATAACAGTATTGGGACTCAGAGAGAGGGAAAGTTGTCTAGTAAACAAACTGAATTTATGGTCTAAACACAGGTCTTATAATTCTCTGCCCTATACCTTTTCTGCTATAATCAAGTAGCCTTGTTTAATCTAGGTTTGTACATTCACTTTTCTTAGGTGCTCATCATTTGTACCTATGGGTTCTATATGTACTCAGAGATCAAAGATGTCATTTCAACTCTCCCATATTTTTTAATCTTGAAAACATTGTAAGAACTGTACCTATGCTGGGAGAACTGGTCTGAAACAGCCAAGTTATTTTACCTGTGTTTTTTAGATGAATCACCATTTTGACATACTCAAACCCTTATAGTTTTTCTGCCTCTTGTTTATCCCCTCAGTATTTCCTACACCCATCATGAACTCTGGTTGAAAGGGTGGCACTTGATCGGCAGAGATCTAACAGACCACCAAGGCTTGTACAAATGGTCTTTATTGGTGGAGAAGGGAGGCTATAGAGCAGCATCAGGAGGAGAGAAAAGGAGGAAAGTGAGAAGGAGAGTGAGGAGGAGGTAGGAGGAGAGAGAGTGGAGGTGAAGAGAGAGAATAAAAGAAAAGCATATCCATATATAGTCTCAGAATGATGACAGGATGGTAGGATAGCCGATGAAGAGCCGTTAGGGGCAGGTTATAAGTTTTAATTCCAGCGGGTAAGTTTTGCACTGGGAGATAGTCTTTCTGGGAAAGGGGCTTTCTGGTGGAGGGGCTTTTCTAGAGCAATTACCTAACATTCCTCCCTCCTTGATATGTTAAAAATAGGGGGTTGGCCTTGGGATAGGGGGCATCGAGTTCTCTCTTCTGTAGTTTCTTTCTGCTGGGATGGGCATGTAGTTTTAATTGGCCATCTAGAGGACAATTATGACTTTTTCCACTGGGAGAATGTAAGTTTTGCTCTCAGACTGCTCTTTTAGTGGTGGTTGTTTAGAAGTGGTGTTCAGGAAGGTCTGGGAGTAGAGTGTAGTCTATTCACAAAGAATCATTTTGTTTTGTTTTGTTTTCCTTTTTTTTTATAGGTTGGGAGCTGTATCTGGGGTGTAGGGTTGAGTAGTTATCTGTTGGGATAACTGAGAATTGGGTTTGAATAAGACGAGTTATGTATGGAGTCTTTGTTAGCAGCCTAAGGATGATAATTATAGGTGTGAGGAAAGGTAGACATGCAATCTAGAGTGGGTTTTGAGCAAATTAAGAGGAGAAGTTTGATGATTTTGATTTATGTTGTTTTTGGAGTTTGAGGCTTATTCCTGTGCCTATGTTAGCCATGATTTTCATTGCTGCCAGTATAGGGGAAGTATGGTAACGTGGGCGGCCAGTTTTATATGGGTTGTTGGATAAAGAGAAAGAGGAGGCACTGTAACAATTCCATTTTCTGCAACAATTTAAAAATTAGGCAGTAACATAACTATGGAACAGAGACTTTGAATGTGGACATGGGGAATTTGGTACAATTTTTTCCGCAGATAAACTGGAGGTAAGGATGGTACTTTCTGTGTAACTTTTTTGGGGGGTGGGGTCTGGAAAGGAAAGTGATTATATTAGAGTACTTTGATGGATTTAGATCTGATAGGGGAGTCGTGCCGGTAAAGTTGAAGTAAAGAGGGTATGACTGGATGATTTGATTGAGTGAGGGCATAAAAGGTTTAGTTTAGAGTGTGTAAGTTGTTAAATTAAGAGATGTAGAGTCTGAAAGGTCAAAAGAAAAAATGTTAGGAATTATGATTGGGGCGGCTTGAGGTTTAGTGTGTAAGAGATTTTGAAGACTTACTCTAATCTAGCAGCCCAGTCTATATTTAGGGTGATGTTTTAAAAGAGAGTATTTCTGTAAGATGGACTCATAGGTTAGATTAAGATTTAGTTGGGGTGTAAGGCTGGAGAGATTGAAACCTCGGATTTGATTTTTTTAGTTAATATTTTGTTAATGGAGGCATGATATGACTTTCAGGTGTCAGTTTGCAAGTTGATGTGTAATTTCCATGTTTTTTTTTTTCTTTAGTGGCCAGAGAGTGAAAGAAGTTGAGAGTCTTGTAATTGAGATCTGTAAGTATTAGGAGAGGTTATTAGGAATAAGAGAATTATGAGAGACATTTTAGGAAGGTAAGATAATTCATTATGAATATGGAGTAAAAGGATAGAGAATATTTTTGTTTATGTGATTATTTTGGTGGAGCAATTGTGATTAGATTAATTTTAAAGGGTAATATTAGGAGTATAATTATTATTATTATGAAGATGCCGATTGGTGAGTAATAAGGGAGGTAATGATTGAGATTTATGAGATGTATTTCTTAGAGCATTGGGACCTTAGGTGGAGGATGAATTATTGCAGTGGGTGTTGATAAAATTACTCTATGAGGTCCTTCTTGTATGTTAGAGAGGCAAGGGAGAAAAGTGTCTAGTGTTTGAAGGCAATTGTGAGTGGATGACAAGTTAGAGGGAGTAGTTAAGAGGAGTTAAGTGTTTAGTGTGGGACATGTATTAAAAGATAATGATGGGTCAGATAAGAGAGAGGTTTGAAGGTTAAGAATGCGGCATGGTGGCTGCATCGGGTTTGAAGATTTTTATATGTCAAAAGATTAGATAGGGAATGAGGGGACAGGACAGTAGTAGGGGAACCAAAGTGAGTTTTTTTATTCTTATATTAGAGTAACTGCTGTTGTCAACGTCTTGAGACAAAGGGCCTAACCTTGAACAGTGTGATTTAATTATTTTGAGAGAGAGCAATTGGAGTAAAAGTGGGTCTTAGCTGATGTTCAAGTACGCCAAGAGCAAACCCATGGTTTTCTGGGATATATAGGAGTAATTGGTGAGAGAGATCAGGAAGATGGAGTGTTGGAGTTTCTTTTTATTTTTTTTTTATTAAGTCATAGCTGCATACATTAATACTATCATGGGGTACAGTGGGTTGTTTCTATAAACAATTTGGAATACTTTCATCCAACTGGTTAACATAGCCTTCATGTCATTTTCTTAGTTATTATGTTAAGACATTTATATTCTACATTTAGTAAGATTCACATGTATCCTTATAGGATAGATCATAGGTGTAATCCCACCAATCACCCTCCCTCTGGCCATCCTTCCCGCTTCCCTCCTCTCCCTTTCCCCTTTCACCATATTCTTGGGCTAAGATTGGGTTATAGTTTTCTTATGATAGCTCTAATACAGCATGTTGTAGAGATTTAAAAGAAGTGGAGGTGGAGGTTAGGAGAGGTTTATGAGGATTACTTTGAGTAGTATTATATAAATGAGTAGTTAGGAGAGAAAATTTGGGAATTCATGTTTTGAGGTATTTAGGTAATCTTAAAAAGGAGAGGAGATCTTGTTTTGTGGTGGGTAGAGGAAAGTTGTGAAGAAGGATTTTCCTGTCTATGGTAATAGCTTTCAAGCCTGGGTATAAAAGGCTTGTATAATAGGTTGACGTTTGGGTCTTTCATGGCTTGGGAAAGGATGAGGCAGAGTGAGACAGGAGATGGGTCAGCATCTATTAATTTAAAATTAAAAGTGAGGGCGGTACCTAATTTGGAAAGTATGTCACATCCCAGAAAGGAAACTGGACAGGAAGCTAGCATCAAAAAAGAATGTATAAATGAGAAATTGCCAATCATGTAGTGTAAAAAAGGAGTCTGATGTGGACAGTGGGAAAAACACTCTACCGCAACAATAGAGGTGGACGTCAAGGAGGTAGGATCGCTGAACTCTTTAAGAATTGAGAAACTAGCTTCTGTGTTTAATAAGAAGGTGGTCATTCTACCTGCCACCATCAGGGTTACATTTGGCTCCGTGGAGGTGATCTTCATTGGGTGAGAGAAGTCAGAGTTTCGTCAGTCTTCGTAAGAGGCAAGCCCAGCAAGTTTGCTTATAGGTGCCATAGGTTGGCTGGCCCATGGCCTCTCTGGGCCAAGGGGCAGTCAACCTTTAAATGGCCCTTTTTTTGTGGAGAGGACATGGCCCTGGCAGGGGCCTGGGATTGGGGCAACTTTGTACCCAGTGGCCTTCTTCACCTCATTTGTAGCATGGTCCAGGAGGTTGAGTCATGAAGTGGCCTTTGGCCCCTGAGGACTTAGGCAGGTTAGGATTGGTGACCTCAGTGACACTGTTTATAATGTTTTGAACTAGCATTTGATAATTTGGGGTTTGAGAACTTTTATTCTCCCTTCAGAAAATATCATCTCTCCCCATGTAAACTTTACAGGCTGTGTTTAAGATCATGGCCTGGAGTGTCAGGGGTCCATGCTCCAAGCGCTTTAGTTTAAGTTTAATATCGGGGTAACTTTGGATGAAGAAATAAGTCATGAGAATGTTTTTCCTATGTATTGTTTTAGGATCTAAGTTAATATATTTAATAAAAGTCTCAGTAAGGTGTTGGAGGAAAGCTGAAGGATCCTCAGACTTATTTTGTGTGACGTCCCATAATTCATCATAATTGATAACCTTTTTGGTGGAAGCTCTAAGTCTGCAAAGAATGTAAGTAATAAAAATGTCTTTATTTTTATTCCAGCATTATTATTATAATTTTAATTGGGCTGAGAGTTAGGGACCATAGTGTTATCTGTAGGATGCTCATTGTTTGATATATGAAATTGATTTGATGCCACTTTTGCCCTCTCCCACACTTGTTTGCACTCGTTAGAGGTTAGGGTATTAGGTAAAATAATAAAAATATTAGATAAGTTGATGGAATATAGCAATAAATTGAAATTTTTGAATAAAATGAAAAGGATTAGAAATAAAGGAATTTAGTTTATATGGTGGTATTGTAGGATTTTCATATGGAGGAGCCAGAGGAAGAAAGGAATAAAGAGGTCCGGAAGTGTTTCTTTCTTTCTTTCTTTCTTTTTATCAAATCATATCTGTGTACATTAATACAGTCATGGGGTACAGTGTGTTGTTTTAATATACAATTTGAAATATTTTCATAAAACTGGTTAACATAGCCTTCATGTCATTTTCTTAGTTATTATGCTAAGACATTTACATTCTACATTTAGAAAAATTCACATGTACCCTTATAAGATGAACCATAGACATGATTCCACCAATCACCCTCCCTCCACTCATCCTCCCCCTTCCCCTCTCCTCCCTCTCCCTTTTCCCTATATTCTTGGGCTAAAATTTGATTATAGCTTTCCTATGAAAGCTACAAATTAGTTTCATAGTAGGGATGAGTACATTGGAAACTTTTTCTTCTATTCTTGAGATACTTTGCTAAGAAGAATATTTTCCAGCTTCATCCATGTAAACATGAAGGAGGTAAAGTCTCCATCTTTCTTTATGGTTTCATAGTATTCCATTGTGTACATATACCACAATTTATTAATCCATTCGTGGGTCAGTGGGAACTTGGGCTTCTTCCATGACCTAGCAATTATGAACTCAGCTGCAATAAACATTCTGGTACAAATATCTTTGTTGTAGTGTGATTTTTGGTCTTCTGGATATATATCTAGTAGATGAATTATAGGATCAAATGGCAGGTCTAGACATTACTCAGAAATAAAAACAAAGCAGGAGGAATCATGCTACCAGACCTTAAACTATACTTTAAATCAATAGTTATCAAATAACATGGTACTGGCACAAAAACAGAGAGGTAGATGTATGGAGCAGAATAGAGAACAAAGAGATAAACCAAGGTACTTACCATTATATGATCTTTGACAAGTCAATTAAAATCATTCAGTAGGGAAAAGATTCCCTATTTAACAAATTGTGCTGGGTAAACTGGCTGGCGATCTGCAGAAGACTGAAACTGGATCCACATTTTTCACCACTAACTAAGATAGACTCTCACTGGAATAAAGATTTTTAAACTTAAGACATGAATCTATAAAAATACTAGAAGAAGTGTAGGGAAAACACTTGAAGAAATTGGCCTGGGTAAATATTTTATGAGCAGGACTCTCCAAGGCAATTGAAATAACATCAAAAATACACTACTGGGACCTCATCAAACTAAAAAGCTTCTGCACAGCCAAGAACACAGTGGGTAAAGCAAGAAGAAAGCTCTCATAATGGAAGAGAATATTTGTTGGTTATGTCTCTGACAAAGGTTTAATAACCAGAATCCACAGAGAACTCAAACATATTAGCAAGAAGAGAATAAGTGATCCCCTCTAAGGGTGGGCAAAGGACCTGAAGTGAAACTTCTCTAAAGAAGACCAGCGCATGGCCTACAGATATATAAAAAAATGCTCATCATCCTTAATCATCAGAGAAATACAAATCAAAACTACTTTAAGATATCATCTAACACCAGTAAGATTGGCCCATATCACAAAATCCCAAAGCCACAGATGCTGACATGGTTGTGGAGAAAAGGGAACACTTCTATACTGCTGGTGGCATTGCAAACTAATATGTTCCTTTTCGAAAGATATCCTGAAGTGTTTCTTAAAGTAGCCTGCATTGGATTGAGATGACAGGAAGACCTCTGAGGGTTAGTTGGAGGGGAGGAGTTAAGAGACAAGCTTAGATTGGTTGAAGGAGAAGTAGAAGGGACAAAGGGTGGAGGCAACTGTGTGGTTGAGGGAGGGGTTGAATATGGTGGGGCTGGAACAGGAATCACTTTGTTTCTGGGACCAGTGGTTGCATACTTACCCAGTGGGAGTTCATCCGCTGGGTCAAATAGGTTTTGTTCAGAGAGATAGAGAGTAGAAGAGTTTTTTGTTATAAGAATTTTTGAATTATCTGAATATAAATTAGGTTTGGTTTTAAGATATGAGAAGCCCTGAACATAGGGGCCCTCGCTCTATTTGCCAAGGCACTCACCCTAGCTATGTAAGTCTCGAATTAAAGAAAAATTAAATGAATTGTATGTTGGTCAGATACTTTAGTTGTTTAGCTTGTAAAGTGCTCAAATCTTGGTAGAGAGTTTAACTTATTTTTTTGGCTTTAAGTCTAATTCTAATTTTACCAGGTAGTGTAATAAATACCCTGAGAGGGAGTTAGGTGGGACAGAATGGCTTGCACTCATGGCAATTAGTCACAGGAATAAAGTGTGAGTAGAATCATGAGAGGACCAGGACAAAGAATGGACATCGCCACTGCTTTGTTGTTGGACGTGAGAACAAGAACATAGTCTAGGACAGTTGTCACTGTACTCAGATCAGTGTCAGACCCCTAGGGCTAAGGAGAGCTTGAGACCTGGTGCCAGGAATTTTCATGCAAGGAGTGCAAGCCCTGAGCTTAGCAATGCAAGGTCAATGGGAATAGGGAACTCAAGCCTCCAGAAATGGGTGAATCACCAGGAATGTAAGCAATCTAGCCCATGATTATGGAAAATTTGTTCCTATAGGGGTAGTCGCCAACTTTGGATGGGGCCGGTGATGGGTGCTGGTTAGAGCGCCTTGGTGGATGGACACAAGCCAATGTGGTGGTGAGTTGCCGGGAGTGCAAAAAGAGAAGAGGGAACCTCCAGGAGCTAAAACCCCAGGTAGAGGGTGGAAGCTAATTCTGGGAGTGTTCTCTAATTAAATCCCACTTCTGACACCAGATAAAAGGGTGGTACTCCATTGGCACAGATCTTACAGTCCACCAAGGCTTGTATGAAAGATCTTTATTGGTTGGGGAGGGAGGCTGTAGAGAAGCATTAAGGAGGAGAGAAAAGAGAAGACAAAAGGGGAGACAAAAGAGGAGATAAAAAGAGGAGAGTGAAGAGGAGAGTGAGGAGGAGTGAAGAGGAGAGAGAACAGAGAAGAGAGAGAATAAAAGAAAAGCATATCCATGCATAGGCTCGGTTAGGGGAAGTCTCAGAATGATGATGGGATGGTAGGATAGTCAATGAAGAGCCCTTAGGGGAAGGTCATAAGTTTTAATTTTTTAGCAGGTAAGTTTTGTGAACGGGAGATGGGC
Source organism: Otolemur garnettii (assembly GCF_000181295.1). Classification (NCBI taxonomy): domain Eukaryota; kingdom Metazoa; phylum Chordata; class Mammalia; order Primates; family Galagidae; genus Otolemur; species Otolemur garnettii. The sequence continues at coordinate 2,944,676 of NW_003852570.1, read as the reverse complement.
TTTCAGGGAAAGGGGCTTTCTGGGGGAGGAGCTTTTCTGGAGCAGTTACCTAACACTGGTTCTCAAACCCTATCTAAAGTGGTAACCATTACACATATAACCTATGTATTTTTTTAAGTCATTAATGATATTCTTTATTGTCTCACAATGCTGGGATCTTTCATTTCATGTACCCTCGAGTTTCAAACAACTCATTCTGATGATCAATTCTCTTTATCTAACATCAAGTTCCAGTAACCTATTTCCCATCTCTGTTTTGTTCTTCCCCTTAGCACTTAACACCATTTAACATACTGTGTTTTAATTATTTATCACTCCCTCCAGCTATAAGGTAAGTTTTATAATGTCAGAAATTACTGTTTTGTTCACTGCCTTATCCCCAGTATCTAAATAGTGCCTTGAATATATTAGTCACCTGATACACATTTATTGATTTAGTAGAGTGTAACTTAAAAGGGTTGAGAACCAATGTATCCATTTAGTTGTTTTGCCATTCTCAATATACAGTTTCCAATTCATTGTCTAAGATAGCTGGCCTAGATTCCACCATCACATTCAGGTTCCAGTTATCAAGAAGAAGAAGAGATGGAGTGCACAGACATCTGAACAGGGACACAAGAAACATGAAAAATCAAGGAAACATGATACCACCAAAGAAGGAAAACTATAATTCTCCAATAACTAACCCCAAAGAAAAGGAAATTTCTGAAAAAGAATTTGAACTAATGATGTTAAGAAAACTCAGCAAGATACAAGATAATACTGATAGATGACCTAATGAAATCAGGAAAACGACTCATGATCTGAATGAAAAATTTAACAAGGAGATATTTAAAAAACAGAAATCCTAGGGCAGAGCAAGATGGTGGATGAGAAACATCTTACTAGCTGCTCATTGGAGGTACCTTCCCAGAGACATCACTACAGAGGCACCGTGAAGAAGTTTTGGATTCCAGAAGCCAACAGGGAGGTCTGGAGCTGAGGAAAACCAGCGCAGGAAGTGAGTGTTTTTGTATGGGCAGGGCCATACAGCCAGCCAGCCCACAGAGGATCAGTCACAGGAAAGGGCTGTTCTACAGTCTTTTGATTTTGGTCTGATCTTGCTGTAGCTTCCATGGAAGGCTTAAATGAGTGAGTGGACTCAAACAGCATCCAGCAGCTGGGATTGAATACTGGGCAGGGTGGATCTCCCATTGGCATAGCTGCTAGGTCAGCACTGCCATTGTGGAAAGGCCATGAGGGAGAGTGATTCTGTAGGGTCCTAGTGCATAACTGGATCTGGCATGCTTGCTGAGCTCAGGAAAACATACTTTGGGTGAATTGACAAGCCCCACACCCCCAGGAAGTCCACTTCGGTGTCAGGGAGTACAGATTGATGAGCCTCCTAAGGAATCTGGTGTGAGCTTTAGGACCTTAATCCCATGGGGACTGAATGCTGAGGAAGCAACCAGGCCTTGTTTGCTTGAGGGCAAATAAGTCAGGAGAACAGGACTGGATCTCCTCTTCTCTGGAGTGGCTTCCTGTCCCCATTTTACTCAGCAAAACCAGGGTGTGTGGTCTCTGTCTCCTAATTGCACAGCACCATCCAGTAACCCAGTAATATATTGTAATATATATATATATATATATGTATGTACATGTATTATATATATGTATACAAGTATATATGTATGTATATATACACACATATGTTATATATGTATATAAGTATATATGTATGTATATATACACATATATGTATATAACATATGTGTGTGTATATATATATATATATATCTCATATAAATGTGTGTGTGGATATATAGATTTCTGTCATTCTTTGGCTCCTTTTCCCAAATTATTTACTCAATATTTACTGTAGTTTTCTTTTTATCCCTTTTGTTGTCATGGTTGTCATTTTTTTCTGCCTTTTTCTTCCTGTGTGGTTGTACTTTTATTTGTTCATTTTTACTTTCTTAATCAGCAAGGGCCCTCCTATTCTCATTATGATTTTTCAGCCACATTTATTCTTTTATTCCTTGTCATTTCTCTGCATTTTTCTCTCTGTTAGAAGATATATTTCAACCTTTCTCATCTTTCACACCAAAATTTCTCATATAACAGCTAAGGTATCCCCCCTTTTTTTTCTTTTCTTTGAGTGCTGGGTTTCATGGCATTGATATAGCTGTGGTACCTCAGCAATGGTATGGCTTGTGGTTTCCAAGAGCTAATGTTCTAGGGTGTCTTTCCCTTTTGACCTTTGGAAAGATGGTATATTGATAGGTCCACCTTTCACCTTCTAGGATGTCTTTCAACTTTGACTTTTGGAAATATGGTATTCATAGGTCCCCACAGCAACATACTGAAGATTTTCTTTCTTCTGTATGTAGTTGGCAGAGGTGGGATATTATTTTGCTGAGATTGGTAGGAGTTCTTGACTAAAAGGGACCTGCCTAGACTGGCACCCTAAATTCTTAGAGTTGTAGGTGTGGCAATAGTAACCGAGAGAACACCACCATTTCTCTTGGAACTTTCTTTCTCTCTTTTGGCCCTTCTTCTATCCTTTTACTCAATTTTTTTCTTTCACCACTACTTTTTTTTTTTACTTTTTTACCTTCTTATCTCTACATTTTTCTTTCGTTTCTCTCTTCTCACACTTTATCCTTCTCTTTATTTTGGTCTTATATCAAAAGGCCACTTCAATACCTAAACTCTGAGACAAGGTGATTTAAATTTAAGGAGGTAGTGAGAAAGAAAAAGTAAAGGAAGAAAGTGAGCAAGAATAAAACACACGTGAGAAGGAATTAACATAAAAATTCAGGCAATGTGAAGAACCAAAACAGAGCAACCTGCCAAGAGAGCATGAGGTAGCTACTGTAGAAGTTTCAACCTATAACTAATTAATGGAAATGACAGAAAGGTAAACTAAAATATGAATGATAAAAATAATGAAGGAATCACTGAGAAAGTGGAAAGACAGAACCAAACTGAAGGAGTCAATCAGGAAACTTAAAGATGCCGCAGAAAGTTTCAACAACAGATTAGACCATGGAGAAGAAAAAATCTCAAAGCTAGAGGATAAAGCTCTTGAGCAAACAAAGGTAGTTAAAGAGGAAGAAATGAAGAAAGAGAAAGCAGAACACTCACACAGAGAATTATGGTTCCTCACGAAGCATTCTAATTTGTGAATTATTGGTATCTCTAAAGGAAGAGAAGAATGTCACAAAGGAATTGAAGCCCTACTGGAGGATATAAGTGAAAATTTCCCCAAGTTTCACTTAAGATTCCAAAACACTCCTTTTAGAAGGATATCAAACCCTGGGTCATCTCAAAACAAATAGAGCATACAAGGCACATTGGAATGAAACTGTCTAAAGTCAGTATGACATAAAATCCTGCAAGCACCCATGAATAAGCACCAATTTATCTATAGGGGCAAATCCATCAGGGTGACAGTGGGTTTTTTAACTGAGACATTCCAAGCCAGAAGAGAATGGTCATCTACATTCTTAAATAAACAATTCTTCATCCATAATTCTATATCCTGTTAAACTAAGCTTTAAAATTGACAGAGAAATAAAATATTTTATTGATATGCAAAAATTGAGAAAATTCTCCACAACAGCTCTATAGAAAACACTTAGACCTATTCTTCATGAACATCAAAATGGACCAAAACAAAACTAAACACCAACAAACTAAAGGATAAAACCTAGCTTCTATAATGACACAAAGAATAAAACTAAACAACAAACTTTCACAAAATAAGATGAATGGAACTCCACTGCACTCACCAATTCTTTCAATAAATGTTAATGGCTTGAATTTCACACTAAAGAGGCACAGGATGGCCAATAAGCTAAAAAAAAAAAAAACACTAGCCATCCATATGCTATCTAGAGGAAACATACCTATCCTTGTGACAAATCAAGACACAAGGATGAGGCATCCAAAACAATATTTCAGGTAAATGTAAATCAGAAGAAAAGAGGGGTCACAATCTTATTTTTCAATACAAGTGGATTTAAAGCATGTAGATTAAGAAAGACAAAGATCATAACTTAATTCTGGTCAAAGGAACAATATAAGAGGACATTTCAATTCTAAATATTCATGCACCCAACTTAAGTGCTCCCAGATTTATACAACAGACATTAATTGGTCTGAGCAATATGTTGTCTGATAACACCATAATATCTCAGGATTTTAACATACCTTTGGCAGAACTGGACATATCCTCTAAACAGAAACTAAACAAACATACAAGGGACATAAATCTGAAGTTAGAATAAATGGGTTTAATAGACATATACACAACACACCATCCCAAAGCCAAGGAATATGAGTTCTTCTCCTCAGTTCATGAAACATACTCCAAAACAGAGAAATCCTAGGGTACAAATAAAACCTTAGTTAAAGAAAAAGAATTGAAATTATACTTTGTATCTTATCAGACCACAAGGCAATAAAGATTGAACTCAACCTCAAGAACAATTTTCATACTCACACAGAGGCATGGAAATTAAAAAACCTGATGCTGAATTACAGTTGATTGGAGGAATAGATAAAGGATGAAATTATTAAATTCCTCTAACATAACAACAATTAAGCTACAAAAGCTGAGGAGTACTGCAAAAGGAGTCCTAAGAAGTAAATTTATCATATTAGATATCCATGTCTATAAAACAGAAAGAAAGCATGTCATCAACCTAGTGAATCATCTCAAGGAAATGGAAAAGGAAGAGCATTCCAATCCTAAACCTAAAAAGAAGAAAAGAAATATCCAAAATTAAATCAGAAATAAATAAAATTGAAAATAAAAGAATGATTCAAAAAATCAATGAAAACAAAAATTGGTCTTTGAAAAACACACAAAAAAATTGACAAACCTTTGGCCAAACTAACCAGAAACAGAAAAGTAAGTTTTCTAATAACTTCAATCAGAAATCAAAAAGGGTAAATAACAACAGATACCACAGAGATACAAGATATTATCCCTGACTACTAAATAAACCCTATGCCCATAAATTTGACAATATATAGGAAATAGACTCATACCTAGAATTACATCCTCTTCCTAGACTTAACCAAGAAGAAATAGAACTCTTGAACAGACCAATATAAAGCACTGAGATTGAAGAAACAATAAAAAATATTCCCCAGAAGTGCATTATTGTACATAGTTACCATTCAATAAAAAAAAAAAAAAATATATATATATATATATATATATATATTCAGGGGGAAGAAAGATGGACTAGAAGCACCTTTTCCCTGAGGTTACTGTCCAGAGGAAGAAATATGAAACAAAAATGGACTCAGTGAAGCCAAATGTGGGGAGTGAACATAGAAAGAGGATCAACAAGTGCACATCATCTCTGCTGAGACAAGCTACACCTCTAAGAAAGAGAAAGCAAGACAACAAAGACCCAGTACATAGTCCATTGTCAAGAGGATGGAAGAACCTTCCCCCAAGTGAGAGGCCTGTTGTAGGTTCTCTGCAAGTAAGCAGGGGACAAAGAAACTCTCACAATACCCCACAAGACTGAGCCACTAAACCTCAGTCCTCTTCCTTCAGGGAGGAGCCACCTGTGAGCCTAAGTTTTATCCTGTCCAGCATAGTAGCAATAAAATATTTTACCTCAAATTCTGAACACACAGTTTACCCTTCCCCCCAGTCAAGTGGCCTGAAGGTCTATACCTTGCATAACTGGGAGTGTTTGGTGAATTTGCCAAGAGGCCTGGGCATTGTGTGGGCTGCTGGACAGCAGTACATAAACAGTGACTCATGTGGAAGTGAGGGGCTGGGTAGAGAGGGACACACGGAGAGAGAACAAAAAATGGGGAGATGGATGCATTGAGATGGTGTGTGGTGCATGCTGCAGCACTGATGCCCCAGTTCAGATTTTGGCAGGTCAATTTTCCTGACACCCTGACACACTGGAGGGGACCAGGCTCCAGCCCAATGGGTTTGCCAGATGAAGTGCCTGTGGATTTCTACTTTCTGGATGCTTGGAACTCTTTGAGTTCTTTCTCAGAGGGAGTGATTATTCTTCCTTGGATAATATGATTACAATTTTTACCTGGGCTGTCCACTCAGGGACCATCTGAGGTTAAGCAGTGGTTGTTTTGTAGTGGAGAGAGACAGATTCTCCACCTCTAGCTGTTTCTGGTGGAGGGTTTATATCTTTCTCCAGATGCAATTCCAGCCTACTACTGTGACCCATTAGGACTGTATAGAGATAGGATGACATCAAGACAGAGTCAGAGAAATGGAGTGGGAAGGGAGGTGGGGAGGGTTGAGAGAGGAAGGGTAAACAGTGGGACCACATCTATGGAGCATATTGCAAGGGTACTGTCATATTTGTCAAGTGTAGAACATAAATGTTTTAACACAATAATCAAGTAAATGAGGCAAGACCTATGTTGATTGATTTGATATAAGCATGTCAGATTTTATTAAAAAACCCAACACATTGTACCCCACATATACATAAATGTATTCATTATCTATGTGTATATGACTTAATAAAAGAAAAAAAGACACAGCTAGATTGTATCTCACCAGGAAGGTCCTCAAAGTCTCTGGCTACAGCTCAGTAAGGAACCTTAGTAAGGTTATAGGGGAAAAGCCACAATCACATGACCCAGCTCATTGATGAAGGGGTGGTTAGCTTTAGTTTCTCAGTCCTGCAATCCAGTCTCACCCCACCAGTTTAATTGTCAAATAGCAGAAAATAATCATGGGGAAGACCCAGTGGAAGACTTCTGGCAACATGAAAAATCAAAGTAGGTTAACTCCCCTAAGGGATGACAAAGGAGATACAACAAACAATACCACTATACAGAAATCAATGAACTATCAGAAATAGAATTCAGAATATGGATGGCAAATAAGATGAATGGAATGGATGAAAAGATGGAAAGAGAAATCCAAAGAGTATTTCAAAAGTTGTCTCAAGAAACTAATTAATTCAAAGATAAAATCTGCAAAGACATAGGCATAATGAGAAAAGATATAGCAGAGTTAAGAAATTGAAAAAGGCATTCAAGAAGCTTTGAAATGCAGTAGAATCCCTCAGTAATACAGTTGAGCAGGCAGGAGAAAGAATATCAGAATTTGAAGACAAGTCTTTTGAATGATTCCAAGCATTCAAAGAGGCAGAAAAAAGGAGAACAAGAACAGAACATTCCAGGGGATTCTGGGAAGATGGCCAACTGGTAGCAACCCTGGTCAGAGGCTCCTAAGCAAAGGAAGAAAAACTGGTTGGAATCAGAATCTATGAAGCCAAAGACAGGGAGCTGAGCCCAGAAAGAAGTTCAGCAAGCTATAAATCCAAGGAAGAGCATTTAAGAACACAAAATACAGGTACAAAATGGGCCCCAGAACTGCTCTCTAGAGCCACACACCTCCCGTGGGCTGTGGGTGGCCACAGAGTAGTCCCCTGCTCTGGGCAGGCACAGAACTACTTGCTAGAGCCTTGCACACCCTGTGGGCAGTGACAAAGGAGTTCTCCACTATGAGAGGGCCCAGAACTGCTTGCTAGAGCCATGTACCCCACAGGCGGCAGAGAAAATTCCGGCTCCAGGGCTCTGGGCAGGTCCAGAACTGCTTGCTAGAGCCACACACCTCCTGCAGGTGGTGGGTAGCCACAGAGCAGCCTCCTGCTCCATGCAGGCACAGAACTAATTGCTAGAGCCTTGTGCACCCCCGTGGGTGGAGGCAGAGGAGTCCCCCACTCTGGGAGGGCCCAGAACTGCCTGCTAGAGCCACACACCTCCTGTGGGTAGCAGGTGGTCACAGAGGAATCCCCTGCTCAGGACAGCCACAGAACTACTTGCTAGAGCCTTGCACACCCCACGGGCTGCGATGGAGGAGTCCCCAACTTTGGGTGGTCCAAGAACTGCTTGCTAGAGCCACGCACCCCATGGGCAACAGAGGAGACCCCTGCTCGAGGGCTCTGGGCAGGTCCAGAACTGCTTGCTAGAGCCACACACCTCCCACAGGCGGTGGGTGGACAGAGAGGAGTCCCATGCTTTGGGGAGGCACAGAACTACTTGATAGAGCCACATGCACCCCACAGGGGCTGGTGGAGAAGTCCCCTACTTGGGGTGGGCCCAAAACTGCTTGAAAGAATCACATGCTTCACAGGCATCAGAGGAGATCCCTGCCCCAGGCTCCTGCTCTGGACAGGTCCAAAACGGCTTCCTTGTGCTGCGGGCCTCCCAGGGGCAATGACAGAGAAGTCCTCCTTTCCAGGCAGACCCAAAACAGCTTGCTAGAGACACACACACCCCACGGGGGCCAGTGGAGGTGTTCCCCGCTCCAGGCACTTGTGGTGGGTGGGCCCAGAACTACTTGCTAGAGACACACACTCCATGCAGGTGGTGGTGGAGGAGTCTACCACTCTGGGAGGGCCCAGAACTGTTGGCTAGAGCCACAAGAGTTCCACAGGCAGAGGTGGAGGATTTCCCCACTCTGGGCTCCCGTGTTGGGAGGGCACAGATCGGCTTGCTAGTGCTGCATGCGTCCAGAGGGCAACAGTGAAGGACTCCTCTGCTCCCCCCCCCCAGCTACTCTGGGAGGGCTGAACTAGGACTGATCTTATCGTTCACATGTCCTGTGCTACTGCTTCTATTCCCCCACACCCTGGCTGCTCCAGGAGGGCTGAACTAGGACTGATCTAGCCGCTACAGTTCCCCTGTTGACTGGTTGCCCCAACGGGGCCAAACTAGGACTGATCCGGCTGCTGCTGGTCTCTTGCCCCCCGGTCACCCTGGCAGGCCAAACAAGGTCTAATCCAGCTACACACATTCCTGTGCAGCTGCTGCCATTCCACTGAGCCCCGGTTGCCCAAGACTTGAGAACTGGGAGAAGACAACAAACATGCTCTGCCTGTCTCTCTGGGCAACAGAAGAAGCCATCAACTGAACAGTTCTGCTAAGACTTCCAAACAAAGTAAACTCAGCATGAGGTGGAATCAGCAGAAAAATTCTGGCAATATGAATAAACAGAGTAGATCAACTGCCACAAGGAACAATGGGGAGGATGCAATTGAAGACCCCATCCATAAACAAAAGGCTGAGATGTCAGAAATTGAGTTCAGAATTTGGATAGCAAATGAGATTAACAGAATGAAAGAAAGGAGGGAATTTAGAATTTCAAGAAATTATTCAAAAGATATCTCAAGAAATAATTCAAATGATGTCTCAAGAATTCAACAATTTCAAAGATAAAATGACCAAAGAATTTGAAATACTAAGACAAGAGGTTGCAGCCCTCAAGGATCTGAAAGATATGATGGAATCCCTCTGTAAAAGAGTGGAACAGGCAGAAGAAAGGATCTCTGACTTTGAAGAAAAAGCTTTTGAAGAAGCCCAGAAGTGCATAGATCAAAAGAAATGGAGAGCAAAAATGGATCTTTCCCTCAGAGAGCTCTTGGATAATTAAAAGAAAACTAATATTCACCTTACAGGAATCCTTGAAGGTGATGAAGTTGCTTCACAAAACACTGAGGCTCTTCTTCATGAAATTATGAAAGAGAACTTTCCAGACATGTCAAGAGATTCTGAAATTCAGATAGCAGATGGTTTAAGAACCCCAGCATGACTCAACCTGAACAAGACATCCCCCAGGCACATGATAATTAACTTCACTAAAGTGAATATGAAAGAGAAAATTCTGAAAGCAGTCAGAAGTAAGAAAACCATAACCTACAAGGGGAAGAGTATTAGGATGAATGCAGATCTCTTGGCTGAAAACTTTGAGGCTACATGAGGATGGTCATCAAATTTTAATCTCCTAAAACAAAATAACTTTCAACCCAGGATCCTGTATCTGGCTAAACTTAGTATCATCTATGATGGAGAAATTAAATACTTTAATGACATTCACATGTTGGAGAAATTCGCCATAGCTAAACCAGCTATTTGGGAAATTCTCAAACCTATCCTCCATAATGACCAGTGCAATCCTCGACCACAAAAGTAAACCAACTTGAAAACTTTTGATCACATTCCAACTACCACAGTGGCCAAAGAACTGAAAATTTCTACTGGACTTTTGAAAAATTCGCTGCCCAAAATTTTACTAGGTATATCAATGATTTCAATCAATGTGAATGGTTTAAACTGTCCTCTACAGAGGCATAGATTGGCTGATTGGATACAGAAATTCAGAAGAGACATCTCTTGTATACAAGAATCTCATCTTACCTTAAAAGACAAATATAGACTCAAGGTTAAGGGATAGTCTTCTATATTTCAGGCTAATGGAAAGCAGAAAAAAGCAGGTGTTACAATTTTATTCACAGATACAGTGGATTTTAAACCAACAAAAGTAACAAAAGATAAAGATGGCCACTTTATATTTGCTAAGGGCAATACTCAATATGATGAGATCTCAGTTATCAACATCTATGCACCCAACCAGAATGCACCTCAATTTATAAAAGAGACTCTAACTGGCATGAGCAACTGGATCTCTCCCAGCTTGAACGTAGTCAGAGATTTCAATACTCCTTTGGCAGTGTTGGACAGATCCTCCAAAAAGAAGCTGAGCAAAGAAATCTTAGATTTAAATTTAACTAT
>NW_003852570.1:2932065-2933964 GCF_000181295.1 Otolemur garnettii | reverse complement strand
CTCAGTAAATTTAAAGAATAGAAATTATTCCATGCATCTTCTCAGACTATCATGGAATAAAAGTTGAACTCAGTAACAACAGGAATTTGCAGTCTTGTACAAAAACATGGAAAGTAAATAACCTTATGCTGAATGATAGATGGGTCAAAGACGAGATCAAGAAGGAAATTAACCCAATTGTTAGAATATAATGATAATGAATATATGAGTTATCAGAACCTCTGGGATACTGCACAGGCAGTCCTAAGAGGGAAATTTATAGCATTACCAGCCTTCCTCAAGAGAACAGAAAGAAAGGAAGTTAAAGACTTAATGGGACATCTCTTAACAACTGGAAAAGGAAGAACATTCCAATTCCAAACCTAGCAGAAGAAAAGAAAGAACCCAAATTAGAGTAGAATTAAATGAAATTGAAAATAAAAGGATTATAGAACAGACAAATAAATCAAAAAGTTGGTTTTTTGAAAAGGTCGATAAAATAGATAAACCTTTGGTCCACCTAAACAAGAAAAAAAGAATAAAACTTCTAATCTCATCATTCAGAAATGGTAAAGATGAAATAACAACAGACTCCTTAGAAATTAAAAAAAAATCCTTAATGAATATTACAAAAAACTTTATTCCTAGTAATATGAAAATCTGAACGAAATCGACCAATACTTGAAAGCACACCGCCTCCCAAGACTTAGCCAGAAGGAAGTGGAAATGTTGAACAGGCCTCTATCAAGTTATGAAATAGTAGCAGCTATACAAAATCTCCCTAAAAAGGAAAGCCCAGGAGCAGATGGCTTCACGTCAGAATGCTACCAAACCTTTAAAGAGGAACTAGTACCTATATTACTCAAACTTTTCCAAAATACAGAAGAAGATGAAGTACTACCCAACACATTCTATGAAGCAAACCTCACCTTGATACCCAAACCAGGAAAAGAACCAACAAGAAAAGAAAATTATAGACCAATATCACTAATGAATATTGATATAAAAATATTCAACAAGATCCTAACAAACAGAATCCAGCAACACATCAAAAAAATCATACATCACGACCAAGTAGGTTTTGCCTCAGGATCTCAAGGATGGTTCAACTTATGTAAATCTATAAATATAATTCATCACATAAACAAATTAAAAAACAAAGACCATATGATTCTCTCAATTGATGTAGAAAAAGCTTTTGATAACATGCAACATACCTTTATGATCAGAACACGTAAGAAAACTGGTATAGAAGATACATTTCTCAAACTGATAGAGGCCATCTCCAGCAAACCCACAGTCAATATTGTATTGAATGGAGTTAAACTGAAATCATTTCCACTCAGATGAGGAATGAGGCAAGGTTGCCCATTGTCTCCACTGCTCTTTAACAACGTAATGGAAGTTTTAGCCATCACAATTAGGGAAGAAAAAGCAATTAAAGACATCTATATAGGGTCAGAAGAGATTAAATTTTCACTTTTTGCAGAATGATATGATCGTATATCTGGAAAACACCAGGGATTCTACTACAAAACTCCTAGAAGTGATCCAGGAATATTGCAGCTTCTCAGGTTACAAAATCAACACTCGCAAATCTGTAGCCTTTATATATACCAACAGGAGCCAATCTCAAAAAGTAGTCAAGGACTCTATTCTGTTCACAGTAGTGCCAAAGAAGATGAAATATTTAGAAGCTTACCTAACAAAGAATGTGAAAGATCTCTATAAGGAGAACTATGGAACTCTAAGAAAAGAAATAGCTGAAAATGTTAAAAAATGGAAAAACATACCATGCTCATGGCTGGGAAGAATCAACATTGTTACAATGTCCATACTACCCAAAGCAATATATAATTTTAATGCTATCCCCATTAAAGCTCCACTGTCATATTTTAAAGATCTTGAAAAAATAATACT
>NW_003852570.1:2915948-2930998 GCF_000181295.1 Otolemur garnettii | reverse complement strand
ATAATTGCCAGGTCATGGAAGAAGCCCAAGTGCCCATCAATCCACAAATGGATCAACAAACTGTGGTATATGTACACCATGAAATACTTACTATGCAGCCATAAAGAAAGGTGAGGACTTTACATCCTTCATGTTCACATGGATGTAGCTAGAAAATGTTCTTCTTAGCAAAGTATCACACGAATGGAGGAAAAAGTATCCAATGTACACACCCCTATTATGAAATTAATTTATACCTCATATGAAAGCTGTAACATAATAACAGCCTGAGAATATGGGGAGAGGGGAGGGAGAGGGGAGGGAAGAATGGGTCGAGTTAGAGGGGTTGGAGTTATCACTTCTGTGGTTCATCTTACATGGGAACAAGTGAATCTTTCTAAGAGTAGAATATGAACATTTTAACACAATAACTAAGAAAATTACATGAAGTAACCAGTTTGATAGAAATCTTTCAAATTGTATGTGATAAAACCACACTGTACCCCAGAAGTGCATTAATGTACATAGTTACCATTCAATAATAATAATAATAAAAGAACAGAAAATTCCCTGAGAGAGTTCTGAGATCATTCCAAAAAATCAAATATCCAAGTATAGGGATTCCTGAAGGAGAAGCAGATAGTTTTAAAGGTACATATGCTCTACTCCAAGATATTATACAGGAGAATTACCTAAACATTGCAAGAGATATAGAAATTCAGATAGTAGATAGTTTTGGAAACCCAGCACAATTCAATCCAAATAAATCATATCCTACTGACATTGTAATTAACTTTGCCAAAGTCAATTTGAAGGGAAAAAATTCTGCAAGCAGCCAGGCATAAGAAAAGGATTATCTACAAAGGGAAAAATATTAGGTTGACCATAGACCTTTCTGATGAACCTTTCAAGTCAGAAGAGGATGGTCATTTAAATTCAATCTTCTGGCACGGTGCCTATGGCTCAAGTGGCTAAGGCACCAGCCATATACACCTAAGGTGGTGGGTTCAAATCCAGCCCAGGCCCACCAAACAACAATGTTGGCTGCAACCAAAAAAATAGCCAGGTGGTGGGTGCCTGTGGTCCCAGCTTCTTGGGAGGTTGAAGTAGGAGACTCACTTGAGACCAGGAGTTAGAGGTTGCTGTGAGCTGTGATGTCACAGCACTCTACCCAGGGGGACAGCTTGAGGCTCTGTCTCAAAAAAAATAAATAAATAAAAATAAATTCAATTTTCTAAAATAAATAACTTTCTGCCAAGGGTACTGTACCCAGAAGAATTGAGTTTGTGATGGAGAAAAAAAATACTTTACTGACATCCATATGTTGAGGAAATATGCCATAACTAGACCACCTCTCCAGGAAATACTCAGACCCATTTTCCATAATGACAATTAGAGTGGTCTACCACAGAAGTAAACTCACCCAGACTTTAAAGAACAACACCTAGCTTCCCTAAAGGAGAATGGGTTAAAAATATGCACTGTACTTTTGTAAAAGGAGACAGCCAAAACACTACTATACATATCAATTCTTTTAATTAATGTGCATGGCTTAAATTATCCTCTAAAAGGTTTGGTAGGCTGACTGGATACAAAAACTCAAAGAATAAAATAAGACTCAGGGTGAAAGGATGGACTTCTATAATATAGGCAAATGGAAATCAGAAAAGAAAACCGTAATTGCAATCTTATTTGCAGATACAATTGGATTTAAACCAACAAACGTAAGAAAGATAAGGATGGAAAGTACATATTTGTCAAGGAGAACACTCAACATAAAAATATTACAATAATTAGCATTTATGTGCCCTACATGAACACGCCTCAATTTATAAAACAAACCCTATGGATCTGAACAATATGATATCTTCTTGCAGTATAATAGTTGGAGATTTTAAAACCCCTTTGGCAGTTAAGGATAGATCCTCCAAGAAGAAAGACAAAAAAGAAATAATGGACTTAAACATGACCCTAGAACAAATGGATTTAACAGACATTTAAAGAACATTTCATCCTAATAAAACTGAATACACATTCTTCTCATCAGCCCATGGATCATCCTCCAAAATAGATCATATCTTAGGATACAACCATACCTCAAAAAATTTAAAAGAATAGAAATTATTCCTTGCATCTACTTGGACCATCACAGAAAGAAAGATGAATTCAACACCAATAGAACTCTTCGTTCTCACACAAAGTCATGGAATGTAAATTACATTACACTGAATGATATCTGGGTCAAAGATGAGATTAATAAGGAAGTAATCATATTTTTTTGGGAAAAAATAATAATGAAGACCCAAACTATCAAATCTTATGGGATACTGCAAAGGCAGTTCTAAAAGGGAAATTTATAGCATTAAATGCCTTCATCCAGAAACAGAGAGAGATCAAGTTAGCAACCTCATAGGCTATCTTACGCAACTGGAAATGGAAAATCAACGTAACCCCAAATCCAGCACAAAAAAAAAAAAAAAGAAATCACCAAAATGAGAGCAGAATTAAATGACATTGAAAACAAAAGAATCATTCAGAAAATCAACAGAACAAAAAGTTGGGGGTTTTTTGATAAGATTAATAAAATTGATAAACATTTGGCCAATCTAACCAGAAACAGAAAAGTAAAATCTCTAATAACTTCTATCAGAAATGATAAAGAAGAAATAACAAAAGATACCACATAAATTCAAAAATCATCAATAATTAGTATGAAAAACTCTATTCTCTGGCTCGGCGCCTATGGCTCAACCGGCTAAGGTGCCAGCCACGTACACCTAAGGTGGTGGGTTTGAATCCCCAGCCTGGACCCGCCAAACAACAATGATGGCTGCAACCAAAAAAAAAAAAAAAATAGCCGGGCGTTGTGGTGGGCACCTGTGGTCCCAGCTACTTGGGAGGCGGAGGCAGGAGACTCTCTTGAGCCCAGGAATTGGAGGTTGCTGTGAGCTGTAATGCCACAGCACTCTACCCAGGGGGACAGCTTGAGGCTCTGTCTCAAAAAAAAAAAAAAAAGAAAAACTCTATTCTCAGAAATATGAAAATGTGGAGGAAATGGACCAATACTTGGAAGCATATCACTTTCATAGACTGAATGAGAAATAATGAAAAATTTTGAATAGACCTATATTAAGTACTGAAATAGCATCAGCAATACAAAATATTCCAAAAAGGAAAAGTCCAGAACCAGATGTTTTCACATCAGAATTATATCAAACCTTCAAAGAGAAATTATTACCTATATTACATAACATTTTCCAAAATATAGAAAAGGAAATAATCCTCCCCCAAATATTCTACAAAGCCAATATAACCTTGATCCCCAAATCAGAAAAGAACTCAACAAAGAAAGAAAATTGTAGACTAATATCATTAATAAATATTGATGCAAAAATACCCAATAAGATCTTAGCAAACAGAATTCAATGACACATCCAAAAAGTTATAAACCATGATCAAGTTGGTTTTATCCCAGGGTTACAAGGTTAGTTCAATATACATAAATCTGTAAGTATAGTACACTACATAAATAAAATCTAAAATAAGATCATATGATTCTATCAATTGATACAGAAAAGGCTTTGAATAATATCCAGCATCCTTTCGTGATTAGAATAGTTAGGAAAATATGCTTAGCGGGGACATTTCTTAAACTGATAGAGGCCATCTACAGCAAACCCATAGCCAATGTTATATTGAATGGAGAAAAATGGAAAAATTTCCACTCAGATGTGGAACTAGACAAGGATGATCATTGTCATCACTGCTATGTGACAGTGCTGGATATCAGATCCATCCCAATCAGGCAAAAGAAGGAGATCAAGGGTATTCAAAGGTTATTCAAGGGTCTTCAGAAGAGATCAAACTCTACGTTTTTGTGGATAACATGATCTTGTATCTGGAAAACCCTAGGAACTCAACTACAAAACTGTTAGAAATGATCAAGGAATATAGCAGTGTCTTGGGATACAAAATCAATACCTAAAAATCAGTCACTTTTATATATACCAACAATAGTCAAGCTGAAAATATAGTCAAGGACTTTATTTCTTTTACAGTAGTGACAAAGAAGATGAAATGTCTGGGAGTTTACCTAATAAAGAGAATTATGAAACTCTGAGAAAAGAAATAGCTAAAGATGTTAACAAATGGAAAATCAAACCATATTCATGGCTGGAAAGAATCAATATTGTTAAAATGTCCATACCACCCAAAGCAGTCTACAGATTTAATGCAATACCCATCAAAGCACCACTGTCATACTTTAAAGAACTTGAAAAAATAGTACTTCATTTTATATGAAATCATAAAAAAGCACTGAATAACCAAGACATTACTCAAATAAAAACAAATCTGGAGGCATCATGCTACCACATTTCAGGTTATATACTACAAATCTATAGTGGTCAAAACAGCATGGTACTGCCAAAAAAAATAGAGATGTAGATATATGGAATAGAATAGAAAATTTAGAGATGAACTCAGCCACATATCAACATTTGGCATTTGATAAGCCTAACAAACACTTACAATGGGGAAAAGAATCCCTATTTAACAAATGGTACTGGGAGAACTGGTTAGCAATCTGTAGAAGATGGATCCTGGACCCATACTTCTCACTACTAAAAAAAATTGATACTCTCTTGATAAAAGATTTAAATTTAAGACATAAAAACTATAAAAATACTAGAAGAGAGTGGAGGGAAAACACTTGACTATATTGCCTGGGGAAATACTTTATGAGGAAGATATGCCTGAAAATTTCAGCAACACCAAAAATAAATCACTGGGATTTTATCAGTCTAAAAATCTGCATAACTAAGGCAAACAGACAGCCTTTGGAGATTTTTGCATGTTACAATTATGACAAAGGTCTGATAATTAGAATATATACAGAACTCAAATTAATAATAATAAAAGAGGAAACAACCCCATTTCTGTGTGGGCAAGACATTTGAACAGAAACTTCTCTGAACATGACAGATGAA
This sequence comes from Otolemur garnettii, assembly GCF_000181295.1. NCBI lineage: Eukaryota > Metazoa > Chordata > Mammalia > Primates > Galagidae > Otolemur > Otolemur garnettii. The sequence goes on along the minus strand of NW_003852570.1, from coordinate 2,926,031 downwards.
TGGCCAACAAACCCATGAAAAAATGCTCATCATCTTTAATCATCAGTGAAATTCAAATCGAAACCATATTGAGATATTATCTAACTCTAATAAGATTAACCCACATCACAAAGTCCCAAAACCACAGATGTTGGTGTGAATGGGAGAGAAGTGAACACTTCTACAGTGCTGGTGGTATTACAAATTCATGCAGCATTTTTGGAAAGAAGTATGAAGAATTCTCAAGGAACTAAAAGTTGACATTTCATTTGATCCCACAATTCCATTACTAGGTATCTACCTAGAAGAACAAAAATTATATTACAGCAAAGACATTTGCACCAGAATGTTTATTACAGCTCAATTCATAATTGCTAAATCATGGAAGCAGCCCAAATGCCCATCAACCCATCAATGGATTAAAAAATTGTGATGTATTATACTATGGAATACTATTAAGCCATAAAAACATAGAAACTTTATATCTTTTATGTTTACCTGGATGCAGTTTGAACATATTCTTAGTAAAGTATCTCAAGAATGGGGGAAAAAGTATCCAATGTACTCAATACCATTATGAAACCAATATATAAAAACTTAAATTCTCATATGAATAATAAATCACAAATATAGTCTAACAAGGGGGAGGGGAGAGGAAAGAGGGGAAGGGGAAGGTGATTGGTGTGATGACAGAGGGCATTTGATAGGATCTCACCTAATGTGCACAATTCAAGGGTTTAATTCAAAATACCTAAGGGTAAATTATAAATTCCTACCACAAAAAATAACTAAGTAAGAGGTCATGGATATTAATCAATTTGATTTAAGCATTCTACATTGTTTATCAAACCATCATACTGTGCTTCATAAATGTATACAATTATGATTTAATTAAAAACTAAATTAAAAAAATAAATAAGAACTCAAACACACAAAAAATCTTTCAACAACAACAAAAAAATCCCAGGAACAGATAGCTTCATATCATAATTCTATCACACCTTCAAAGAAGAATTTGTACCAATGCTGCAGAACCTATTCTAAAAAGTTGAGAAGGATGGAACCTTCCACCAACACAGTCTATGAGGCAAACATCACCCTGATACCAAAACTGGGAAAAAACCCGACTAGAAAGAACTACAGACCAATTTCATTAAGGAACATAGATGCAAAAATACTCAATAAAATCTTAGCTAGTAGATTACAGCTACCCATTAAATAATTTGTACATAATGATCAAGTAGAATTTATCCAGGGATGCAAGGCTGTCTTAACATTCACAAATCCATAAATGTAATTCATTATATCAATCGAATCAAAAACAAAGATTATGTGATACTCCTAATAGATGCAGACAAAGCATTTGATGAAATTCAGCATCATTTTCTAAGAACACTTAAGACCATAGGAATGGGTGCCACATTTATTAAACTGATTGAATTTATCTATGACAAACAGTGCTAATATCATACTGAACAGAGTAAAACTAAAAGTTTTTTTCCACTTAGAATAGGAACCAAACAAGGATATGCCCTATTGCCATTACTATTTAACATAGTGTGGGAAGTTTAAGCCAATATACTCAGGCAAGAGAGACTATAAAGGGCATCCAAATCTGTAGCTGCCCCAAATGGGGGAAGAGGGGGCAAAACTCATGCTTTTTGACAATGTTATAATTTTATACTTAGAGAATCCCTAAGATTTAACCACAAGACTCCTGGAAGTGATCAGGAAATACATTAACATCTCAGCATATAAAATCAATGCCCACACATCAGTAGCCTTTGTATATGCCAAAACCAGCAAAGTTAAGAAGCTAATCAAAGACACAATTCCCATCACAGTAGCTTCAAACAAAATGTAATACCTAGGAATGTAAGTAACCAAAGTGGTGAAGGACCACTAAAAATAATTGTTAAACTCTAAGAAAATAAATAGCAGAAGAAATTAACAAATGGAAGAATATACTATGCTCCTGGATGGGAATAATCAACATTGTTAAAATGTGTATACTATGTGAAATGATCTACAGATTCAATGCCATCCCCATTAAAATCCAGACATCATACTTTGAAAAACTAGAAAAAAATAATTCTTTGTTTCCTCTGGAACCATAAAAAATAACTATATAGTTATAGAAAAATTTAGTAATAAACAAAGCCAGATTCACCACTCTACCTTATAGTCCCACTTATAGTCTTCACTTTAGACTATAAGTCCAAAATGAACAAAACAACATGGTATTAGCACAAAAATGGAGATATAAACATACGGGAAAAAATAGAAACATAAGAGAGGAACCAGTCTCAACTTTCCATCTGATATTTGATAAACCAAACAAAAGCATAAACTGGAGAACAGAAGCCCTATTCAATAAATGGTTCTGGGAGAACTGGATAACCACGTGTAAAAGACTGAAACTGGACCTGCTTCTTTTACCACCAACAAAAAATCCATTCAACATGGACAAATTTTAAATATAAGACATGAAATGATAAAAACAATAGAAGAAAGTGTAGGAAAAACGCTCGATGATGTTGGGTTGGGGAAAGATTTTATGAAGATGATTTCAGTGGCAATTGCAACAACAACAAAAATAAACAAATGAAATTTAACTAAGGTGAAATGCTCCTGCACAGGTAAGGACACAGAAATTAATGCAAACAGACAACCTTCAGAATGGGCAATGGTATTTGCATGTTCCAAACCTGACAAAGTCTTGATAACTAGGATCTACAGAGAAATCAAATTAATCAACAAAAACAGTAAACAATCCCGTGTCTATCCCAATAGACACGAGCACAACCTTCTCTGAGGAAGACAGATGAATAGCTAACAAACATTTGAAAAAATGTTCATTGTCCTTGATCATCATAGATACACAAATCAAAACCATATTGGGATATTACCTAACCCAGTAAGGTTAGATCATATCACAAATTACCAAAATAGTAGATGCTGATGTGGATATGGAGAGAAGGAAATACTTTTACACTGTTGGAGGGATTTCAAACTAATATAGCTTGTTTGGGAAAAAAAAGTATAGAGAATCCTGGAAGAATTTCAATTAGACTTCCCATGTGACTCCAATATCCCACTACTAGGCATCTACGGAGATTTTAAAAAAGTAATTTTATCATGAAGACGTTTTCTTTTTTTTCCTTTTATTAAGTCACATAAACATAGATCATGAATGCCTTTGTGGGGTTCAATGTGTTGATTTGTGTATTGCAGCTCAATTTACAATCACCAAGATGTGGAAACAATCTAAAGGCCCATAAACAAAGGAATTGATTAAGAAAGTGTGGTATCTGTATACAATGGAATACTATACAGCCATTAAAATATGTAGGCTTTACATCTTTTTTTTTTTTCCTTTTTTTTTTGAGACAGAGCCTCAAGCTGTCATCCTTGGTAGAGTACCAAAGATTCACAGCTCACAGCAACTTCCAAAAACTGAGTTCAAGCGATTCTCCTGCCTCCACCTCCCAACTAGCTGGGACTACAGGCACCTGCCACAACACCTGGCAGCCATCTTTGTTGTTTGGCAGGCCTGGGCTAGATTAAAACCACCAGCTTTGGTGTATCTGGCTGGCACCTTAGCCACTTGAGCCACAGGCACTGAGCCAAGGGTTTAGATCTTGTGCATTAACATGGATGAATGGATGAAGTTGAAACACATCCTTCATAGTGTTTCACAAGAATGGAAAAGCAAATATCCAATGTACTCAATACTTATATGAAGTAAGTAAATGATGTAAGACAAGCACACATATAAGAAAAACTCAATTGAGTCCAATTTAGGGGTAGGGAGATCAAGGGAAATGGGAGAGGGGAGGAGAGGGGAAATGGCATTCTTCCACCTAATGGGCACAAGGTGGGGGTGTATAGCACAACTTTAGGATGCAGGACACAACTACAATCTGCCTAACAGATTTGACTATTGTGACCTGATTGTTTGTACCCTCACATTGACACAAAATTTTTTTTAAAAAGGAATTAGAGAAACAAAAGTAAACATCAAAAGCACACAAAAATAAATAAATAAATAATATGAATAAACAATGAAAGAATAAAATCAAAAGCAGAAAAATCAAGAAAGGCAATAAAAACAAAGGGCTTTTCACTGTAAATGTCAATAAATTTAATTAACTTCTACCTAGACTGACAGAGAGTAAAAAGAAAGAAGATACAAATTACCATTATCAGAAATAAAAGTGAGGTTAGCCCTAAGACCCTACAAAATTTGGAAGGAAAATAAGGGAAAACTGAAAATAATTTTATGCCTACAAATTTGAAAATTTAGAAGAAATAGAGAAATTATTTTAAAGACAAAAACTACTAAATCCCACTCAAGGAGAAATACAAAATTTATTAGCCTTATATCTACTAAGAAAATTGCATTCATAGTTAAAAAACATTCCAAGAAGAAAATTTGAGACCCAAATGGCTCTATTGGTAAAATCTACTAAACAGGTAGGAAAAACATACCCATTTAACATAATTACTTATGGGAAATAATAGAGGAGGGGTCATGCCCCAAAACATTTTATGAGGCAGGATTTACCTTGACACTGAAACCAGAAAGTAAAGTTATAAGAAAATAAAATTATAGAACATTACTCCTGTGAACATAAAATAGACATAAATATATTCCACAAACTACTACTAAATTGACTCCAGAATGACTTAAATAAGGTAATACAAGTTTAACAAAGGTTATTTACTGTAGTAATGCAAGATTGGGACAACTTTTAAAAGTCTATCATGTCATCCACCATATAAATAATTTAAAACTGAAAATAATGAGATATGTAGGTACATAAAAAGCATTTGAAAAGATCTAGCAACAATGCAAAATCAAAAAAAAAAATTAAAAATTTAAGAAGAATATAGAACTTCATAAATCTGATAAAGGGAATCCATGAAAATACAAAGCTGGCATAATACTAAGAACATGAAAAAGGGAAGGATATATACTCTTTCTACTTCTGTTTAATGTTGTGCTGTAAGTCCCAACTAGTGCAATTAGGCTGGGGAAATAAAATGTGCTCAGATTGGAGAAGAAGTAAACATGTCTGTATTTACAGATAATTTGATAATTAAACAGAAATTCTATATAATCTACAAAAATGTGATTACAATTAAGAAGTGAGTTAATAAAAATGTAATTCAAAGTGAATATTCAAAAGTCAATTGTAGTATTATATTTTAGAAATGAACACCTAGATTCTGGGAAGATGGCCGACTGGTAGCTACCCTGGTCAGAGGCTCCTGAGCAAAGAAAGAAAAACTGGTTGGAATCAGAATATAGGAAGCCAAAGACGAGGAGCTGAGCCCAGAAAGAAGTTTGGCAAGCTGTAAATCCAAGGAAGATCATTTAAGAACACAAAATACAGGTACAAAGCGGGCCCCAGAACTGCTTGCTAGAGCTGCCCGCCTCCCGCGGGTGGCGGGTGGCTGCAGAGAAGTCCCCTGTGCTGGGAAGGCACAGAACAACTTGGCAGAGCCTTCCACACCCCCACGGGTGGCAGCAGACGAGTCCCCCACTCTGGGAGGACCCAGAACTGCTTGCTAGAGCCACGCACCCCACAGGCGACAGAGGAGACCCCTGCACCAGGGCTCTGGGTGGGTCCAGAACTGCTTGCTAGAGCCACAAGTATCCCGCTGGTGGTGGGTGGCCAGAAAGGAGTTCCTCTGCTCTGGGAAGCCACAGAAGTACTTGCTAGAGCCTTGTGCACCCCTGCGCGTAGTGGCAGACGAGTACCCCACTCTGGGAGGACCCAGAACTGCTTGCTAGAGCCACGCACCCCACAGGCGGCAGAGGAGACCCCGGCTTCAGGGCTCTGGGTGGGTCCAGAACTGCTTGCTAGAGCCACAAGCCTCTGGCGGGTGGCACATATTCAGAGAGGAGTTCCCCTGGTCTCGGCAGGCACAGAAGTACTTCCTAGAGTCTTGCGCACCCCCGCAGGTGGCAGCAGACAAGTCCCCCACTCTGGGAGGACCCAGAACCACTTGCTGGAGCCACGCACCCCACGGGCAGCAAAGGAGACCCCAGCTCCAGGGCTCTGGGCAGGTCCAGAATTGCTTGCTAGTGCCATAAGCCTCCCACGGGCGGTGGGTGGCCAGAGAGGAGTTCCCCTACTCTGGGAAGCCACAGAAGTCCTTGCTAGAGCCCTGTGCACACCTGCAGGTGGCGGCGGACGAGTCCCCCAATCTGGGAGGACCCAGAATTGCTTGCTAGAGCCACACACCCCATGGGCAACAGAGGAGACCCCTGCTGCAGGGCTCTGGGCAGGTTCAGAACTGCTTGCTAGAGCCGCAAGCCTTCCGCGGGTGGCAGGTGGCTGGAGAAGAGTTCCCCTGCTCCGGGCAGCCACAGAAGTACTTGCTAGAGCCTGGAGCACACCCGTGGGTAGCAGCGGATGAGTCTCCCACTCTGGGAGGACCCAGAACTGCTTGCTAGAGCCACACGCCCCACAGGCAGCAGACTAGACCCCTGCTCCAGGGTTGTGGGTGGGCACAGAACTGCGTGCTAGAGCCACACACCTCCTGAAGATGGTGGGTGGCCACAGAGTACTTCCCCTGCTATGGGTAGCCACAGAACCAATTGCAAGAGCCTTGTGCACCCCTGCAGGTAGCAGCAGATGAGTCCCCCACTCTGGGAGGGCCCAAAACTGCTTGCTAGAGCCGCGCGCCCCATTGGTGGCAGAGTAGATCCCTGCTCCAGGGCCCTGGGCGGGTGCAGAACTGCTTGCTAGAGCCACACACCTCCTGCGTGCAGCGTGTGGCCAAAGAGGACTTTCCCTGCTCTGTGTAGGCACAGAACCACTTGCTTGAGCCTTGCGCACCCCCAGGGGTGGCAGCAGACGAGTCCCCCACTCTGGGAGGGCCCAGAACTGCTTGCTAGAGCTGCACACCTCCTGTGGGTTGCAGGTGGCTGTAGACGACTTCCCCTGCTCCAGGAAGGCACAGAACTACTTGTTAGAGCCTTGCACACCCCGGGGGGGTGGTGGCAGAGGAGTACCCCACTCTGGGAGGACCCAGAACTCCTTGCTAGAGCAGCGCACCCCATGGGTGGCTGAGGAGATCCCCGCTCCAGGGCTTTGGGTGGGCCCAGAACTGCTTGCTAGTGCCACCGTTATCCTGTGGGCAGTGGCAGAAGAGTCCTCCATTTTAGGCAGACCCCAAACAGCCTTCTAGACACACGCACATCCAACGGGGGCCAGCAGAGGAGTTCCCTGCTCCAGGTACCTGTGCTGGGTGGGCACAGAACTGCTAGCTAGAGCCACCCGCACCCTACAGGAGGTGGTGGAGGAGTCTTCCGCTCTGGGCAGGACAAGAACTGTTTTTTAGAGCCACATGCATCCCACAAATGGAGGTGGAGGAGTTCCCCACTCTGGGCTCCCATGCTGGGAGGGAATAGATTGGCTGGCTAGTGCTGCACGTGTCCAACAGCCCATGGTGAAGGAGTCCTCCACTCTCCCCAGCTATTCTGGTGGGGCCAAACTAAGACTGATCTGGTCTCTCACATACCCTACACTACTGCTGCAATTCCCCCACCCCCTGGCTGCTCCAGGGTACTGAACTAGGACTGATCCACCTACAACTGATCTCCGTCCCCCTGGTTGCCCCAGTAGGCTGAACGAGGTCTAATCCAGCCATGCACACTCCCATGCAGCTGCTGCTGTTCCACTGCACCCCAGTTTTTCCAGCACCAGAGAACTGGGAGTAGACAACAGACACGCTCTGAGTCTCTCTCTGGGCATCCAGAAGAAGCCACCAACTGAAAAGTTCTGATAAGGCCTCTAAACAAAGTAAACTCAGTATGGGACAGAATCAGCAGAAAAATTCTGGCAACTCGAATAACCAGAATAGATGAACTCCCCCAAGGAAAAATGGGGCAGACCCTATCCACAAGCAAATGGCTGAAATGTCAGAAATCGAGTTCAGAATGTGAATAGCAAATAAGATTAACAGGATGGAAGAAAGGAAGGACGTAGAAGTTCAAGAAATTATTGAAAAGATTTCTCAAGAAACTATTCAAAACATTTTTCAAGAAATTATCCAAAAGATATCACAAGAAATCATTCAAAAGATGTATCAAGAACTCAACAATTTCAAAGATAAAATGATCAAAGATTTTGAAACACTGAGACAAGAGGTTGCAGCCCTCAAAGATCTGAAAGACACAATGGAATCCCTCCGTAATAGAGTGGAACACACAGAAGAAAGGATCTCTGATTCTGAAGACAAAGCTTTTGAAGAAGCACAGGCATGCAAAGATCAAAAGAAATGGAGAGCAAAAACGGATCTCACTCTCAGAGAGCTCTCAGATAATTCGAAGAAAACTAATATTCGCCTTATAGGAATCCCTGAAGGTGATGAAGTTGCTTCACAAAACACTGAGGCTCTTCTTCATGAAATTATGAAAGAACTTTCCAGACATGCCAAGAGATACTGAAATTCAGATAGCAGATAGTTTCAGAACCCCAGCACATCTCAACCCGAACAAAACATCCCCCAGACACCTCATAATTGATTTCACCAAAGTTAAGATGAAAGAGAAAATTCTGAAAGCAGTCAGATGTAAAAAAAAAAAATCATAACCTACAAGGGGAAGAGTATTAGGATGACTGCAGATCTCTCGGCTGAAACCTTTCAGGCCAGAAAAGCATGGTCATCAACTTTTAATCTCCTAAAACAAAATAACTTTCAACTCAGGATCCTATATCCAGCTAAACTGAATATCATCTATGACGCAGAAATTAAATACTTTAACAACATTCACATGTTGAAGAAATTTGCCATAACAAAACCAGCTCTCCAGGAAATTCTCAAACCTATCCTCCATAATGAACAGGGCAATCCTCCAACACAAAAGTAAACGCACTCAGAAACCTTTGATCAAATTCCAACTTCCACAATGGCAAAAGGATTAAAAATGGCTACTGGACTTTCGAGCAACTTGATGCCCAAAATTTTACCAGGCTTATCAATAATTTCTATCAATGTGAATGGCTTAAATTGTCCTCTAAAGAGACACAGATTGGCTGATTGGATACAGAAACTCAGACCAGACATCTGTTCTATACAACAATCTCACCTTACGTTAAAAGACAAATATATACTCAGGGTGAAGGGTTGGTCATCTATATTCCAGGCTAATGGAAAGCAGAAAAACTCAGGTGTTGCAATTTTATTTGCAAATACAATAGGTTTTAAACCAACAAAAGTAACCAAAGATAAATATGGCCACTTTATATTTGTTAAGGGCAATACTCAATATGAGGAGATCTCAATTATCAATATCTATGCACCCAACCAGAATGCACCTCAATTTATAAAAGAGACTCTAACCGGCAGGAGCAACTTGATCTCTCCCAGCTCCACCATAGTCGGAAATTTCAACACTCCTTTGGCAGTGTTAGACAGATCCTCCAAAAAGAAGTTGAGATAAGAAATCTTAGATTTAAATTTAACTATCCAACTTTTGGACCTAACAGACATCTAGAAAACTTTTAATCCTAACAAAACTGAGTACACATTTTTCTCATCTGTCCATGGAACATACTCGAAAACTGATCACATTTTAGGTCATAAGTCTAACCTCAGTAAATTTAAAAGAATAGAAATTATTCCTTGCATCTTCTCAGACCATCATGGAATAAAAGTTAAACGAAGTAGCCACAGGAATTCGCAGTCTCGAACAAAAACATGGAAGCTAAATAACCTTATGCTGAATGATAGATGGGTCAAAGACGAGATCAAGAAGGAAATTACCAAATTTTTAGAACATAATGATAATGAATATACCAGTTATCAGAACCTCTGGGATACCACAAAGGCAGTCCTAAGAGGGAAATTTATAGCATTACAAGCCTTCCTCCAAAGAACAGAAAAAGAGGAAGTTAACAACTTAATGGAACATCTTAAGCAACTGGAAAAGGAAGAACATTCCAACCCCAAACCCAGCAGAAGAAAAGAAAGAACCCAAACTAGAACAGAATTAAATGAAATTGAAAATAAAAGGATTATACAACAAATCAATAAATCCAAAAGTTGGTTTTTTGAAAAGGTCAATAAAATAGATAAACCTTTGGC
>NW_003852570.1:2911456-2913396 GCF_000181295.1 Otolemur garnettii | reverse complement strand
GTTCACATGGATGGAGCTGGAGAATGTTCTTCTGAGCAAAGTATCACAAGAATGGAGGAAAAAGTATCCAATGTACACACCCCTATTATGAAACTCATTTATACCTTTTATATAAATGCTATAACCTAATAACAACCTAAGGATACGGGGAAGGGGGAGGGAAGGGGGAATGGGTGGAGGGATGGGGATTCGAGGGTTCACTTCTGTGGTTCATCTTACAAGGGTACAAGTGAATCTTTCTATGAGTAGAATATGAATGTTTTAACACAATAAAAAAAAGAAAAGAAATGAACACTTAGGAACTCATTATTTAAAACAATGACATTTTTAATCATATGCATCAAAAATAACAAATACTGTTCCTGGGCAAGAAATGCTTTTCTGGGGTATGAGATGCTAATCACAACCCAAGAATAGGTTAACAAGTTGTAGTATATGTGTACCATGGAATACAGTTTAGCCATTAAAAAAGATGGAGACTTTATGTCTTTGGATTAATATGGATTGAGTTGGAACACATTCTTCTTAGTAAAGTATCATAAGAATAGAGAATTAAGAATACAATGTACTCAATTCTAATATGAAGCCAGTAGATGACCTAATACATACCCTCATAAGAGAAAAACTCAAATCAATTCAAGGTGGGAAGCAAGGGAAGAGGGAGCAGGGAGAGGGGAAGCAGGAGGAGAATGGGTGGTTACAGTGTATGTCACAACTCTCAGGGGCAGGATACAATTCTAAGAAGGATTTTACCTAACAAATCAATGTAACCTAATTCTTGTTACCCTCAATAAATCCCAAACAATAAAGTATATATAATGCGTTAATTAAAAAATTAATTAATTAAAAAATAAGAAATACTTAGGGATGAATTTAACAAGAGATGTTGAAGATATGTACATTTAAAATGTCAAAACATGAATGAAGGAAATGCAAGAAGAGCTAAATAAATGGAGAGACTTTATGAATCAGAAGATTCAGTGTTAAGATTATAATTGGCCACAAACACTAAATCTGTATATTCTACCCAATACATTCAGACTCCTAACCGTAATTTTAATAGAAATGGACAGGCTAAATCTAAAATGTAAAATAAATGCAAATGATATGTAATAACTAAAAACCAAAACCTAAAAATAAACGAATAAACTTCATGCATTAAAAAAAAAATTTAAGTACCTGCCTAAGATTTATTATAAATCTACAGTAATAGAGACCTTGTAGTACTTGTAATAAGATAGACAAATAAATCAATAGAAAGGAATAGGGACTTTAGAAATAGATCCATACACAAATGGTCAGTTGAATTTAACAAAATGCATTATAGTATTTCAATACAGAAAGTATCATAATTTCAAAATTAAAAATGTCCAAAAATTAAACTGGTTCTTATCTCATGTTATACACAAAAATTAACTCAAAATATATCATAGCCCTCAACGTAAGCAGGAAAATGTCAAATATACTAGAAGATATCATAGTAAAAGTTTCTAGTTATTTTGGGTTTGACCAAAATTTTATAATGAAGCACAAATATGAAATTTAAAAGCTAAAATAAATAAATTGGACTTCCACAAACATAAAATGTTTGTTTCTTCAAATAATTTTTGTTTCAAAGCTAAAGAGGGAACCATAGACTGGGAGAAAACATTTGGAAAGCATACATTCAACAAAGGACTTATATCAAAAATACACTACTGGGACCTGATCAAACTAAAAAGCTTCTGCACAGCCAAGAATGCAGTAAGTAAAGCAAGCAGACAAACCTCAGAATGGGGGAAGATATTTGCAGGTTATGTCTCCAACAAAGGTTTAATAACCAGAATCCACAGAGACCTCAAACACATTAGCAAGAAAAGAACAAGTGATCCCATCTCAGGGTGGGCAAGGGACTTGAAGAGAAACTTCTCTGAAGAAGACAGGCACACGGCCTACAGACA
>NW_003852570.1:2909948-2911180 GCF_000181295.1 Otolemur garnettii | reverse complement strand
CCTAAGTGCTCATCGACCCACAAATGGATTAATAAATTGTGGTATGTGTATACCATGGAATATTATGCAGCCTTAAAGAAAGATGGAGACTTTACCTCTTTCATGTTTACATGTATGGAGCTGGAACATATTCTTCTTAGCAAAGTATCTCAAGAATGGAAGAAAAAGTATTCAATGTCCTCAGACCTACTATGAAACTAATTTATAGCTTTCATATGAAATCTATAACCCAATTATAGCCCAAGAATATGGGGAAATGGGAAAGGGAGGGGAGAGGAGGGGGGAAGATGGGTGGAGGGAGGGTAATCGGTGGGACTACACCTATGGTGCATCTTACTAGGGTACTTGTGAAACTTACTAAGTGTAGAATATAGAATATAAATGTCTTAACACAATAACTAAGAAAATCCCATGAAGGCAATGTTAACCAGATTGATGAAAATAATTCAAATTCTGTATAAAACCAGTACATTGTACCCCATGATTGCATTAATGTACACAGGTATGATTTAATAATAAAAAAATGAATAAATAAAGTTTGCAACTTAATGACAGGAAGGCAAACTACCAGATTTTTTTTGTATCGTTGGGGATTCGTTGGGGTACAAGAAACCAGGTTACACTGATTGCATTTGTTAGGTAAAGTCCCTCTTACAATTGTGTCTTGTCCCCAAAAGGTGTGTCACACACGGAGATCACACTACGCTCCCTCCTTCCCTTTCTCTGCTTTTTACTCCCTCCACCTCCCTTGCTCCTTCCCACTCTTTCTGCTCTCCCCTTCCCCCATTCCTAACATGTACTAGGTCATTAATTGTCCTCATATCAAAATTGAGTACATAGGATTTATGATTCTCCACTTTTGCAATGCTTTACTAAGAATAATGTGTTCTCCTTCCAATAAGGTTAACACAAAAATTTAAAGTCTCCAACTTTTTAAATGGCTAAATACTATTCAATGGTATATATATATACCACTGCCTGTTAATCCATTCCTGGGTTGGTGGACATTTAGTCTGTTTCCACATTTTGGCAATTGTAAATTAAGCTGCAATAAACAATCCAGTGAAAGTGTCCTTATGATAAAAGGATTTTTTTTTCCTTCTGGTTAGATGCCCAGTAATGGAATTGCAGGATCAAATGGGAGGTGTAGCTTGAATTCTTTAAGGGTTCTCCATAAGTCCTTCCAAAAAGGTTCTATTGTGTGCAGTCCCACCAGCAGTGAAAAAGTGTTC
>NW_003852570.1:2860339-2909581 GCF_000181295.1 Otolemur garnettii | reverse complement strand
AAGTTTTTAAGTTTAATTACGTTCCATTTGTTTATTTGTGTTGTTGCAATTGCCATGGTAGTCTGCTTCATAAAGTCTTTCCCTAGGCTATTATCTTTAAGAGATTTTCCTATGCTTTCTTTGAGAATTTTTATTGTTTCATGCCTTAAGTTTAAAGCCTTTATCCATCTTGAAGAAATTTTTGTGAGTGGAGAAAGTGGCAAGTCCAGTTTCAGTCTTTTACATGTAGATATCCAGTTCTCCCAGCATCATTTTTTGAATAGGGAGTCTTTCCCCCAGTGTGTGTTCTTGTTAGGTTGATCAAAGTTTAGGTGGTTGTAAGATGATAGTTTTGTTTCCTGGTTTTCTATTTGACTCCAAATGACTAGGTCTCTATTTTTGTGCTAGTATCATGCTATCTTGACCACTATGGCCTCATAGTACTGCCTAAAATCTGGTATGCTAATTCCCTCACCTTTATTTTTATTACTAAGTACTGCCTTAGATATATAGGGTATTTTCTGCTTCCATACAAAATGAAGAATCATTTTTTTCCAAGTCTTGAAATTACGATGTTGGTATTTTAATATGGATGGCATTGAGTTTGTAGGTTCCTTTGGGAAGTATAGACATTTTAACAATGTTGATTCTTCCCAGCCATGAGCATGGTATATTCTTCCATTTGTTAATATCCCCTGCTATTTCCTTTCTTAGAGTTTCATAATTTTCTTTATAGAGGTCCTTCACCTCTTTTGTTAGGTATATTCCTAGGTATTTCATTTTCTTTGAAGCTATGATGAAGGGGGTTGTGTCCTTAATTAGCCTCTCATCCTGATTGTTATTGCCTTATACAAAGGCTACTGAGTTGCGGACATTGATTTTACATCCTGAGATGTTGCTCTATGTTTTGATGACTTCCAGGAGTCTTGTGCTTGAATCTTTGAGGTTCTCTAAGTATAAGATCATATCATTTGCAAAGAAGGAGAGTGATCTCCTCTGCCCCCATTTAGATGCCCTTTATTTCCTTCTCTTGCCTACTTGTATTGGCTAGAACCTCCAGCACTATGATGAATAGTAGTGGCAATAGAGTACAACCTTGTCTGGTTCCAGTTCTGTGGAAAAGATTTCAGTTTTACCCCTTTCATCAACATATTGGCTGTGGGTTTATCATAGATAGCTTTGATCAGTTTAAGAAATGTGCCACCTATACCTATACGCTTCAGTGTTCTAATTAGAAATGGATGCTGGATTTTATTGAATGCTTTTTCTGCATCTATTGAGAGGATTGTACAGGCTTTGTTTTTGCTTCTGTTGATATGATGAATAACATTTATGGACTTGCACATGTTAAACCAGCCTTGAATCCCTGGGATGAAAATTACTTGATCATGATGTATGACTTTTTGATGATAAGCTGTAATCTATTGGCTAGGATTTTGTTGAAACTTTTCACATCTATATTCACAGGTAAAATTAGTCTGAAGTTCTCCTTTTTCAGTTGGGTCTTTTGCTATCAGGGTGATGTTTGCTTCTGAGAAGGTGTTGGGAACTATTCCTTCCTCCTCAATTTTTTGGAATAATTTCTGCAGTATGGAAGTAAGCTCTTCTTTGAAGGTTTGATAGAATTCTGGTGGGAAGTCATCCAGACCAGGACATTTTGTTGTTGTTGTTGTTTCTGGGAGATTTTTAATTGTTTCTTTGATCTCAGAGCTTGAAATTGATCTGTTCAGGAGATCTATTTCTTCCTGGCTAAGTCTAGGGAGAGAGTGTGATTCCAAATATTGATCCACTTCCTTCACATTGTCAAATTTCTTGGCATAGAGTTTCTTGCAGTGTTCAGAGATAATGTCTTGTATGTCTATTGCCTCAGTTGTTATTTCCCCTTTATCATTTCTGATTGAGGTTACTAGAGATTTTACTTTTCTATTGCTAGTTAGAGTGGTCAAATGTTTATCTATTTTATTTATATTTTTGAAAAAACTAACTCCTTGTTTCATTAATTTTCTGAATGTTTCTATTGTTTTAAATTTCATTAATCTGTGATTTAATTTTGGATATTTATGTTCTTCTGCTGGGTTTAGGCTTAGATTGTTCTTCTTTTTCCAGTTCCAAAGATGGCTTGAGAGTTTGTTAATGTGTTCTCTCTCTTTTTTTTTTTTTCAAATGTAGGCATTTAAAGTGATAAATTTTCCTCTCAGGACTGCTTTTGCTTTCTTCCACAGGGTTTGGTAGCTTGTGTCTTCATTGTTGTTATGCTAAAGGAAGTTGTGATTTCCTTTTAATTCTTCCTGCACCCAACTGTCATTCAGCATAACCATGTTTAATTTCCAAGCCTTTTTGTGGGGTTGAATGTTTTCATTCGAGTTGAGTTCCAACTTTAGTGCCTTGTTGTCTGAGAAAATACAAGGTAACATTTCAATTATTTGCATTCTGTTGAGGTTTGTTTTGTGTCCTAGGATATAATCAATTTTGGAGAATGTTCCATGGGCCGATGAGAAGAATATATTTTCTTTAGCTTTGGGGTGGAGTGTTCTATATATGTCTATCAAGCACAGTTCTTCTAGGGTTTCATTTAAGTCTCTTATATATTTGTTTAATTTCTGTTTAGAGGATCTTTCCAGCTCTGTAAGATGAGTGTTAAAGTCCTCTGCTATATGGTATTATAGGATATCATATTGCTCAGATTGAGTAAGGTCTCTTTCAAGAATCTGGAGCATTTAAGTTAGGTACATAAATAGTTAAAATTAAAATATCTTCTTCTTGTATTTTTCCCTTGACCAATATAAAATGAACATTTTTGTCTTTTTTGACTTTAGTTGCTTTAAATCCACGTGTATCTAAAAATAAGATTGCAACTCCTCTTTTCTTCTGAATTTTATTTGCCTGAAAAATTGTCTTCTACCTCTTAACTCTGAGTTCTAATTTGTCTTTTGAAGCTAGGAATATTTTCTGCAGACAGAAAATGGATGGCTTCTGTTTCTCAATACAATCAGCCAATTTATGGCTCTTCAGTGGGGAATTCAATCCTTTAACATTTATTGAGATGATTGATAAGTGTGGTAGTGTTCTATTCATCTTATTTTGTGAAAGTCCACTGCTTGGTTTTGTCTTTTACATCATTGTGGGAGACAGGTTCTGTCTTTTAATTCCTGAGTGGTTACTTTGCTGGTTGTCCATTGTGATGGTCAATGTGTAGAACAGGTTGAAATATTTCCTGTAGAACTGGTCTTGTTGTGGCAAATTTCCTCAATATTTGCATATCAGTAAAATATTTGATTTTTCTGTCAATTTTAAAGCTTAGCTTAGTGGGGTATAGAATTCTTGGCTTGAAATTGTCCTGTTTAAGTAGATTAAATGTGGATGACCATTGTCTTCTTTCTTGAAAATTCTCAGGAGAGAAGTCTGCAGTCACCCTGATGGATTTGTCCCTATAGGTCAATTAGAACTGACTTCTGCCCACTTGCAAAAACTTTTCTTTTGTCTTGACTTTGGACAGATTCATCACAATGTGTCTTGGAGAAGCTCTAGTAGAGTTGAGGCAACCTGGGGTCTGATATCCCTCTGAAAGGAGTGTGTCAGAATCTTTGGTGATATTTGGGAATTTTTCATTTATACTATTCTCTAGTATGGCTTCCATTCCCCTGGGGTCTTCTTCTTCCCCTTCTGGGATACCTATAACTCACATTTTTTAATGCTTCATAAAGTCCCATAATTCTGTCAGTGAGTGTTCTGCTTTCTCTCTCTTCTTTTCTGCCTCTTTAACTATCTGAGTTATTTCAAGAGCTTTGTCCTCTTCCTCTGATATTATTTCTTCTGAATGGTCTAATTTGTTGTTGATACTTTCTATTGCATCTTTAAGGTCCCTAAATGACTGCTTCAATTCCTTAAGTTCTGCTACATCCTTTGTTATATTTTCATATCATTCATCTCTTATTTGATTATAGGAGACACTTGAAAAGAAAAACCTTGGTAATAAGGAAATGGGTAAGGGATTGGTCTCTTGTTAAAAAAACATGAGAGCACATAACACATACATTATTGCTTGGCAGTCTCCACACCTGTTGTATAAATAGCCACAGAATCATTTCTCTAAATAGCCATGGGAAAAAGTAGTCAAGGTTCCTACTAAGACTGGATGCTATAACTTTGAGGTGGGCTGGCACTTCTGACCTGACTGGGACTTTTGATTCCTTCTGATGTGAAGCCTTACCTGACTGACACAATTGGCTCCCCAGTACCTATGAGGAGTCATGGCCTGAGCAAGTGTACACAGAAGTCCGCATCCTGGCAGTTTCATCAGCCAGGGCCAGTGGTTCTGACAAATGGCAACCAGGATGGGATACTGGACACAGACCCAAGGGGAAATAAGCTTTTAGCGAACAAAAGATAAAGAGGGAAAATAAATATATAAGAAAGATAAGATTTGAGAATAAATAGAGCCTTTAACAAGAAGAAATATATAAGAAAGATAAGATTCAGGAATAAGCAGAGCCTTTAGCAAACAAAGGAAAAAGAGAGAGGAGAAATATGTAAGAAACAAAGGGAAAGGGCAGAGCCTGTAGCTCAGTGAGTAGGGCACCGGTCCCATATACCGAGGGGTGGCAGGTTCGAACCTGGCCCCAGCCAAACTGCAACAACAACAAAAACATAGCCAGGCATTGTGGTGGGCGCTTGTGGTCCCAGCTGCTTTGGAGGCTGAGGCTAGCAAATCCCATAAGCCCAAGAGGTAGGGTTGCTGTGAGCTGTTATGCCATGGCACTCCACCAAAGGTGACAAAGTGAGACTGTATCAAAAAGAAAGAAAGAAAGAAAAAGAAAGAAAGAAAGAAAGAAAGAAAGAAAGAAAGAAAGAAAGAAAGAAAGAAAGAAAGAAAGAGAAAAGAAACAAAGGGAAAGAGCAAGATAAGACTTGGGAGTATGAGAAGGCTTTGGCAAATAAAAATAGCAAGTGAAGAAGAAATATGTGAGAAGTAAAAGGAAAAGAGAGAGATAAGATATGAGAAGTTTGGGAAACAAAGAGAAACTCCACTCAAGAAAGTGGGACCTTTGACCTTCCTGCATTAGGGTTGTGGGACCTTTGCCCAAGCCAAAGAGGGGCTTGAAGTAAATGAGACCTTTTGGTACTTCATCCTTAGTCAAAGGAAGGGTGGGAAGCAAAATAAAGCCACTCCTGTAATGCGGAACCTTTGGCAAAAAGAAGTATGGGGACATTGCTTGAGTAATGCGGGACCTCCAACAAATCCATAAACAAAAGGAAACTCCACTTGAGAAAGCGGGACCTTTGACTGAACTGAAGGAGAACCTGCACTAGGGAAGTAGGACCTTCGACACTGGCAAAGAGGGGCTTGAAGCAAATAAGAACTTTTGGCACCCCATCTTTAGTCAAAAGGGGGAGGGAAGCAAAACAAAGCCACTTGAGTAATGTGGAACATTTGGCAAAGAGGAAAGTATAAGAAGTTTGTAAGAGGTATAAGAAGTTTGAGATAAGAAGTTTGAGAAAGTTGAGTTATAGCATAATATTCCATGGTGTACATACACCACAATTTATTAATCCATTCATGGGCTTTAATAACCAAGCCCCCAGCCCCTAACCCCCAGGACTAGTAAGAAATTCAACATACCTCTTATACCTGAAAAAAAAAAAAAAAGAATTTCTCCAAAGCATTTTAGCCTCAGCCCCCACAAGTGAGGAGAAGTTAAGTTCTGAGAAGAAGCTTGAGAAGATAAGAGAAGGAAGGGAGGGAGGGGTGACTCCTGGGTGAAAAGGACCTAAGTTGGTTTCAGGCCCAAGTTGTTCTCAGAAACTTACCCAATACTTGTTTGCACCCTTTATTTGACAAATTGTGAGTTAATGTACCTTAAGTTAGCATGTACCTTCACCTTGAATTGTGTAACCCCTTATGATATACCCCCATCTTATGATGATGAACTAATGTGTTTGTGATGTATCCTGTGACTTATGAATTAATACATGCCCTGACCTTGCAACCCCATTCTAACCGCTATGATTGGCTTCTGTATTGCTCTAGCTTGCTGATTATGCAGAAAAACAGTATAAAAGGATTTCTCATCTACTATTCTTGGCTGTATGCCCTTTGAGGTATCCAGCCCCCTGCAGGTGAAATAAATTTTATCAATATTACATCAAAGTGAGGTCCACCTTTTTGTCTTCGCAGCTCGGTTTTTTTAAAATTGGAGGCCCCAGTGAGATTCATAGACCCCTGCCTGGGCCCACCACTGGCCGACAGCTCTAGGGGGAGGCCTTGGGGAGTTTTCTCCCCACCCCAGATCCCTCCAGCATGGATTTACAGGCCTAGGTTCCTCAATTTTTCAATTCGGTGAGTCCATCTGTCTGTCTGTATATTCTTATTTTGTACTGTCTGTTTTGGTTGCCATTGGTTTGTTGAAGTCTGGGGAAATTACATACCTGCACGTTCTATGTTTTGTTCCCTTAGAGGAGCTAAGCTTCCTACTGCCTACTTGTAGGTATATGCTGGACACAGCGAGGAGGCTAGTTCTTGGGGCAGGGGAGTAGGGGTCAGAGCTGGCCAGCTGTCTGCATGAGTCCTTTGCCTGCCTACATGTTATAGGCAGGACTAACAGCCCCTGGAGAGGGAAAGGTGTCCCCTTGTCTCATTGGACAGACTTCTTGAGTTTATGTTTGGTTTTGTGTATTGATTTGTGGTATTTTGAGGTTTTGAGGTTTTCAGCTTAGGTCGGTTGTCAGTATCTTCTGTGTGAATGTGTGAGTGAGAGAGTGAAAGAGTTTAAATGTGGCTCCACGGCTGAGGCTACAGAATTTGATTGGGCCCCAACCCGCAGTTCCATGGCTCTATCATATGGCTTAGTGGTAGGCCCCTTAGGGCGACCTGGAGTGGGGTTTATACCTCCCAGTCTATGGTAAGATAAGAGCTGAAAATCCCTTCAGGGTCACGGCCAGGAGGGCACCTGAATGAGAGTCAGGTATAACTTAATATCTGACTAATATTTGTCTGTCCATCTCTCTGCCCATCCATTTCTTTCCTGTGGCGTGTATTGGATATTAGTGTGTCTATTAGCCCAACTTCCCTTTTTACCCAAAAGTCGTTCCTCTTTTCAAAAGTGGCACATTTTTCCCTTCCTCATTTTCATTTCATGCTATTGAAAAAATTAAGGCTGAAACATTATGATAGCAAGATTGTGTGAAACTTGCCATTCAAATTTATGTTGGATTTGTTTATGCTTGCTTTGTAAATTCTTGTATTTTTTGTCCAATGTCTTTTAAGGTCTGGATAAGACCTTAGTGTTATAGCTTTGAACATTTATTTAAGTAAATCACAGGTGAACTCTGATAGGAAACACTTTAGTTTCACTTCGGGAGAAATCTTTGTGGTTTTCCTTTTGCCTTGTCTTTTAGTAAAGATTGATGTTTTAAAATTACTTTTACTGTACTTTTAAAGTGGTAAAATTCTTTTCAAGGATTATGCTGTCTGTTTTGACCAAGGACCACTGATTATAACTGTGAATTATTAGCAACTGCATGTTAGATTTGTCCATCACCCTTATGTTTAATTTGTAGATTCTTTTTATCCAGTGTTTGTCTGGAGTACTAAAAAGTAAATAGCCATTCAAAACTCTGGTGGGCACAAATTCTGCTGATTGGCGGGCAGCCTCTAAAAGGTGGTGGTCCCTCCTAGGGAAGGTGCCCCCTGGAAACATTCCTGGGTCCCCAAAGTACCTAGAAGCCCCCCTAAGGAGAACGGAAGACAACCACCCCATCGGAATTAGGCCTGTGAAAGTAGGGATCATGTGAAAGTAAGGAAAAGAAACTGTGCAAAAGGAGTTCTGGTGTGTACACTGTATAAGAAAGCAATTTTGTGTAGAAGACCTGTGCATATAATAGATGCTGCTAGGGCCATGGCTCTTTTTTTAATACTGTGAAAATATAAGTGCTGCTATATTTATTCTCCTGATATTCATTGTCCACCCCCCGCCCCGGATGTTTGACCCCTTAGGAGGCGATATGCCGTTAGAATATAAGGTTATTTTATCTAGAATAGTTCCCCCCACCACTTGCCTCTTTTGCCAGGAAAATATTAGGCGTTGTTACTGTAGGCAGGGGAATTCGGGAGGGCAGTATATCTCAAGAAAGAGGTATACATTCTTGGCACCTACCTGGCTGTCAAACAAATGGGTGTCACCAGCTCCTGTGGAATTCTTGGACAAGTTGTGCAGTTACACTCCACCCTTGGTGGGTCCAAAACTCCCACCTTGCTGACTTCTTGGTTCATTTGTTTTGTCACCCCACTCCTTCCTTTCCTTACAGGGGTCTGTCTCCAGATATCAGGCTCTCCCTATACTTAGGAGTTTTTGCTTTACTTCAAGCCTCTTATAGAGCCCCTTACTTGAGCCCCAGTTGGGGTGTCCCCCTGCGGCCCTGCCTTAAATCTCAGCTTGACTATTGGATGTGGCAGCTGGAGCTTGTAGATCAGGTGTATCTCCCAGGGCTGCCACCATCAGCGCTTCCCCGGACCCAGTTTGAAAGTTTAGGTTTACAAGTGGAAGCTCTGCAGGATTTGGCTATTTTAGCTCTCCTGCAGCCCATGGTGGACAAGGTCCACACCAACCTAAAGCGTGCTGTAAGGGACATCATAGGAAAGGCATGGTTTGGCATACAACCCCCCCTTGATTGTTTCATAGATCATTTTAAATTAGCCTTCCCCCCTGATACACAGAAAGAATTTAAAGGAAAGCTTTCCAGAGACTGTCTTCAAATGCTCTGTGAGTTGAAATGGCCATCCTTCAAGGTCGGCTGGCCATGTGAGGGATCTTTTGACCCTACCCTTTACCAGGCAGTGTGGGAGGTCATAGCAGGATGAACGGGCCATACTGATCAAGTCCCATACATAGAAATATAGATAAAACTTTGTAAGTCACCTCTAACTTGGCTCCACAGATCCTCCCTAAGAACTGGAAGTAAAATCCTGCTCTCCACAATCACACCTCCACCCTCTAGGCCCCAGAAATCCCCATGAAATGATGAGGGAGCCCCCTAGAAAATCCTCACTACCTCAGGGAGGGACCCCATACTGACCAGCAAGCCCAGTCCCTATTTCTGTCCCAGATCCCCCAGAGGCAGGAGCACTTTTGGGAATCCCTATTTTACCTTTATGCCCATTAACCCCTTCCCCAACATCAGAGGAACAGCCCTTTATAGTATGTTCCCCTTTTCCCATCAGTAACCCATGAAACTGGAAAAGCCAGTATTCCTCTATCTCAAAAGAACCACAGGACCTAGTTTCTAGTCTTGAGACTATTTGTAACACTTACCAACCCACTTAGGACTACTGCCAACAACTCCTTCAGGTTTTATTCAAGACTGAAGAACACAAACACATTCAAAGAGAATCCAGGAAAGCTGTTTTAGGTCCAGATTGACATCCTAGCACCAGTACCACCTTACTGGAGGCCCAATTCCCAAGTAACCAACCCCTGTGGGACCATACCTCAGCTGAAGTTAAGGAGGTTTTACCCACAGTACTGCCAGCTTCTGAGTCAGGACCTTAAAACAGCTCCTACCAATTTGACTAAAATTAGTGGAGTCATTCAAGGAGCCACTGAAAACCCTGTGGCTTTTCTAGAAAGGCTATTAAAAGCCTTCACAGCTTACATAGTTGACATTCTTATTAACCCAGAAGTTCCAGAAATCACCCAGGCCATAAAAGTAGCCTATGTTACCCCTTGGCCCCCGATATTAAAAGGAAACTATAGAAACTTGAGAGTTATGAGACACAAAATCACAGTGAGTTGGTAGAAGTAGACCTGCAGGTTTTTCACAATTGAAAACCTGTAAATGCAACTGCCACAAGGTGGACAAAGACCCAGAAAATTCCCCCAAGCACAGGCACCCAGAGAACTGCACCAAATATAGGCTCTAACTTCCCTTATTACAAGGGACTGAAACACTAGAAAAAACAAATGTCCTCAAACTTCAGCCAGGACACAAACACAAACACCAACAAAAATCTGAGTTAAACAGAACTCTGCTTAACAGGGCCAGGGCTTCTCTCCTTAAAGTCCCCCAGAATCCCATAATAACTGAGTAACTGTGCCTATCAGAGGCCAACCTGTGAACTGTCTAGCAAACACAGGTGCAAATTTGAGTGCCTGCTCCCAAGTCATGCCTGACTGGTCTCTATCACTGACTCCTTGGGATTGCCTGGAGCTATCCTGACAGTGCCTCACAGCCCAGGCCTGAGCTGAGGACAACCTCCCCCAGGGCTAGTGAACCCCCAACCACCAGTGACAGTGCAGATTTCCAACGGGGCCACCCCAATGAAAGTCCACCAGGAGGCCCACTCACAAAGGACTTAAAACCAGTGGGGCCTGGACCACCTGTTGCCACCCTCGTCAGAACAGATGGCAAGATCCAGCAGGCCCTTGGGATCAACTCCTAGGGAACAGGTTCATTTTCTCTCCTTCCTGGGAACATCAAAGGAATAACTTGTTAACCAGCTACACCAGAGAAACACTGCCAGCTCATCTCTAGATGCCTGCACATTTCCCGCCTCCATGAATAGAATAAAGATACAACCACCAAGTGCCTCCCCTGTACCAAAGTAAATGCTGCCCAAGCGCCTCAGCACATGGAATCATATCTCTGGGGAAAAAACCCAGGGGAACACTGGGAACTGGACTTCACTGAAATCAAGTCAAGTCGATACAGGTATAAATATTTATTGGTTTTAATTGATACTTTTGCAGGATGGCCAGAAACATTCCCATGTAAAAGGGAAACAGCCTTAATAGTGGCGAAACACCTTCTCACTGACATTACCCCAAGATTCAGCTTGCCCCTCACCCTGGGGTCTGACAATGGCCCAGCCTTCATAGCCCAGGTTCTTAAAAACCTGGTGGCTGCTTTAAACAGTACAGGAAAATTACATTATACCTATAGGCCTTAAAGTTCAAGACAGGTAAAAAGATTGAAACCTTGATTAAATTACACATAGAAACTGGCAGCAACTGGGTGGACCTCCTCCCCTTTGCCCCATTGACGGCCTGGTATACTCCTTATCATCAAGGGTTAACTCCTTTTGAAATAGTCCATGGAACTCCACCCCCAATAGTCCCAAAACTAACTGATGAATTTTTGGCCCCCATCCATAACCACAGGCCCTACAGAAGCTGTGCAAAGATCTCCCAGAGGCCATCCAGCAGGTCAACTCTGAGGCCACCAATACCCTGGAACAGCTACACAACTTCCAACCTGGAGACAGGGCTTGGGTAAAGAGACATAACCCTGAAACTTTAACTCCATGTTGGGAAGGGACTTACCCTGTTATTTTAACTACCCCAACAGCCATCAAAGAAGGTGTGGATCCTTTACTCCCACATTAAGAAGGACGCAGAGAATTATATCCCTGAAACATGGCACTCCAAGCCCACCGGGGACCCCCTAAAACTCCAGCTGCGCAGATCTCCCTCCTCATCCTTGTCTGCCTGCTCCACACCAATCAAGGAACTAGCAGAAAAATAAACTACAATCAGCACCAACCAGTCCCCTATGATTAGATCCTGTCCCGCACTGTAGACAACACCGAAGTAGCCCATGTCTTAGCTCCATGGGTCTTCTCCATGACCAAAGACAGTGGCATAGAAGCAGCTGATGCTCGGCCAGTCTTCCATTTCGACCCCTGCCCCCTATTTGGCTACAGCTGGACCAGAACCACATGGACCAGGTACAGAGAAAAGGGGGATCCAATTTGGAGATGCATAAGCCAGTACAATGCCCTGGGACTTAGATATACAGACTTTTACTTATGCCCTTCAACTAACGTAGATGGACATTATTGTGGGAATGTGAAAAACTACTATTGTAACAACTGGGACTGTGAAACTATAGCATCATGGGGACTAGCCAGGGACACTCAAATAGACTTCCAAAGGGACAGACCAGGTATTTGCACTTCAAATTTCAATTGTAATCCTATCAAGTTGTCCATGAAAAATTGGCAGGAAACAATATGGGAAACAGGTTTAACTTGGGGTATTAGACTGTATGTTAGTGGGAGGGACCCTGGCTTCTTGTTCACTATTCAGAAAATCC
Source organism: Otolemur garnettii (assembly GCF_000181295.1). Lineage (NCBI taxonomy): Eukaryota > Metazoa > Chordata > Mammalia > Primates > Galagidae > Otolemur > Otolemur garnettii. The sequence goes on along the minus strand of NW_003852570.1, from coordinate 2,897,515 downwards.
CCGCAGTCCAGAGCCACCATTAATTCTTATCCCCACTGTGCAAGCTTTGGCCAGTAAAGCCCCAGCTAATACCTATTCAAATTCAAAAATGCCATTTACGGTTCCCACCACTATGCATCCCATAGCTTCTGTAATATCCACTTTATTTACTTTTTTAGATGCAGTATTTAATTTTACAAATACTTCTATGGTTATGAGCACCATAATTTTGGCTTTGAGATATCCAGTCAAAATATGAAAGCATTTACCACTCAGCTCAATGCAGATTTTCAAGCTGTAGAAGTTTCTGTTTCCCGTTTAGAAAAATCCCTAAACTCTTTGCCAGAAATAATATTCTTTTGGGAACCAAAGAATCTTAACAAAACTTTAAAGAAAGCAGACTGTGATAACGCTAACCAGCTTGAGTTTATAAAGAACACTTTAACGTTAGTGAATGATAGTATAAAACCTTAGTTATAATAGGGCCGCTCCTCCTCCTTTTAGTCAGAATAGCCGGCAGTCTCATTATGTTTAACCATTTCATAGTCCTTGCCCCTTTATCCCAAGCAACTCAGGGAAACTGAAGATTTAATTTATCATTAAAACTAGTAGGGACTGTAATAACCAAACCCCCAGCCCCTAACCCCCAGGACTAGTAAGAAATGCAATAAACCCCTTATACTTGAAAAAAAGAAAAAAGAATTGCTACTAAGCCTTTTAGCCTCAGCCCCCACAAGTGAGGAGAAGTTAAGTTCTGTGAAGAAGCTTGAGAAGATAAGAGAAAGAAGGGAGAGAGAGGTAAGCCCTGGGTGAAAAGGACCTAAGTTGGTTTCAGGCCCAAGGTGTTCTCAGAAACTTACCCAATACTTCTTTGCACACTTTATTTGATGAATTGTGAGTTAATGTACCTTAAGTTAGCATGTACCCTCACCCTGAATTGTGTAACCCCTTATGATATACCCCCATCTTATGATGATGAACTAATGTGTTTGTGATGTATCCTGTGACTTATGAATCAATATGTGCCCTGACCTTGCAACCCCACTCTAACCACTATGATTGGCTTCTGTATTGTGCTAGCTTCATGATTATGCAAAATAACAGTATAAAAGGATTTCTCACCTACTATTCTTGGCTGCATGCCCTTTGAGGTATTCAGTCCCCTGTAGGCATATAAAGTTTATCAATTATTGCATCAAAGTGAGGTCCATCTTTTTGTCTCCACAGCTCAGTTTCTTTTCAGGTTGATGGGCACTTGAGTTTCTTCCATGACTTAGTAATTATGCATTGGGCTTTAATAAACATTCTGGTGCAAATAACTTTGTTATAAAGTGGTTTTTGGTCTTCTGGATATGTGGGATGGGTGGAGGGTGGGTAACTGATGGAACCACACCTATGATGCATTTTACAAGCATACATATTAAATCTACTAAGTGTAAAATATAAATGTGTTAACACAATAACTAAGAAAATGTAGTGAAGGCTATGTTAACCAGTTTGGTGAAAGTATTTCAAATTGTATATAAAACCAGCACATTATACTCCATAATTGCATTAACGTACACAGCTATGATTTAATTTAAAAAAAAAAAAAAAAAATGTTGTCTTGGGGGGAAAAAATAAGTTTGGGAAAAAGATAAATGTAAGAAAAGGATAAGAAATTTGGGAACATGCCAGACAGTGTGTCCCACTCCCGGCTGCCTGCTGGTTGCCCCCTGCACCCTAGGGGCTCCCTGGTGGCCGCACCAAGGACTGATCCATCCAGCCAATGTACTCCCCATGCAGATGCCTGCCTGCTGCTGCCTCCGTTCTTCGGGGGCTCCCCGGTGGCACCCAATGAGGACTGATCCAGCCAGCCAGCACAACCCATTTGTGGCTGCCTGCAGTTTGCTCCCCTGCTCCCCAGGGGGCTCTGGCATTCCAGGCTGGGTCAGAGAACTGTGAGAGAATGGTCAGTTGAGAGGGAACCACACTGGAGCGGTGATACCCCAAGGAGAAGAGCAAGAGTCACAGCAGGGGAACAAAAGCTTTGCATTCCTGAGGCTTTTCCAGGAAGACACGCCCCATTTATCTAGACAACCAGAAGAAGCCACTGGCAGAACAGTTTTAGGGACAGTCTTTGAAAGGTGCAAATTCAGCATGGGGCAGAATCAGCTGAAAAATTCTGGTAACCAGAACAACCAGAGTAGATCAACGCCCCCAAGAAAGATGGGGCAGATGCAATTGAAGAACCCTTCCATAAACAAATGGCTGAGATGTCAGAAATCGAGTTCAGAATCTGGGTAGCCAATAAGATCAACAGAATGGAGGAAAAAACGGAACTAGAATTTCAAATTATTCAAAAGCTGTCTCAAGAACTCAATGATTTCAAAGATAAATGATCAAATATTATGACATACTGTAGCAAGAGGTTGCAGCCCTCAAAGATCTGAAAAGTACAGTTGAATCTCTCATTCAGAGAATGAACCAGGCAGAAGAATGGATCTCTGACACCAAAGACAAAGATTCTGAACGTGACCAGACACTCAGAGATCAAGACAAATGAAGAGTAAAAACAGACCACTTACTCAGAGAGCTCCAGAATAATTCGAAGAAAACTAATATTCACCTTATAGGAATCCTTAAAGGTGATGAATTTGCTTCACAAAACACAAAGGTGCTTCTTCATGAAGTTATGAAAGAGAACTTTCCAGACATGCCAAGAGATTCTGAAATTCAGATAGCAGACAGATTCAGAACCACAGTGCAACTTACCTGAACAAGATATCCCCCAGGCATATCATAATCAACTTCACCAAAGTTAACATGAAAGAGAAAATTCTAAAAGCAGATAGACGCAAGAAAACCTTAACCTACAAGGGGAAGAATATTAGAATGACTGCAGATCTCTCTGCTGAAACCTTTCAGGCTAGAAGAGGGTGGTCATCGACCTTTAATCTCTTAAAACAAATTAACTTTTAACTCAGAATACTGTATCCAGCTAAACTGAGTTCCATTTATGATGGAGAAATTAAATACTTTAATGACATTCACATGTTGAAGATATTTGCCATAACTAAAGCAGCCCTTCAGGATATTCTCAGACCTATCCTCCATAATGATCAGTGTAATCCTCCACCACATAAATAAACACATCCAGAAAATTTTGATCAAATTCTAATTTCCACAGTGATTAAAGGATTAAAGATGTCCACTGGACTTTTGAAAAATCGATACCCAAGTATACCAGGTTTATCAATATTATCAATCAATGTGAATGGCTTAAATTTCCCTCTAAAGAGGCAGAAGCTGGCTGACTGGATATAAAAACTCAGGCCAGATATCTGCTGCATACAAGAAGCTCACCTTACTTTGAAAGACAAGCATAGACTCAGAGTGACGGGATGGTCATCTATATTCCAGGCTAATGGAAAGCAGAAAAAAGCAGGTGTTTCAATTTTATTCATAGATGCAATAGGCTTTAAATGAACAAAAGTGAGCAAGGATAAGGATGGTTACTTTATATTTGTTAAGGGTAATACTAAATATGATGGGATTTCAATTATTGATATTTATGCACCCAGCCAGAATGTACCTCAATTTATAAGAGACACTCTAAGAGACATGAGCAACCTGATTACTCCCAGATCCACCATAGTTGGAGACTTTAATACCCCTTTGGCACTGCTGGACAGATCCTCCAACAAGAAGCTTAGGAAAGAAATCTTGGATTTAAACTTAACCATTCAGCATTTGGATTTAATGGACATCTATAGAACATTTCACCCTAATAAAACAGAATACAGATTTTTCTCATCAGCCCATGGAACTTACTCCAAAATAGACCAAATCTTAGGTAACAAGTCTAACCTCAGCAAATGTAAAAGAATAGAAATTATTCCTTGCAGCTTCTCAGACCACCATGGAATAAAAGGAATCTGCAGACCCAAACAAAAACATGAAAGCTAAATAACCTTATGCTCAATGATAGTTGGGTCGGAGATAAGATCAAGAAGGAAATTACCAAATTTTTGTAATTAAACAATAATGAAGAGACGAGTTATCAGAACCTCTGGGATACTGCAAAGGCAGCCCTAAGAGGGAATTTTATTGCACTCCAAGCCTTCCTCAAGAAAGGGAAAGAGAGGAAGTTAACAACTTAATGGGACATCTCAAGCAACTGAAAGGGAAGACTACTCCAGTCTGAAACCCAGCAGAAGCACAGAAATAACCAAAATTAGAGCAGAATTAAATGAATCTGAAAACAAAAGGACTATACAACAGATTAACAAATCAAAAAGTTGATTTTTTGAAAAGGTCAATAAAATAGATAAGCCCTTGGCCAACCTAACCAAGAAAAAGACGAAATTACAACAGAATCCTCAGAAATTCAAGAAATTCTTCATGAATACTACAAGAAACTTTACTCTCAGAAATAAAAAAATCTGAAGTCAATGGACCAATACTTGGAAGTACACTACCTTCCAAGACTTAATCAGAACCAAGTGGAAATGTTTAACAGGCCTATATCAAGCTGTGAAATAGCATCAAATATACAAAATCTCCCTAAAAAGAAAAGCCCAGGACCAGATGGCTTCACGTCAGAATTCTACTAAACTTTTAAAGAGAAACTAATACCTATATTACTTAACCTTTTAGAAAATATAGAAAAAGATGAAATACTACCCAACACATGCTATGAAGCAAACATCACCTTAATCCCCAAACCAGGAAAAGACTCAACAAGTAAAGAAAATTATAGACCAATAACAATAATGAATATTGATGTGAAGATATTTAATAAGATCCTAACAAACAGAATCCAGCAACACATCAAACAAATTATACACCATGATCAAGTGGGTTTTATCCCAGGATCTCAAGGCTGGTTCAACATACATAAATCTATAAATATAATTCACCACATAAAAAATTAAAACCAGAGACCATATGATCCTCTCAATTGATGCAGAAAAAATTTTTGATAATATACAGCATCCCTTCATGATCAGAACACTTAAGAGAATTGGAATAGAAGGGACTTTTCTCAAATTGATAGAGGTCATCTACAGTAAACCCACAGCCAATATCGTATTGAATGGAATTAAATTGAAATCATTTTCACTCAGATCAGGAACCATGCAAGGTTGCCCATTGTCCCCATTGCTCTTTAACATTGTAATGGAAGTTTTAGCCATCACAATTAGGGAAGAAAAGGCAATCAAGTGTATTCACATAGGATCAGAAGAGATCAAACTTTCACTCTTCACAGATGACATGATTGTATACCTGGAAAATACTAGGGACTCTACAACAAAACCCTTAGAAGTTTTGATTAAGGAATACAGCAGTGTCTCAGGTTACAAAATCAACACTCATAAATTGGTAGCCTTTATATATACCAACAGCAGCCAAGCTGAAAAAGTAGTCAAGGACACTATTCCGTTCACAGTAGTGCCAAAGAAGATGAAATATTTGGGAGTTTACCTAACAAAGGATGTGAAAGATCTCTATAAAGAGAACTATGAAACTCTAAGAAAAGAAATAGCTGAAAATATTAACAAATGGAAAAACATACCATGCTCATGGCTGGGAAGAATCAACATTGTTAAATTGTCTATACTACCTAAAGCAATAAATAATTTTAATGTAATCCCTATTAAAGTTCCATTTTCATACTTTAAAGATCTCTAAAAAATAATACTTCATTTTATATGGAATCAGAAAAAAACCTCGAATAGCCAAGACATTACTCAGAAACAAAAACAAAGTAGGAGGATCATGCTACCAGGCATCAGACTATACTATAAATCCCTAGTGATCAAAACAACGTGGTATTAGCACAAATACAGAGAGGTAGATGTATGGAACAGAATAGAGAAGCAAGAGATGAACCCAGCTACTTACTGCTATATGATCTTTGACAAGCCAATTAAAAACATTGAGTGGGGGAAAGATTCCCTATTTACCAAATGGTGCTGGATGAACTGGCTGGAGACCTGTGGAAGATTGAAACTGGACCCACACCTGTCATCACTAACTTAATAGATTCTCATCAGATTAAAGATCTAAATTTAAGACATGAAACTATAAAAATACTAGAAGAAAGTGTAGGAAAAACTCTTGAAGAAATTGGCCTGGGTGAATATTTTATGAGGAGGACCCCCCCAGGCAATTGAAGCAACATAAAAAATACACTACTGGGACCTCCTCAGATGAAAAAGCTTCTGCACAGCCATGAACACTGTAAGAAAAGCAAGCAGACAGCCCTCAGAATGGGAAAAGATATTTGCTGGTTATGTTTCTGACAACGGTTTAATAACCAGAATCCACAGAGAATTCAAACATATTAGCAAGAAGAGAACAAGTGATCCCATCTCAGGGTGGGCAAGGGACTTGAAGAGAAATTTCTTTGAAGAAGACAGACACATGGACTACAGACATATGAAAAAAAATGCTCACTATCATTAATCATCAGACAAACGCAAATCAAAACTACTTTGAGATATCATCTAACACCAGTAAAATTAGCCCATATCACAACATCCCAAAATCATAGATGCTGACATGGTTGTGGAGAAAAGGGAACACTTCTACACTGCTAGTGCGATTGCAAACTAATAAACTTCTTTTGGAAAGTCATCTGGAGAACACTTAGAGAACTAAAAATAGATCTGCCATTTGATCTTATAATTCCTCTGCTAGGTATATATCAAGAAGATCAAAACTCATGCTGCAATACAGATATTTGTACCAGAATGTTCATTGCAGCCCAATTCATAATTGCTAGGACATGGAAGAAGCCCAAGTGCCCATCGAGCCAAGAATGGATCAATAAATTATGGTATATGTACACCATGGAATACTATGCAGCCATAAAGAAAGATGGAGACTTTATGTCCTTCATGTTTATATGGATGGAGCTAGAAAATATTCTTCTTAGCAAAGTATCTCAAGAATGGGAGAAAAAGTATCCAATGTACTCAACCCTACTATGAAACTGATAGTTAGCTATCATGGGAAAGCTATAACCCAAGTTAAGCCCAAAAATATGGGGAAATGGGAGAGAGAGGGAAGGGGAGGGGGGAGGATGGGTGAAGGGAGGGGTATTGTTGGGATCACACGTATGATCTATCCTATAAGGGTACATGTGAATCTCTCTAAATGTGGAATATAAATGTCTTAGCACAACGACTATGAGAATAACATGAAGGCTATGTTGGCCAATTGGATGAGAATGTTTCAAATTGTATATGGAAGCAACACACTGTACCCCATGATCGTAGTAAAGTGCACAACTATGATTTAATAAAAAAGAAAAAAAAGAAAAAGTTTGGGAACAGGTTGTAAGAACTCATCAGTTAGGGAAAGAACCTCTAACTACCTTCCCCACATCATTGTCCATCGTCAGCAGGAAGCATTTGAGAACTGTTGTCACCCCCTGTTTCTTCAAGGCAGTCAACAGAAAAACAGCAGGAAAAAAGAAAGCCAGGCCAGAAAGATCTTTGGCAAAAAAAGAAAAAAGGCAGGAAAAAAGAAAGGCAGGTCAGAAAGACCTTCAGGAAAAAAGAAACAGAAAAAAAGAGAAAAAAGAAACCAGGCCAGAGAGACAGAGAAAAAAAGAAAGGCAGGCCAGAAAGACCTTCGGCAAAAAAGAAAGTAGGCCAGAGAGACCTTTGGCAAAATAACAGACACAAAAAAGTGGAGAAAAGAAAAGGAAACCAGTTGAATGGTCCTCCAGTTAAAACTATCTTAAAATACACAAAAGGGGGAAAATGTAGGAGATACCTGAAAAGAAACACCTGGTAATAAGGGAATGGGGAAGGGATTTTCGTTAAAAAGCACTAGATCACATAACACATGCATCATTGCTTGGCAGTCTCCACACCTGTGGTATAAATAGCCATGGGATCACTTCTGTAACTATCCATAGGAAAATTTAGTTGAGGCTCCTACTAAGACTGACTGTTATACCTTTCAGGTGCACCAGCACCTCTGACCTGACTGATACAACTAGCTCCTCCTAATAGGGAGCCTTACCTGACTGAAACAATGAGCTCCCTGCCATCTATGAGGAGCCATACCCCAAGCAACTGTGCACTGTGGTCCTCATCCTGGCAGTTTCATGGATCAGGGCTGGCAACCTAACGTCCTGGTTCTGACATTTGCTTCTGTTTTTCAATTTCCTTTTGGTTATTTTCCACTTTCTCAGCAAATTCCTTCATTGCTTTTTTGGTTATTTTCCACTTTATAAGCAATTTCTTTCATTGTTTTCATCATCTGTATTTTAAATTCCCCCTCTGTCATTTCTAACATTTCTTTATAGGTGAAATCCTTTGGAGTAGCTGCCTCCTGGTTCCTTGGGTGGGGGAGGGGGGTTGCTCTGGACTGTTTTCATGTTGCCAGAATTTTTCTGCTGATTCTTCTTCATGAGTGTTTTCTTGTAGCTGTTTCCTTGACCAAATTTTGCATTCACTTCCTCTTGCTCTTTAAGTTACCATGACTCTGGCCTAAGGTTTCAATGAGTGCTTTTGGAATGGGAACAAAAGGATGAGAATATTGAAGAGCAAGAAAGGAAGAAAGATTTTTTAAAAAGAAAAAAGAGAAGGGAGAGGAGGTGAGTAAAGGGGAATAATGACAAAAAGAAGAGAGGCGCAGAAAGAGGGAGACAGGATTAATAAAAGCGTACAGTAGGGCACTTTGACCGAATCTTAAAATCTCCCAACCTCTGGGGATGTTGGGTTGGGTAGTTCCCTTGAGGTCAGCAGCTCTTTGCCAGCACGATCAGACGCAGTACCTCACCTCCACCAAATAGAAAGGAAAGACAAAAATACTATAAATCAAACCAAAACAAACAAACAGAAAACCTTATAGGGTAAAACTGGGGGAAAATCAAATAATAGGGGCAGGAACACTAGGAAATATGAAATTCTTATTAAAGAAGGCAACAATGGAAAATTATATTTAAACTAGAACAATTGAGAAAGAAAAGAAAAAAACAAAAATCTACAGGGAAAATGTTGAAATAAATAACAAAAAACAAAAAAACAGAAACAAAGCAGTGTATATATCTTGCTGAATATTGTCTGTGCAACCGTGATCTTCTGGGGTATGAGATGTTAATCACAATGCTGATACAGCTGCATGAGATGGACACTGGAGGCCTCTGCCGATTTCTCAAACCCTACAGGGTTGAGAGCCTAAATCTCTCCTCAGCCCACTTAAAAGACACTTTAAACCATTAACTGTGGCTAAGCAAAAGCTTTCCCAGGAAAGCACTTATTGCTGGGCTCTCTCCTGAAGTGGCTGCTCACTTATCCAGTGCAACAAATGGTCTCACTCTATGCCCTCTGAGGACCAAAGCTAGAAGGCAGCTCTGCTACTGCCAAACACTGAAATCTCCACTCTTACCCAGCATCTCAGTCCTGGCCTTTGGCTCTGCTCAGTCACTAGATCACTCCCCCAAGGTGTCCCAGCCCTAGCCATGTTCTGCAACCCTGAGGGCAGAGAATGCAGGGGCAGTTGTCCCAAAATGGCTGTGGACTGTGTCCACAGCCAAAGAATATTAGCTCAGCAGCTCAGTCTGGGGCCCTAGACAATGCTTAAAGTCATCCTCACTCTCACCCAATTTCTCCCAAGGTAGTTCAACCAAATGCCCAAGTCTAAAAAAACAAAACATCCCACAGGGAAGGCCTTTCTTTTTTGCCATCTCTCTGCTGTTGGAATTACAGCTGTGGCAGCCATTGCCTCAGACTGAATGAACACAACCATTTGCCTCTTCTCTGCTACTTTTGTCCTCCTCCTGGGGTCTAGAAGTCTCTTGCTGTCTCCCTCGATCCCCAAAGGGATGTTTCTGGGTGGGGAGATGGCTGGAGTCTTCTCTCCCCAATCTCACTGTGCCCAGTTGCAAAGAAGCTGTTACTCAGCTGCCATCTTGCTCCCTCCCCACAAACTGCTAGATTTTTAAAAGTGGCATACAATTTAAATAGATGAAATACCAAAGAAGACAAACAAATGGCTAACCAATTAGCACATATAATGATGCTCAAGAGCATTGGTCATTAGGAAAATGCAAATGAAACAACAATGAGATATCACTTTGCACCTATTGTTATAGAATGGATACAATTCAAAATGAATAACCATATCAAATGTTGGTGAGCAACTGGAGTGCTCTTTCATAAATTGCTATTGTATGTGTAAAATGGTATGACCACATTGGAAAACAGTTTGGCAGTTTCTTAAACACTTTCATACAACCTAGGCATTCCACTCCTGTTCATTTACCCAAGATAAATGAAAGTATATGCCCATAGAAAGACTTTTATACAAATATTTACAGAAGCTTTATTTGTAATAGCCAAAAAATGGAAATATCTTGAATGTCTATGAAAGGTTAAACACATTGTGACATCCATATCATTAAATACTATTCAAGAAGAAGAAGAAGAAACATGCAACTGATACTGGACTTTTAGGTTCTTGCTCTTGGTGATTCGATGAATGAATTGATGAACCACAGGATCAACAGTAGGTTAGGTTTTATTCAACAGGTATTACAGCTCTCACAAAGAGCCAAACCTCTTTTCAGAGCATGACCAGTAGTAAGATAGGTTTATATACAAGTGTTACAGCTCTTACAAAGAGCCAAACCTCCTTGCAAAGCAGGATACAAGTGTTTACAGCTCTTACAAAGGGGTAAACCTCCTTGCAAGTGTTTACAGCTCTTACAAAGGGGCAAACCTCCTTGCAAGTGTTTACAGCTCTTACAAAGGAACAAATCTCGTAGAGCAGGATATAAGTGTTACAGAGCCTCAAGCTGTCCCCCTGGGTAGAGTGTCGTGGCATTACACCTCACAGCAACCTCCAACTCCTGGGCTTAAGCGAGTCTCCTGCCTCAGCCTCCCAAGTAGCTGGGACTACAGGCACCTGCCACAATGCCTGGCTATTTTTTGGTTGCAGCCGTCGTTGTTTGGCAGGTCCAGGCTGGGGATTCGAACCCGCCACCTTAGGGGTACGTGGCTGGCGCCTTAGCCGGTTGAGCTATAGGCGCCGAGCCAGGAATCAGTGTTAATATCAAATTTCCCTAGGCCAGGAATTGGGAAATTTACTTCTGTAAAGAGCCAGATAGCTCATATTTTAGACTTTGTTAAACATGGTCTTCATTGCAAATACTCACATTGGCCATATAAACAGGCAGAGAGTCAAGATTTATGAGAGAAACACTATTCTATACACTGAGTCATTTGGCATTATTAGGCTTTTACATTTGATATAAAATATGAAAAAAATGTACTTAGTTTAATTTGCATTTTTCTGATAATTGTGACTGAATTGATTTCAGATGTATATTGCCTATTTTGGTCTCATCTTTTGTGATATTTCTACCCACCTTTGGATATTTTTACTATGGATTATTTCTGTTTCCTTTTACTTTATGTTAGATTTTTTTTTATTGTTGGGGAATTCATTAAGGGTACAAAGAACCACATTACATTGATTTCAATTGTTAGGTAAAGTCCCTCTTATAATTCTGTCCCATCCCAAAAAGGTGTGTCACATAATGCAAACCCCCACTCACTCTCTCCTTCCCTCCCTCTGCTATCTCCTTACCCCACCATGTACTAGATCAATAATTGTCTTCATATCAGTGTTGAATACATAGGATTTTTGCTTCTTCATTCTTGTGATACTTTACTAAGAATAATGTGTTGGGTGGCACCTGTGGCTCAAAGAAGTAGGGCGCCAGCCCCATATGCCAGAGGTGGCAGGTTCAAACCCAGCCCTGGCCAAAAACTGCAAAAAAAAAAAAAAATGTGTTCCACTTCCATCCATGTTAGTACAAAAGATGTAAAGTCTCCATCTTTTTTAATGGCTGAATAGTGTTCCATGGTATACATATACCACAGCTTGTTAATCCCATTCCTGAGTTGTTGGGTATTTAGGCTGTTTCCACACTTTGGTGACTGTCAATTGAGCTGCAATAAATGGTATAGTGCAAGTGTCCTATGGTAAAAGGAATTTTTTTCTTCTGGGTAGATGTCTGGTAATGGGATTCCAGGATCAAATGGAAGATCTAGTTTGTGTTCTTTGAGGGTTCTCCATACTTTCTTCTAAAAATTCTTATATTTCTGCATTATTTCTTCCCTGTTTTATTTTGTGGCAAAAATTTTCTCCAAGTTTTGTGATACAATAAATACTTAAATATATTTTATTTGTAGTCATTTAAATATTTGTTTCCAAGGAAGACTATTGGTTTTATTAAAATGTAAGCTTATCTTCAAAATATAGATAATAGAGAAGAGTATACATTTAGGATGATAATCATGGGACATACCTTCTCTCTATGATGACCTCCATAGCCATGTTGATGACCTTTTTTAAAATGTGTTTTTTATGTATATACTAAGTAATGTATGCTATTTCTACCCTTGGTGTTTTTTTAACCCCCCACTACAATAGCAGCCCCACCCTGAGCCGTTCCTATGGTGGATCCGTCCAAACCTTTCTCCATTACTACACAACCCTCTACACACATATACATACATGAATAGCTGTTATGTTAGCAAAATTCTATACCTAGTCATTTATTTCTACATGTCTACATTTCTTAGTATGTGAGAATTGCCCAACAATTTCCACCAGAGTATAGGCTTTGAGGGTGTCTCTAATACCAGTGGTCAGTTCCTAGAAATTAAACTCATATTCTTTGCTGGCAGGTAGAATGTCTAGTTTTATTGACAGGCTTTTGAGGTATGCATACAGAATGACTTTAGGAAAAGAAGCCATTAAGTGTATTAAGGAGAAGAGGAACAAGGCCTGAGAAATAAATTTAGGAAAGTTATGATGGTTTGCAATATGTCAGGAGGTTAGACTGTACTACATATCTAAGAACTCCCTTCTTATATGTTTCCAAATAGAGTTGGCTACACAAGAGAGTCTGAGTATATTTTGGAATTCAGAAGGGTAGAAGAGGCCATTTTGTTACAGTGCATCTTACTGCTGATCTGTTGAATCCCTTAGTTCCCATGAAGCAGAAGCTGGACTGGGTGTGTGTGTTCACCTTTGTGATAAAAGGCTTAGGAGGCCTCCTCGTGACTCCCTTCTCACAAAGGTCCATGGCTACAAGAATGGACATGGTTTCAGTATTTTCTTGTTGGATGTGACGCTAAGCTTCCCCTTTTGTCTGCCTGTCCTATGGACTTCAAGCTACAGCATCAGATGCAGACACAGCAGTATAGGGATTGCTTAACAAGGCTCTACAACAATATACGATGAATCTATTGGGGTATTAAATGCATTCCAACTTATGATATTTTCAACTTATGATGAATTTGTTGGGACATAAACTATACTGTAAATCACACTGTGTGTGTGCGTGTGTGTGTGTGTGTGTATAGTCCCCTTTATATTCTGCTAGCTAGCCCCCAAGTCACCCAAAGACTTTCAAAAGGGCTTTACTTTCTTGGGTCACATCACCCTCTTCCTATTACTATCTACACACACACACACACACACACACACACACACACTTACTTTACTTATTCTATATATCAGTTCGAACTCTGACTGATATAGTAAATAGTACCTCAGAATGATTCTAGAAGGCAAGAATCTTGAAGATGAGTTCTTTGAATTGGTTCTGAGTTTTCTGGAATTCATTCTCTAAACTGGTTCTATTTAGAAGTGCTAATTACTCTTTTTTCAGTGATAAGGACAACATTAGAAATCCAGGGCAAAAAGTGGTAGAAAAGTCACTCAAATTGTCAACTTAAGATACATGTAATCAGGTAGCTATAGGAAGCAAGTCTCTGGGTGCCCAAGTATGTGGTACTGTAGAATATTTTAATCAAAATAAGAAGTCTATGCAGCTCACTGGTTGCTCCTAACTAGAGAGAGTGAAGAAAGGAAAGGATGGGTGGGGGTTCAGCACTTCAATTCTCACCCCAAATCTGCAAAAATAAACTTTTGTATCTTCCCAGAAATAAACTCATTTCTGTAGCTGCAAGATTGCAATTTCAGAAAGCCATACTCAAAGTATCTTCCTGAGAGTGGTTAAGATGCAGTCCAAACTGACTCACAGGGTCTCTTATGTTAATGTTAGAGCATTGACTGGGAAGGAATGAAATATTGAAATTTGAAACAGGGCCATATGGGTAGAAACAAATGAAGCTGAACGCATCAATTTCCTCAGTTCTGCTGAATCTTCTTTGCCAGTACAAACACCTCATCAATTCCTGCCCATGGTCTTACTACCACTTTGCCTCAAGAACCTATAGTAGCCTCCCCTGAGGTAGTTGCCTTGCAAGGAATTGCTAATTCTCCTCACCATCCATCTTTGCTTCTAAGGGGATAGCTGGATGACTGGAGCCAAGAGGTGACATTTTATTACAAAAGACAAGGTGGGCAGGATTAACATAATAGATAATACTGCCAAACAGTGATCAGATTAGTCTGAATCACAGAGACTAATAGTGTTGGTTAATTAATCATGGAGTTCTCAAAATTTAAAAAAAAAAAAAAAAAGATGAGCAGGTTACTAAATTCTTACTTTCTGTATCTGAGCAGAAGTGACCTAGGTCTAGTGAACAGAGTGAGACTTGAATTGACAAAACAGAAAGTTATAATTTTAAATAAATTTTCACACAAGACCATTTTATAGACTTAGATCCCCTTGAAAGAAAATTGGTGGCATGTTTGCTTGAGATATGACCCTGCTACCCTATTAACAATTTATACTGCTACTTTTTCTTCCAGCTTTCCCTAAAGGCATATATGGCCATTTACCAGGGTACCTGTGCAGTGGAATAAAAACAAATCATATTCTTAAGGGATTACTGAACACTCACTCTGAACTGACACTAATTTTTGAAGACCCAAGCAGAGTAGTGGCTTATGGAAGTCAAGTGATCAACAGAGATTCACCATAGTTCAATGTCTCTGTGGCTTAATGTGTTTGCAAACTCACTTTGTGGTTATTTAACTCAGTTCCAGAATTCATATTTAGAATAAACATACTTAGCCACTGGAAACATCTCTATATTGGTTCCCTGACCTATAGAATAAGGGCTCTTACTATGGAAAAGGCTAAATATAAGCCACTAGAACTGTCTCTAATTACTAAAGCACTAAATAAAAAGGAATATAACATTTCTGAATAGATGGCTGACCTTAGTACCACCACCAAGGACATGAAAGATGCACAGGTAGTGATTCCAAACACGTTCCTATTCAACTTGCCTATTTTCCTAGGCAGATAATATTATATCCCTATAAGTTTCATCAGGCAGTAAATACAACTGCAGTTCCTGTTCTAGATGTAGTTTTATTGTTTGAGCAAAATTAATACATTCCTTGGACCTGGAATGTAGCTATTGTTCTGATAAATGCTTTTTTCCCCCATACTTGTTAGTAAAGATCACCAGAAGCAGTTTTCTTAATAGCTGGCAAATCTAGCAATACACTTTTCCTATTTATATAAGGAAAATATCATCAACTCTTCAGACCTGAGTCAAAGTTTAGTCTTGGACCTTGATTGCAAAATTGACATTATTGTGATGATTGGGTCTGGTTGAAAGAGAATAGAAACTACACTAGGTACATTGGTAATATATTTGTGTGTCAGAAGGTGGAAAAGAAATTCCATAAAAATTGAGCCACCTTTCACCTTTCACTCTATCCTTTTCCACTGGATAGACATAAAACTGGTACATTAAATTGACATTATTGTGATGATTGGGCCTGGTTGAAAGGGAATAGAAACTATACTAGGTACATTGGTAATATATTTGTGTGTCAGAAGGTGGAAAATAAATTCCATAAAAATTGAGCCACCTTTCACCTCGGTGAAATTTACAGTGGCCCAGTGGTCTAAGGCAAGTTGAGACATAACTTCAAAGATGAAGGATAAGATATTGCACCTAGTAAAAGAGAGACACAAAGCAGAGTGGCCCTTTATGGTTTTTGGAAGCAATATGTGCTTCATTTGATGTGCTACTCTGACACATTTTTGAGTGACTAGTTTTTAGCAGGGCCCAGAACAAATGAAGGTTCTGCAACAGGTCCAGGCTGTCATTAAAGTGGCTCTGCCACTTGTGCCATTTTACCCAGCAGATTTGATAGTGCCTAAAGAGTCAGTGATATATAGAGGTGCAATTTGGAACCTTTGAAGACTAAAACAGATAAATCATGATATAGACAGAGGTCTGAGGTGGAATATGGATGGAACCCTCCAAATTAGTACAGAATGTGAACATACTAGTTTCCCTGTAAATGTTCACCAAAGGGTGACTTAAGCTGAGGAAGATTTCAATTATTAAGTAGGCAGAATGACCCATTATTTACATACCAGTTAGTCTCTTTCCCTACCCAAGCCTGCCATTTCACAATGGGCTCATGAACAAAGTGGCACTGGTGGCAAAGATGGAGGTTATTGATGTATTTATAATGTTTCTACTTTGCTGGGCTGAAATATATTTCTCAGAGTTCCTTTTATTATTTTCAGTTAAGGTGAACCAAAAGAGGGATTCTTTCAAGTTATTTCTGGTTGAACTAATTTTGCCTTTCCCTTGTATCAACTCCAGGGCCAGGCACTAGGTAAATAGGTAGGGGGTGTCCCTATAGTTTTGAGACTACTGATATTATTCAAATTAGTCAATCAATCCTAAGTCACTTCCCATATCCCGCCTTGCCTTTCCAATGGAAACCACAATAAAGCCTGTATCTATACTTCGCTCTTGCTCCTTCTGCCTTCTAATTAACTCTCATGATCGCTGTGTGTTGCAGCATTGTGCAGTATGCCCCTTCCTCTGAGGAAATGTAAGTAATAAACTTTCCTTTCCAAGGTGTTTGTTTCTGTGTTTGTCATCTTACCATATCTGATTAGACAAATCCTGGGTACATTTTAAAACAATGGGTAAAATTGAAGTCTATATGGAAGAGAATCCACTCAGATAAGATATCTTTCTGACATCAAAGTGGTGTTGTCTACTAAGCATAGTTTTTTTGCTAACTTTCCAGTCACTTGTGAAGGAAGTGACTTAACCTGTAGTTTTTCTAACCAGCTCATGAGAGGCAGCTCTCCACCAGAAATGTGAATGTGTGAGGAAAAGGTTGGTATTATCAAAATACTCAGAAGTACATTTTTAAGGGGGGGAAATTATAGTTATATGAGAAATTCCAATGATAATTGGAATTTAAGTTGTTAAAATCCACTTAAGTTGTAAAGGTCATATTGGAAAAGCTTATCTTCAGACTCAGCCCTTACATCATTCAGTCTCCATAGCTATAATGTCTATAATAGCTATAGAACTTGTATCCAATTGTTGTATTGACGATCTCATTCATGACAAAGTAACAGACACTAGAAAAGTTGCTCCTCTGTATTCAGTGTCTCTTCAACTCAGTATGGAGAAAAAAAATGTGTTTTATTATTTATTTTTTTATTAAGTCATAAACACACAAATTGTGTAGACATTAATGCATTCATGGGCTACATTGTGCTGATTTGATATACAATTTGTAATACTTACATAAAACTGGCTAACATAGCCTTCACCTCACTTTGAAAAAAAATGATTTTAAGAAAACTATGCTTATTTCCTTTCCTCTCACCACTAGATGTCAAAACCAAGTTTTACAATTTAGAGATGAGTGGCTTATTTCTTGAAGTTGAGATTAAAAATATTTCATCTTCAGCTATGTTTATACAAAACATATCCATATAGCCATCTGAAATGTTTCCTGGGACAGAATTAAATACCATCAAACATTTTTAGTTCTTTGAGTATTCTCCAAACTTCTTTCCAAAAAGAACGTATTACCTTGCATTCCCACCAGCAGTGCAGAAGTGTTCTCTTCTCTCCACATCCACACCAACATCTTCAGTTTTGTGATTTCGTGATGTGAGCTACTCTTATTGGAGTTAGATAATATCTCAAAGTGGTTTGATTTGCATTTCTCTGATGACTAAAGATGATGAGCATTTTTCATGTGTTTGTAGGCCATGCACCTGTCTTCTTCAGAGAAGCTTCTGTTCAAGTCTCTTGCTTCCAAAGAAAGGGGGTTATTTGTTCTTTTCCTATTGATCAGTTTGAGTTCTCTGTGGATTCTAGTTATCAGACCTTTGTTGGAAACATAACCTGCAAAAATCTTCTCCCATTCTGAAGGCTGTCTGTTTGCTTAACTTACTATCTTCTCCCATTCTGAGGACTGAGTTCAGCCCAATTCATAACTGCCAAGTCATGGAAGCAGCCCAAGTGCCCATCAGCCCATGAATGGATTAGTAAATTGTAATATATGTATACGAGGGAATACCATGCAGTCATAAATCTATGGAGACTTTACATCTTTCATGTTTACCTGGATGGAGCTGGAACATATTCTTGTTAGTAAAGTATCTCAAGAAGGGAAGAAAAGTATCCAGTGTACTCAATACTATTATGAAACCAACATATAATCACCTGCACTTTCATATGAAGGATAAACAATTATAGTCCAGAAAGAAGGAGGGAAGAGGAGAGAAAGGACACGGGTGGGAGAGAGGAGAGGTGGAGTGACCAGGAGGAGGGAGGATATCTGGTGGGACCTCATCTAATGTGCATAATGCAAGGGTACATGTCAAAACTATTAACGATAGTGTATAAATGTCTTAACACAATAAATATGTGAGGTGAAGATTATGTTAACCAGTTTGATGTAAGCATTCCAAATTGTATATCAAATCAGCACATTGCATCCAATAAATGCATTCATATATGCAATTATGATTTAATAAAATAAAATCCCATATTTTGTATTCCTATTGGAAACTAATGCATTGGTATTTTTGTCCAAATATAAATTTTGGAACGAACAGAATTGTATTTTTAATCCTCAAAATAATCCTGAAAAAAAGAATAATTTATTCCATTTGTACTGTTGAGGAAACTGAAGCTCAGGAACATTAATTAAATCACCTAAGATTATGCAGCCATGCAAAGGTGAATAGAAGAGGAACTTAAATATAGTAAACATTCAATAACTATAATTATGTGAATAGTTGAGATTTTATACTAGGTCTCATAACTTTTAAACATAATTTTTAAAAATCACTTCACAAACCTGATTAACCAGCTTTGTTTTTTATTTTGCTGGCTAATATTTTTTTTTCACATTTGCCCAATAACATTTTGTCCAACGCCATTTTTAGTTCTTTAGTTACATATCACTGAAGTGCTACATAACTGGAAATTAAAGATAATGTATTAATATAGTTTAAGCAATTAAATAATTTACTTTTTCTAATGTGCTTTAGGTTTTGAAATACAAAGTGAAATAAAATTATTTCTACACAGAAATAAATACCATCCATCAGGTCAGAGAAGATGAGTGTACATATGGAACAAGGACATTTTTGCAGTCAACAGAAGGATGCCAGATACTTATCTGGTATCATTAGGGGACTACCAGAAATGGGAAAATTGGATATAGCATGGATAAGAAACCCAGGTGAAATGGCAATACTATAGACAATCCAACTTGAAAGAGAATCTCCAGGATTTGGAAACATGAAGCTGCCTTTGGAGATGATCCTAGATGCTTTAATTCTAGAAGAGCCATTTCAAACTGCCTTCAAGATAAAATCTTCAGTAATAGGAAAATTAAATTTGTTTTGAAAATGTGTGATCCACATTATATTAATTGGTGTGGCAATTTAGGAAGGCATCTTGGAAGCTTTTTCCAAGTTCATCTCTATTTTACCCTAACACTACTGTGTTTAATATTTGGCCTGCAAAGTGTCTCTGGTATAGAGATAAGAGACAGAATATTAAAGCAAACATATCACTATGATAATGTTGCAAATGTCTGTGTAATACCTTATGCAGTTAAAATGAAAACCTGAAAAAAATTTCCAATGCTTTGTTCTAAAGGGAGTTTCACAAAAGAGTTTTTCATACATATGTCAGCAAAAGAATGGTTGACAAATGGCAAGTATAAAGGCAAATTATTTTAATTTACTTCCATTGAAACTTTGAATGCCTTTGATAATTATATATTTTCTGATTTCTAAAAAATTCTGTTCATCTTTGTATTGTATGAAGTACTTCCTAATTCTGTGCTTGTGTATTTCTTAATTTTTGTAACTCTTTAATAGAATTACAGGCAGCCATTGGACTTTTTCTTTGCCTTAAAAATAAAACCACCCATTTAAAATGATTACACTTGCTTTCCAGAAATCCTCGACATCATTTGACACTTCCTGTTTCAGTAAAGCTGGTATAAAGAGAATACAAAATCTCAGAAGTGATTTGATAATTTAGATAATTGTATATTTGGTAAGATTTCAACTTTATACTGTTTAATATTTTCCTCTTTCCTTTCAGCCAACATAGAAGAATAACAGTGCTTATTATAATTGAGGATTATCTTCATTATTTGAACTTGTTGACATTTGATACTTTGAAAAATACATGACCTTTTCTAATAGTATTCCAAATTATTGAAGCTGGAGCAATGCATTTATGTAACATATTGAACAGACTCCTTTTCATTTACTTCTCCAGTAAAACTCAATGAACTGAAGAGTTCATGTATTTTCATCAGTTGTTATATTTACAAAGACCTTTGTGAACACTACTTGAATTACTTTATTCTTTTTTTTTTTTAACACAGACTCTCACATTATCACCCTTGGTAGAATGGTGTGACATCATAGCTCACAGCAACCTAAACCTCTTGGTCTCAAATGATCCTCTTGCCTCAACATCCCAAGTAGCTGGGATTATAGGCACCTGCACAACACTTGTCTGTTTTTAGAAATGGTGTCTCACTCTTTCTCAGGCTGATCTCAAACTCTTAAGCTCAGACAATCCACCTAGCTTGGCCTCCCAGAGTGTTAGGATTACAGGCATGAGTCACTGTACCCAGCCTTACTCAGTTTAGTATTAAAACTAGCATAAAATATATACTTTACCTTTTATTCAAAGCTAAAATCAATGTCATTATAAACTGAAAATGTGCCCCTTCCTTTTGTAAGATAGATTTAGTGGGTTCATATAGAGTCTGGAAGTCTAAACTAAAATAGTCATCTCACTACCAAGTGGAAAATTAAGGATTTGCTTGCACCTTTGTCTCCCAGAAAAATTTGAATCCCATTCAGCTTATTTGTGATAAATATTTTGAATTCCATATCTGACATTTTGGGGAGTTATTGTCCATTGCTAGAAAGTTAGTGTGAGCCTTTGAGGGTATCAAAAGAACCTGATTTTTCATATTGCCAGAGTTCTTATGCTTGTTTCTTTTCATCACAAACCTCTTCTGTTACATCAAAAGATGTAGCTTTGCAGTTCACCTGTTCTCTGACGGCAACTCTGCTTCTCAGTGTAAACAGGGAAACATGTACTGCATTTCAGCTTGTGCAGGTAGGTTTTCACTATGAGTAGTGCTAGCAATTTGTGTCAATTAGGTCTCAGACCCCTAGGAGATTGTTCTGGTGCCAACAGTGGCGGGCTAGGTTAGATAATCCCTATAATCCAGGCCCCTGGATGGCATTCTTGAATCCTAGGAAGGCTTGAATCCTAGACCAGGCTGGCAAACTTGCTCTCAAGGCTCAAGGTTCAGGTACTGAATGTAATAATGAAGGGTGGTGTGATCTTCTCTGAAAGAATGTTTAGGCTGGAGAAGGGGGGATTCACTGTAAGCCTGAGAAAGAAAGCATAAGGCCCTCTAGACAAAATTAGCAGAAGAAGGCAACTTTGGGGCACATTCATTACTCTAACCATCTCTGAGCAATCTTTGTCCTGTGGGGGCACCAAAGCACCTAGATTCTCAGCTCCCTACTGATCCACCTTCAGCAAAGTTGGTAAGGCATACTCAACTCACCACTCTGTGCAGGGTCCCAGACCACTTGTTGGCCATGGATGAAATGTTATAGTAGAGGGAAGTATGGTTGTAACAGGGACTAGGCTCAGGGGAAGGTAGTCTCATTTCAGAAGAAACAGTAAGTTCATGGAGAGGACTACTGGCCCCATTCTCACTCAGAGAAGGCAGTAGATTCAGTCCTTAGGGAACATACAGCACTTGCTTGGATTTTTTTTCCTTTTTTTATTAAATGATAGCTGTATACATTAATGCTGTCATGGGGTACAGTGTGGTGTTTTCACATACAATTTGAAATATTTTCATCAAATTGGTTAACATAGCCTTTATGTCATTTTCTTAGTTATTGTGTTAAGATGATGATAGTCTACATTTAGAAAGATTCCCTTGTACTCTTGTAAGATAAAACATAGAGGTGATCCCTCAAATCACCCTCCCTACACCCACCCACTCCCTCCCCTTCCCCCATCCTCTCCACTTCCCTCCCCCTCCCCATATTATTAGGCTATAATTAGGTTATAGCTTTCATATGAAAGCTATAAATTAGTTTCATAATAGGGTTGTGTACATTGGATACTTTTTCTTCCATTCCTGTGATACTTTGCTAAGAAGAACATTTTCCAGCTCCATCCATGTGAACATGAAGGACATAAAGTCTCCATCTTTCTTTATGGCTGCATAGTATTCCATGGTGTACATATACCACAATTTATTGATCCATTAGTGGATCGCTGGGCACTTGGGCTTCCTCCATGACCTGGCTATTATGAATGGGGATGCAATAAACATTCTAATACAAATATCTTTGTTGTAATGTCTTTTTTGGTTTCTGGATATATACGTAATAAAGGAATTGCAGGATGAAATGGCAGGTCTATTTTTAATTCTCTAAGTGTTCTCCAGACGTCTTTCTAAAAGGAAAGTATTAGTTTGCATTCCCACCAGCACTGTAGAAATGTTTCCTTTTCTTCACATCCACACCAGCATCTCTGGTTTGGGGATTTTGTGATATGGGCTAATCTTACTGGAGTTAGGTGGTATCTCAAAGTAGTTTTGATTTGCATTTCTCTGATGATTAAGGATGGAGAGAATTTTTTCATATATCTGTAGGCCATGAGCCTATCTTCTTTAGAGAAATTTCTCTTCAGGGCCCTTGCCCACCCTGAGATGGGATCACTTGTTCTCTTCTTGCTAATACATTTGAGTTCTCTGTGGATTCTGGTTATTAAACCTTTGTCAGAGACATAACCTGCAAATATCTTCTCCCTTTCTGAGGGCTGTCTGCTTGCTGTACTTACTGTGTTCTTACCTGTGTAGAAACTCTTTAGTTTGATCACATCCCAATAGTGTATTATTGATGTTGCTTCAAAATCAACAAGGGGGTTCTTCCTCATAAAATTTTCGCCCAGGCTGATTTCTTAAAGTGTTTTCCCTACACTTTCTTCTAGTATTTTTATGGTTTCATGTCTTAAGTTTAAATATTTAATCCAGTGAGATTCTATCTTATTTAATGGTGAAAGGTGTGGGTCCAGTTTTAGTCTTCTACAGGTTGACAGCCAGTTCGCCCAGCACCATTTGTTCAATAGGGAATCTTTTCTCCACTCAATATTTTGAATTGGCTTGTCAAAGATCAGGTAACAGTAAGTAGATGGGTTCATCTCTTGGTTCTCTATTCTGTTCCATACATGTACCTCTCTGTTTTTGTGCCAGTCCCATCCTGTTTTAATCACTATCAATTTATAGTATAATCTGAGGTCTGATAGTGTGATTCCTCCTGCTTTGTTTTTATTCTTGAGTAATGTCTTGGCTATTAGAGGTTTTTGCTGATTCTATATAAAATCGAAGTATTATTTTTTCAAGATCTTTAAAGTATGCCAGTGGAGCTTTAATAGGGATTGCATTAAAATTATATATTGCTTTGGGTAATGTGAACATTTTAACAACGTTGATTCATCTTCACCATGAGCATTGCATATATTTCCATTTGTTAGCATTTTCAGCTATTTTTTGTCCTTAGAGATTCATAGTTCTATTTATAGAAATCTTTCACATCTTTTGTTATGTAAACTCGCAAATATTAGACCTTGTTTGGCACTACTGTGTATATAATAGAGTCCTTGACTATGTTTTCAGCTTGGCTGCTGTTGGTGTATATAAAGGCTACAGATTTATGATTGTTGATTTTGTAACGTGATACACTGCTGTACTCCTTGGTTACTTCTAAGAGTTTTGCAGTGGAATTTCTGGTGTTTTCCAGATATACAATCATATCATCTGCGAAGGGTGAAAGTGTAATCTCTTCTGGCCCTATATGGATTCCCTTAATCGCCTTTTCTTTCCTAATTACAATGGCTAAAATTTCCATTACAATGTTAAAGAGCAGTGGAGACAATGGGCAACCTTGCCTGCTTCCTGATATGAGTTGAAATGATTTCAATTTAATTCCATTTAATACAATATTGGCTGTGGGTTTGCTGTAGATGGCCTCTATCAGTTTAAGAATGTCCCTTTTATACCAATTTTCTTAAGTGTTCAGATCATGAAGGGATACTGGATATTATCAAAAGCTTTTTCTGCATCAATTGAGAAAATCATATGGTCTTTGTTTTTTAATTTGTTTATGTGATGACGAATTACATTTATAGATTTACGTATGTTGAACCATCCTTGAGATCCTGGGATAAGATCCCCTTGGTCATGGTTTATAATTTGTTTGATGTTTTGCTGGATTCTATTGGTTAGAATGTTTTTGAATATGTTCACATCAATATTAATTAGTGTTATTGGTCTGTAATTTTCTTTTCTTGTTCAGTCTTCTCCTGGTTTGGTTAGCAAGGTGATGTTTGCTTCATAGAATGTGTTGGGTAGTATTCCATTTTTTCTATTTTGGACAATTTAAGCCATACACATTGATGAGTAATATAGGTACTAGTTTGTCTTTGAAGGTTTGGTAGAATTCTGATGTGAAGCCATCTGGTCCCAGGCTTTTCTTTTTAGGGGGATTATGTATAGTTGATTCTATTTCAGAACTTGATATAGGCTTGTTCAACATTTCTACTTCATTCTGGCTAAGTAATGGGAGGCAGCATGCTCCGAAATATTGGTAGATTTCCTTCAGATTTTCATATTTCTGGGAATAAAGTTTCATGTAATATTCATTGAGGATATTCTGAATTTCTAAGGGTCTGTTTTTATGTCATCTGTACCATTTCTGATTGATGAAATTAGAGATTTTACTCTTTTTTTCTTGGTTAGGTTGGCCAAATATTTCTCTATTTTATTGACCTTTTCAAAAAATCAATTTTTTGATTTATTGATCTGTTGTATAATCTTTTGTTTTCAATTTCATTTAATTCTGCTCTAATTTTGGTTATTTCTTTTCTTCTACTGGATTTGGGATTGGAATGTTCTTTTCCTGTTGCTTTAGATGTCCCATTAAGTTGTTCACGTCCTCTCTTTCCATTCTCTTGAGGAAGACTTGCAATGCTAAAAATTTCCTTCTAAGGACTGCTTTTGCAGTATCCCAGAGTTTCTGATAATTTGTGTCTTTATTATAGTTTTGTTCTAAAAAATTGATAATTTCCTTCTTGATCTCATCTCTGACCCATCTATCATTCACCATAAGGTTATTTAGCTTCCGTGTTTTTGTATGAGTCTGCAGATTCCTGTTGTTACTGAATTTAACTTTTATTCCATGATGGCCTGAGAAGATGCATGGAATAATTTCTATTCCTTTAAATTTACTTAGGTTAGACTTAGGACCTAAGATGTGATCAATTTTGTAGTATGTTCCATGGAGTGATGAGAAAAACGTGTATTCAGTTATGTTAGGATGAAATGTTCTGTAGATGTCTGTTAGGTTCAAAAGTTGAATAGTTAAATTTAAATCTAAAATTTCTTTGCTAAGCTTCTTATTGGAGGATCTACCCAACACTACCAAAGGAGTGTTAAAATCTCTGACTATCATGGAGTTGGGAGAGATGAAGTTGCTCATGCCTGTTAGAGTATCTTTTATACATTTAGGTGCATTCTGGTTGGGTGCATAGATATTGATAATTGAAGTTTCATCATGTTGAATATTACCCTTAATAAATATAAAATGGCCATCCTTATCCTTGCTTACATTTGTTGGTTTAAACCATATTTTATCTGCAAATAAAATTGCAACACCTGCTTTTTTCTACTTTCTATTTACCTGGAATATACATGACCATCCCTTCACCCTGAGTCTATATTTATCTTTCAAAGTAAGATGTGATTCTTGAATCCAGCAGATGTGCAGTCTGGGTTTCTCTATCCAATCAGGTAATCTATGCCTCTTTAGAGGATTATTTAAGCCATACACATTGATTGAAATTATTGATAAGCCTGGTAAAATTTTCGGCATTGAGTTGCTCAAAAGTCCAGTAGACATTTTTAATCCTTTCACCACTGTGGAAGTTGGAATTTGATCAAAAGTTTCTGAGTGAGTTTACTTTTGTGGTGTATGATTGCACTGGTCATTGTGGAGGATTGGTTTGAGTATTTCCTGGAGAGCTGGTTTACTTATGGCAAATTTCTTCAATATGTGAATGTCATTTCTCCATCATAGATGAAACTCAGTTTAGCTGGATACAGGATCCTGGGTTGAAAGTTACTTTGTTTTAGGAGATTCAAAGTCAATGACCATCCTCTTCTAGCCTGGAAGGTTTCAGCTGAGATATCTGCAGTCATTCTAAATCTCTTACCCTTCTAGGTTATGGTTTTCTTATTTCTAACTACTTTCATAATGTTCTTTTTCATATTAACTTTAGTGAAGTTAATTATGATGTGCCTGGGGGAAGTCTTGTTTGAGTTGATTTGTGCTGGGGTTCTGAAACTATCTACTATATGAATTTCAGAATCTCTTGGAGTGTCTGGAAAGTTCTCTTTCATAATTTCATGAAGAAGAGCCTCTGTGTTTTGTGAAGCAACTTCGTCACCTTTAGGGATTCCTATAAGGCGAATATTAGTTTTTGTTTGTTTGTTTGTTTTTTTAATTATCCCAGAACTCTCTGAGAGAAAGATTCATTTTTGCTTTCCATTTCTTGTCATCTTTAAGTTCTTGGGCTCCTTCAGAAGCTTCGTCTTCAATGTCAGAGATCTTTTCTTCTGCCTGTTCCATTGTGTTACTGAGGGATTCTACCCTCAGTATTGTTCAGATCTTTGAGGGCTGCAAACTCTTCCCTCAATGTTTCAAAATCTTTGGTCATTTTATCTTTGAAATTGTTGAATTATTGAGACATCTTTTGAATAATTTCTTGAAGTTCTAATTCCCTCCTTTCTTCCATTCTGTTAATCTTATTTGCTATCCAAATTCTGACCTCGATTTCTGACATCTCAGCCATCTGTTTATGGATGGGGTCTTCAATTGCATCTGCTCCATTTTTCCTTGGGGGAGTTGTTCTACTCTGTTTATTCAAGTTGCCAGCGTTTTTCTGCTGCTTCTGCCCCATGCTGAATTTACACCGTTTGGAGTCTGTATCAGAACTGTTCAGTCCATGGCTGCCACCGGAGAAGGTGCCAACTTCCTCTGGTTGCCCAGAGAGGCAGAGCCTTTATTGTTCCCCATGTTGCCACTGCTGTTCTTTGCCTTGGGTTGCCACCATTCTAGTGTGGTTCCCTCTCAACTGACTATCCTCTCGTAATTCTCAGGCCACTGTCCTTGGATGCTTGGAGTGCACGGCTTAGCAGGCAGTTCTGAGCCTACCTGGCATGGGTGTTGGGGGCAAGTAACTCCATCACAGCCCGTGGGGCACATGTGGGACTAGCAAGCAGTTCTGGGCCCGCCTGGCTCAGGTACCAGGAGCAGGAAACTCAGCTGCTGCTCACAAGGTGCGGCATGGATCTGACAAGCAGTTCTGGGCCAACCCAGCCCGGGTGTGGAGAGTGGACAACTCAGTGGCTGCCCACATGTCTAGCAAGCATTTCTGGGCCCACCTGAACCAGGTGCTGGGAATGGGAAACTCAGCAGCTGCTCACAACTTGCACACTGGTCTAGCAAGCAGTTCTGGGCCCAGCCAGCCTGGGTGCCAGGAGAGAGGTACTCAGCAGCTGCCCACGGGTCTAGCAGCAAGCCTTTCAAGCCCCTCTGTCCCAGTTGTTGAGAGTAGGGAACTTGGCAGCCACCTGAAGGACTAGCAGGCCATTCTGGGCCTGCCCAGCCTGGGTGCCGGGAGCCGGGAACTCGGCAGCCACCCGTAGATCTAGCGAGCAGTTCTGGGCCTGCAACCAGGGTGCTAGGAGCCAGAAACTCGGCAGCCACCCACAGGGTGTGAGTGGGTCTAGCAAGCAGTTCTAGGCCTGCCTGGCCTGGGTGCTGGAAGCTGGGAACTCCGCAGCTGCCCACAGGACTCACATGGCTCTTCCAGGTTTTGGGCCATGGTAGTGGGGATCACCAGTGCCTGGGGAATGCATGTGGCTCTAACAAGTCTCTGGATACAGGGTCAAGACTGGGCACTTGGTCATGCAATGGTGGGGGACGGTGCTATTGGGCCCCCCTCACTGTCTCTGTAGGCAAGGGGGAAAGAGTGGACTGGAAGTTCAAAATGGCAGTGAAAAACATTTGTTCAGTTTTTCTGCCTGAGGAGAGAGTGTTTCGGGATCTCAGCACAGTCCCTCTAGAGGAGTGTAGTTCTCACATGTGGGGTGAGATAATACGTCTTCAGTTCACTGTTCACCTGTAGAAAACAAAGAGGAGCAGATGAAGAGAAAACAAAGAGAAAAACACAAGTTTCTTGGGGGGAGGGGATGGAGACTTTTCCTTTGGGGTGTATTATGTACCTGGAGATTGCTTTCTTGGAGTCTCAAATTGCCTCAGCAGAGTTGTTCTGCAGATATCACTCTTCTCTCTCGGATGAGCTCCCAATCTTCAACATTATTGGGTATTTTCTGGACATTATCCTTCCCTCTGGATGGGAGCTTCTGTCAGAGGCTGGCGCCTGTCAGCCATCTTGCCCCTCCCCCACTTGCTTGGATTTTTAAAGGAAAAGAAATGTGCTCATGATTCATGGAATCCTGGGTATGATAAATACTCTGTCAGATGTAGGCAGCCATCCCTAAGTGCCCTGGCTTAATCTTTCCCTGTTGACCCCTCAATGGTCCTAATTGTAAACAGCCATGGCAGCTTCAGCAACAGTGTGTGGGTGGAAGAGGAGAAGCTGCTAAATGTTGGGAATCTGGTGACCTGGTCCCCTTTGTCCTCAAAAGCCCTCTGGAATGCTGTACTCTCCTCTCAGCTGCACATGCCCTGCCCTAAATGTTCAAAGTCCTAGAGATCTCTAGTTACTTCAGAAACCACCAGTCCCTCAAGGCTGCTGTAGTCTCAGTGGCTTCTCAAGAATATTGGCTGTGGATCCAATTATGTAAAGGCACAGGTCAGGACAGCTGACAAAACTGTTCATGAAGGGAGGAAAATGGGCCACACCATCTATGCAGAACTTGGGCACAGTGTATAGAGTACTATTGGAAGTGTACCCCTCCTGAGTACCTAGAACTGACTATCCTGCAACTCATTTCCATCCAAACTCATACTTGGGAGAAGAGGTGACTATGCATGCAGGATTGGGTGGATGGAGGTGGGGTGGTCCTGCTGTCTCCACATCCCCTCCCAGGCTGTCCAACTTTAAACTCCCAAAATTGTGCCTTGGGCCAGTGACCAGAGACAGTAGAGTTTTTTCAAGGCAAATAGCATGAGCATGATGCTTGGTGGAGTATCATCTGCTCACATATCAATTTCACGGTAATTTGTATCAGAGCAGTGGGAATTTTCTTAGGAGGTGATAGGAGAGCTTTGGCTCCCTGTACCTCCTCAGCTTTGTTGGGTTGCAGTTTTATAAGCCTAAACTCAGCCCAGGGGCAGGATGCTGCCCAGCATTAAACTCTCAAACTGGCACCTTGGTCCTGTGACCAGAGAAGGTGGGATGTCATCTAAGAAAACAGTATAGGCAAGATTTGGCAAGGAATGACATCTACTTACATCTCAGTCTCAGCAACTCGGGCTACAGTGTACCTCCTCAGATTACTGGGTCTGCATCATCCAAAATTTAGTCAAAGGGTATGGCAATGCTTGGCTTTGAATTTCCAAAATGGTGTCCCAGCTCTGTGGCCATAGAGGGTGGACCCTTTTCAGCCAATCTGCACTGGTAGAAAGCTGTTGGGAGTGCAGTTTTCTCAAGGCTTGGACCCACAGAATCCAGATTCAGGATGGTGGGTAAACCTGCTAGAAATCCTGTTCTTTCTACCCCCCCATTCAGGCAGGGGCTGCAGCTACATCAAACTCAAACTTATCCCAAGGGTAGGGTGCTGCCCACTGTCAAACTCACAAAATAGCACCCTGGACATGCAAATTCAAAGGTTTAAGAATCATTCAGGCAGGCAATTTGGGCAAGAAACTGTGGGAATTTCTTTCTGCTCATATCACAGCATGAGCCCACAGCATGGTGGTGAAAGCCTTCCCCAGGGTGCATGGAAGTTGCTAGGTTCCTCTATCCTTCCTTGGAGCCATGCAGTGGCTGAAGGCACAGCCATGTGTCCCTAATAACTAGGCTTTCAGAATGGTTCTTGGTTCAGTTCTGTAAGATTCCACATGAATTTACTTTATGGAACAATGCCTCTATCTCCAATAAATACCCCATGTTAGAACCAAGACCTGTATAGGTTGAGAATTTCTCTTGTAGTCAAGATTGTAGAAGATGGTCTTGGACAGTGAAGCCCTATGGACTACTCTAACTTTTACCACATCCAAAACTTTTCCAGGCTATTAGCCAGTCCCCAGACAGGCAAGTTTCCCTGAATCCTCTCCTTACCCACTTTTGGTGCTTTGCATCAATTCTCTGGTGAATCTTAGCAGTCTCTCCTAGACAATCTATTTGAAATGTAAAAATCTACTTACTATTTAGCAAGTGGAGGAGGCATTTGCTAACCATGTCTGGTTGGCCATCTTCAGATTAACCATTTGTTCTTACAATCCCTCCACTGGATATCTACCCAAACAAAAAGAAATTATCCTATCAAAAATATTCCTGTACTACTACAGTACAATTTACCATTACAGAGATATAGAGTCAACCTAAAATCCCACCAACTGATGAGTGGATTAAGAAAATGTAGTATAGATGCACACACACACACACACACACACACACACACACACACCATGTACTACCCAATGGTAAAGAATAAAATGATGGCTTTTGCAGCAATGTGGATGGAACTAGAGGCCACTTATTTTCTCGGAAAAAGAAAAATAAATGCCACCTTTTCTCAGTTATAAGTGGGAGTTACACTATGGCTACACATGGCCACACAGAGTGGTATAATGGATACTGCAGACTCAAAAGGGGGGAGAGTGGGAGGGGAAAGGGATAAAAAAATGCCAGGTACAATACTCAAGTGATTGGTACATCAAAAGCTAAGACTCCATCACTATACAATATTACATCTAATGGAATTCAACTTGTAGCCCCTAAAGTTATTAATTTCTTTAAAAAAAAAAACTTTGAAAGGGATTGTTAGCTCATTTATGTTGATTAATTTGAGTTCTCTGTATATCCTAGTTACCAAGCATTTGTCTGATTCAAAATTTGCAAATATCCTTTCCCATTGTGTAGGTTGTCCATTTGCTTTGGTTGTTGTCTCCTTAGCTGTACAGAACTTTTCAGTTTAATTAAGTCCCATTTGTTTATTTTGTGGTTGTTGCAATTGCCATGGAAGTCTTCTTCATAAAGTCTTTCCTCAGACTGATTTCTTCAAGTGTTTTTCCTATGCTTTCTTTGAGGTTAACAAGCTGTGATATATGTGTACTAAGGAATACTATTCAGCCATCCAAAAAGATACTTTACATCTGGATGGAAGTGGAACACATTCTTCTTAGCAAACATCACAAGAATGGAAAAGCAAGAATCCTACATACTCCAATTGTGATATGACCTAAAGACCTAGTACATGGTGGGGGGGTGGGGGAAGGAGATAGCAGAAGGAAAGGGGTGAGGGATCATGGTGGGTGACACCTTTTGGGGTCAGGAAACAATTATAAGAGGAACTTTACCTAACAAATGCAATCAATGTTACCTGGTTCTTTGTACCCACAATGAATTCCCAACATTTAAAAAAAAAAATTTAAAGGCTTAAGAAAGCTTGTTTATCCCTTCTGCCATGTGAAGACACAGCAAGAAGGAGCCATCCATGAAGCACAGAGGGAGTCCTCACCAAACACTGAATATGCTGGTATCTTTATCTTAGACTCCCAGCCCTCCAATCTGTGAGGATTAAATCTCTGTTGTTTATAATTTACCTAGTCTAAGATATTTTGTTATAGTAGCTCCAATGAACTAAGATTTCAAGGGAATTATGCTGAGTGAAAAGAGCCATTTCTAAAGGTTACCTACTATATGATTCCATTTATACAGCATTCTTGAAATGACAAAATTATATAGATAGAGAATAGTTTAGTGGTTTCCAGGGTTTAGGTATGACAGAGAGGGGAAGTGTATGTAAATATAAAGGGGTGGTGTTGCTGTTTCCCCCTGCTGTCCTATTTGGAACCTGACTAAAGCAGAGGAAGTCAGCATGACAAATAAATATACTCAGACTCAGTTATTGCTGGGACAACAACCAATGAGGCCCAGAGAGGCAAATAATCTCACTAGCATAAGATGCACCTGGAGAATGCCGTACCTATCTGAAATCTCACCAGTCCTTTTACTATGCTTCAACATTTACAATATAGCATTAGCTGATTTATCATAATTATTTAGGAGTCAAGTGTTAGGATCCTGCTATAGGGGCAGAGTCTGCTAATATGGTACCCCCTATGACCTGAAAAGATAGTCAGACCCCACTTACATGTAATTAATTGGTAATTTATTTTATCTGCCGTGGGGGTTGCTGTTTCAAGAGGCAGTCAGCAGCCAAGTAGGTGGGTGGGTTGTCTATTATAGGTTTTGTGCAAGCATATTACAGAAGCGAAACATGTCTAGTTAAGGAATGTTACAGCTTGGGTAGTCATGGATACAGTAATGGTTACAGTAATGTAACAATGATTAATACAGCTTTGCTTGACAATGTATATGTCTCATATCACAATAGTTATGGTTATATAACAGTAATTAATAAAGTCTTGGTGAGTTTTCCACCATTGTTCATCTACTGAGAACTTGGAGGTTTCTGAAACTTGGGACTTTTCTTCCTTGTACTGAAGCTTGTTCTTGGCAACTCTAAGGGGAAGGAGGGGGCCTGGGAATGTGGCTTGGAAGGCCCATAGGACAGGGGGAATGGGAGAAGGCAGGGGGACCTGGGGGGAACAGGAGCTTACAACGCTAAGACCTGTGGAACTGGTGTGACAAACTGAAGAAATATAAAGTTAGGAACAAAGGTAAAGAAAGAGACACAAGGCACAGAATAGAATTTTCAAAGGGAGGAGTTCAGGGGACCACCACCTGCTCCACACAGCTTTTATTGAAATCTATCTGCCCAGATGGTAAGCTGAGGGAGGGAACAAAGACACCAGTAGTTTCTTTGAGTGAGCTATCAGCTCCTATTGTTATTAATATTAACTTTAAAAATTTGAGCTGTTTTGGAGCATCTGAAACTTGAGCCTTGTGTCAGGGAAGATTCCTGTCTGAAGTCACACACACAAATTCCTAGGGATGTGTTAAGCTCCACTAGTTTACTGTGGAGTAAAACACCACTGGTGTTAATCTCCTCTGAGGAATCCATGGGAGAGAGGCTTTGCTTCTCATCACCACCAAAGAGGATTTTCCTCTGTAATAAAGGATGCTATGCTTTCCTGCCTATATCTCAGGGCTTAAGGTATTCCCTTGGTCTCAGCCCCAACCACGTGCAAATATCCACAATGGGTATCTGCTTTGTCTTTTTTTTTTTTTTCTCAGAAAAGAAAATCAATGGAGAACTTTATTTCTGGATAAGGACACTTAATATATTTTTTAAAATGTTGTGACAAGTAAGCTTGTGAAAAGATATTCAATGTCATGGTTAGAAAACTGCAAACCAGTACAAAAGGGAGACACCATGGTGTAACTACCACAGTGACTAAAATCCACAGCCCCAGTGCTAGGGAGGAGGAGAATACAGAATCTCCTCTCAGTGTGCTAGGAATGCAGGACAGTCTGGCCCCTGGTAGATACTTTGGCCTTCCTGACTAACCTAAACACTAAACATATTGTTCCTATATCATCCAGCAAGTCAGCATTCCTAAATTTTGTTTTGTTTTTACAGTGTGCTGTTTTTATATACAATTTGAAATATTTTCATCAACTGGTTAAAATAGCCTTCTTGTCATTTTATTAGTTATTGTGTTAAGACATTTGTATTCTACATTTAGAAAGATTCACATGCCCCCTTATAAGATAAACCATAGACGTGATGCCACCAATTACCCTCCCTCCACCCAACATCCTCCCTCCCCTCCACTCTCTCTCCCCTTTCCCCATATACTTGGACTATAATTGGGTTATAGATTTCCTGTGAAAGCTATAAATTAGTTTCATGGTAGGGCTGAGTAAATTGGATACTTTTTCTTCCACTCTTGAGATACTTTGCTGACAAGAATATTTTCCAGCTCTATCCATGTAAACATGAAGGAGACAAAGTCTCCATCCTTCGTTAGGGCAGTATAGTATTCCATGATGTACATACATCACCATTCTTTGATCCATTCATGGGTTAATGGGCACTTGGGCTTCTTCCAAGACCTAGCAATTATTAATTGCACTGCAATAAACATTATGGTACAAATATCTTTGTTGTAGTGTGATTTTTGGTCTTCTGGATATATACCTAGTAGAGGAATTATAGGATTAAATGGCAGGTCTATATTGAGTACTTTAAGTGTTTTCCAGACGACTTTCCAAAAGGGACGTATTAGTTGGCAATCCCACCAGCAGTGTTCCTTTTTCTCCACAACCATGCCAGCATCTGTGATTTTGGGATTTTGTGATATGGGCTAATCTTACTGTTAGATGATATCTCAAAGTAGTTTTGATTTGCATTTCTCTGATGATTAAGGACGATGAGCATTTCTTCATATATCTGTAGGCCATGCACCTGTCTTCTTCAGAGAAGTTTCTCTTCAGGTCCCTAGCCCACCCTGAGATGGATCACTTGTTCTTGTCTTACAAATACATTTGCGTTCTCTGTAGATTCTGGTTATTAAACTTGTCATAGATATAACTTACAAATATTTTCTCCCATTCTGAGGGCTGTCTTCTTGCTTAACTTACTGTGTTCTTGGCTGTGCAGAAGCTTTTTAGTTTGATCAAGCCCCAGTAGTGTATTTTTGATGTTGCTTCAATTGCGTGGGGTGGGGGGTGCTCCTCATAAAATTTTCACCCAGGCCAATTTCTTCAAGTGTTTTCCTTACACTTTCTTCTAGTATTTTTATAGTTTCATGTCTTAAGTTTAAATCTTTAATCCAGTGAGAGTCCATCTTAGTGGTGAAAGGTGTGGATCCATTTTCAGTCTTCTGCAGGTCACCAACCAGTTTGCTCAGCACCATTTGTTAAATAGGAAATCATTTCCCCATTCAATATTTTAATTGGCCTGTCAAAGATCATGTAACGGTAAGTAGTTTGGTTCATCTCTTGGTTCTCTATTCTGTTCCATACATCTACTTCTCTGTTTTTGTGCCAGTACCATGCTGTTTTGATCACTATGGATTTATAATATAGTCTGATGTCTGATAGCGTGATTCCTCCTGCTTTGTTTTTGTTTCTGAATAATGTCTTGGCTATTCAAGGTTTTTTCTGATTCCATATAAAACAAAGCATTATTTTCTTGAGATCTTTAAAGTATGACAATGGAGCTTTAATAGGGATTGTATTAAAATTATACAGTACTTTGGGTAGTATGGACATTTTAACAATGTTGATTCTTCCCAGCCATGAGCATGGTATGTTTTTCCATTTGTTAACATTTTCAGTTATTTCTTTACTTAAGAGTTTTATAGTTCCCTTTGTAGAGCTCTTTCAAGTCCTTTGTTAGGTAAACTCCCAAATATTTCATCTCCTTTGGCACTACTATGAATAGAATAGAGTTCTTGACTATTTTTTCAGCTTGACTATTGTTGGTATATATAAAGACTACCTATTTATCAGTGTTGATTCTGTAACCTGATACAATTCTGTATTCCTTGGTTACTTCTAAGAGTTTTGTAGTAGAATCCCTGTTTTTTTTCAGGTATACAATCATATCATCTGTGAAGGGTGAAAGTGTAATCTCTTCTTATCATATATGGATATGCTTGATAGCCATTTATTTCCTAATTGCGATGGTTAAAACTTCCATTACAATGTTAAAGAGCAATGGAGACAATGGGCAACCTTGCCTGGTTCCTGATCTGAGTCGAAATGATTTCATTTTAACTCCATTCAATACGATATTGGCTGTGGGTTTCCTGTAGTTGGCCTCTATTAATTTAAGAAATGTCCCTTCTATACAAATTTTCTTCAGTGTTCTGATCATGAAGGGATGTTGTATATTATCAAAAGCTTTTTCTCCATCAATTGAGAGAATCATATGGTCTTTGTTTTTTAATTTGTTTATGTGATTAATTACATTTACAGATTTATGTATGTTGAACTAGCCTTGAGATCCTGGGATAAAACCCACTTGGTTGTGGTGCATAATTTGTTTGATGTGTTGCTGGATTCTGTTTGTTAGGATCTTGTTGAATATTTTTGCATCCATATTCATTAATGATGTTGGTCTATAATTTTCTTTTCTTGGTGGATCTTTTCCTGGTTTGGGGATCAAAGTGATGTTTGCTTCATAGAATGTGTTGGGTAGTATTCATTCTTTTTCTATATTTTGGAAAAGTTTAAGTAATATAGGTACTAGTTCCTCTTGAAAGGTTTGGTAGAATTCTGACGTGAAGCCATCTGGTCCCAGGCTTTTCTTTTTAGGGATATTTTGTATAATTGATGCTATTTACAAACATGATATAGGCCTGTTCAACATTTCCACTTCATTCTGGCTAATTCATGGAAGGTAGCATAATTCCAAGTATTGGTTCATTTCCTTCAGATTTCCATATTTCTGGGAACAAAGTTTCTTGTAATATTCATTAAGGATTGTTTGAATTTCTGAAGGGTCTGTTGTTATTTTGTCTTTACCAATTGTGACTGATGAAATTAGAGATTTACTCTTTGTTCTTGGTTGTGTTGGACAATGTCCCGTCCTGCGGGACACGGTTATTCGGGGGGCGAGGGGGACCCAGCCTGTAAAGAGAATGGGCGAGAAAGAGAAAGAGGCCAGGCAGATTTCTTGTCAAGGCCTCATTTAATGGGGGTAACAGGTCAGTTTTTATAGCATTCAGAGAAGACA
>NW_003852570.1:2843505-2854695 GCF_000181295.1 Otolemur garnettii | reverse complement strand
ACAAAAGTTTATCCATTTTATTGACCTTTTGAAAAAAACAACTTTTTGATTTATTGATATGTTGTACAATCCTTTTGTTTTCAATCTCATTTAATTCTGCTCTAATTTTGGTGATTTCTTTTCTTCTGCTGGATTTGGGATTGGAATGTACTTCCTTTTCCAGTTGCTTTAGATGTCCCATTAAGTTGTTAACTTCCTCTCCTTCCATTCTCTTTAGGAAGGCTTGCAGTGCTATAAATTTCCCTTTGAGGACTGCCTTTGTGGTATCCCAGAGGTTATGGTAACTTATATCTTCATTATAGTTTTGTTCCAAAAAATTGGTAATTTCCTTTTTGATCTTGTCTATGACCCATCTATCATTCAGCATAAGGTTATTTAGCTTCCATTTTTTGTATGAGTCTGCAAATTCCTGTTATTACTGAGTTCAACTTTTATTCCATGATTGTCCGAGAAGATGAATGGAATAATTTCTATTATTTAAAATTTACTGAGGTTAGACTTATGGCCTAAGATTTGGTCAAATTTGGAGTATGTTCTGTGGACTGATGAGAAAAATGTGTATTCAGTTTTGTTGGGATGAAATGTTCTATAGATTTCTGTTAGATCAAAAAGTTGAATTTTTAAATTTAAATCTAAAATATCTCTGCTAAGCTGCTTATTGGAGGATCTATCCAACACTGCCAAAGGAGTGTTAAAATCTCCAACCATGATAGAGCTGGGAGAGATCCAGTTGCTCATGCCTTTTAGAGTATCTTTTATAAATTGAGGTACATTCTGATTGGGTGCATAAATATTAATAATTGAAATCTCATCATATTGAGTATTTCTCTCAACAAATATAAGGGGACTGTCCTTGTCCTTGCTTACTTTTGTTGGTTTAAAGGCTATTGTGTCTGTGAATAAAATTGCAACACCTGCTTTTTTGTGCTTTCCATTTGCCTGGAATATAGATGACCATCCCTTCACCCTGAGTCTATATACATCTCTTAAGGTAAGATGAGATTCTTGTATGCCACAGATATCTGGCCTGCGTTTTTGTATACAGTCAGCCAACCTGTGCCTCTTTAGAGGACAATTTAAGCCACTCACATTAATTGAGAATATTTATAGGCCTGTTAAAATTTTGAGTATCGAGTTTTTAGCTAGTCCAGTGGACATTTGTAATCCTTTCACCACTGTCAACGTTGGAATTTGATCAAAAGTTTCTGAGTGAGTTTACTTTTTTTTTGTTTGTTTGTTTTCACCACTTTTATTTGACACAGTGCTAGAAGTTCTAGCCAGAGTAATTAGGCAAGAGAAAGTAATAAAAGAAATCCAAACTGGAAAGGAAAAACTATAATTATCTCTGCACATGATAAGACCTTATATGCAGAAAACCTTTAAAAAACACAAACACATACAAGAAAAATCTTTAGAATTAAGAAACGAAATCAGAAAAATTTTACAAAGTTCAGTGGTACTTCCATACACAAACAATGAACAATCTGAAAATGAAATTTAAAAAAAACATTCCATTTACAATAGCATCCAAAAGAATAAAATACTTTGGAATAAATTTAATCAAGGATGTGAAATACTTTTATGCAGAAAACTACAAAACATAGCTGGAATAAATTTAAAATGGAAAGAAAGGAAAAGAACAATCTATGTTCATGGATTGGAAGATAAGATATTCCCAAGTTGATTATATTAACCAAAGTGATAAACAGATTCAATGCAATCTTAAAAAAATTCCAGTGATGGTGTTCCAGGGCATAGAAAACCCCACACCAAAATTTATATTGAATTTCAAGGATCCCAAAAAGTCAAAACAATCTTGGGTAAAAAGCCACATTTGGAGATCTCACATACCTCAATTTCAACAGAGATAGATGTATGGAACAATGAAATGGAATAGAGAACAATTGATTTTTGACTAAACTGTTAAAGCCATTTAATAAGGAAAGGATAGTCTTTTTAACGAACAGTCCTTAGAAAACTGGATATGAATATGCAAAAGAATGAAATTAGACCTTTACCTTATACCCTTATAAAAATTAACTCAAAATCGATAAAGACTTAAATTTAATAGCTAAAACTATAAAACTCTTTTTTTATTTTATTTATTTATTTTTATTTAATGGTAACTATGTACATCAATGCACTTCTGGGGTACAGTGTGAGGTTTTCACATGCAATCTGAAATACTTCCATCAAACTGGTCAACACAGCCTTCATGTCATTTTCTCAGTTATTGTTTTAAAACATTCACATTCTACTCTTAGAAAGATTCACTTGTATCCCTGTAAGAAAGACCTCAGAAGTGATCCCTCCAAACCCCCTCCTTCCACCCATCCCCCCTCCCTTCTCCCTCCCCCTCCCCATATTCTTAGGCTATCTGGTTATAGCTTACATATAAAAGGTATAAATTAGTTTCATAATAGGGGTGTGTACATTGGATACTTTTCCCTCCAT
Source organism: Otolemur garnettii (assembly GCF_000181295.1). Lineage (NCBI taxonomy): Eukaryota > Metazoa > Chordata > Mammalia > Primates > Galagidae > Otolemur > Otolemur garnettii. The sequence goes on along the minus strand of NW_003852570.1, from coordinate 2,852,241 downwards.
TCTTGTGATACTTTGCTCAGAAGAACATTCTCCAGCTCCATCCATGTGAACATGAAGGACGTAAAGTCTCCATCTTTCTTAATGGCTGCATAGTATTCCATGGTGTACATATACCACCTGAGTGAGTTTACTTTTGCAGTGGAGGATTGCACTGGTCATTATGGAAGATAGGTCTGAGAATATCCTGGAGAGCTGGTTTAGTTATGGCAATTTTCAACATGTGAATGTCATTAAAGTATTTAATTTCTCCATCATAAATGAAACTCAATTTTGCTAGATACAGGATCCTGGGTTGAAAGTTATTTTGGTTTAGGAGATTAAAAGTTGATGACCATCCTCTTCTAACCTGAAAAGTTTTAGGAGATAGATCTGCAGTCATTCTAATATTCCTTCCCTTTTAGGTTATGGTTTTCTTGCATCTAGCTGTTTTCAGGATTTTCTCTTTCATATTAACGTTAATGAAATTTTATGATGTTCCTGGGGGATGTTTTATTTGGGTTGAGTAGTGCTAGGGTTGTGAAACTGTCTGCTATTTGAATTTCAGAATGTCTTGGCATGTCTGGTAAGTTCTCTTTCATAATTTCATGAAGAAGAGCCTCTGTGTTTTGTGAAGCAACTTCGTCGCCTTCAGGGATGTCAATAAGGTGAATATTAGTATTCTTCAAATTATCCCAGAGCTCTCTGAAAGAATGATAGATTTTTGCTCTCCATTTCTCTTCATCTTTGAGTGCTTGAGTGCATTCAAATGCTTTCCATTCAATGTCAGAGATCTTTTTTTCTGCCTGCTCAATTCTGTTACAGAGGGATTCTACCATATTTTTCAGATCTTTGAAGGCTTCAAGCTCTTTCCTCAATGTGTGAAAATCTTTTGTCATTTTATCTTTAAAATCATTGAATTCTTTAGACATCTTTTGAATAATTTATTGAAGTTCTAATTCCCTCTTGTCCTTCATTCTGTTGATCTTATTTGCTATCCAGATTCTGAATTCAATTTTCTGAAATCTCAGTCATCTGTTTATGGGTGGGATCTTCAGTTGCATTCACCGCATCCTTCCTTGGGGGGCTGATCTTCTCTGGTTATTTATGTTACCAGAGTTTTTCCGCTGATTCCACCCCATGCTTAATTTACACCATTTGGCTAGGTGAGCAGATAAGGATAAGTTGGGGTCGGGGCTCCACAAGTAATGATTAACTAGCCCTTTGCTCAAAGGCTGGGACTGGTTTCTGTACCTTTTCCCCTAGAGCTTTGCCAAGGACCCATACAGTGCTACAGCCTGAAAAACTGGGGACCTGTTTGCTGTGGTGGGGCTGTGTCTCTGTCTTGTTTTCATCTGGTGTCTGTTCTACCCTAGTAATTCAGTTACTCTGGGTTGAAGTCTCAGCTGTGGAGAAATACCAGCAATTATGACACCCCACCCTCCACAGGCAACACTTGGAAAAGGAAAATCACACCTTCCCACAACCACACACTCAGGGTACCTTTTTGGATAGTCTTCAGGTGATTGGCAAAGTTCAAGAGATCCAAATTAATTGTCCCACTCTGCACTGTTCTCAATTGGGGGAGTTTAAAAGTCTCTGGCACCTAGACAGCAGAGGTCTGCTGGCAGCTCAGGTATGACTTACTCCAGTGCTCCATTAAGTCAGAAGGACCAACCCAGCAAATAAATTAGTCTGGGAAAGTTAATACCTCCTTCCCTACCTTGCACCTCCATCACACCTAGTCACTGGTAACCCCGCAGGGCTGTGACTCAGTTGTCCAATAAGTGAGTGTGGCAGTGCTTTATGTCTGCCAGAGTCAAAGTAAAGTAAATGCCTCCTCCACTTGCTTGCCACTCTTTGTCACCAGCCAGCATAGAGCATTGAAGCCTGTCTGTCTCAGGCACTGAATGGCAGCTGGAGAATGTTCCATGTGAAGTTAATCTAGACCTGAGGTTATCCAGACAGAAAAAGAGATTCTCCCTCAATCACCTTTGTTACGACTGTTCTGTAGCTCTGAAATCCCTGTAGGGTTGGGGTCTGGTTCCCTCTGGCAGACCACAGAGTTGGGGAGGTGACTTTCCAAAGTTAGACTCCAGCAGGGTCACTGTATTAATGCTGATGTTGGAAGGGAGGTTTCTCTAGTTGGGTTCGTGCACCTCAGCAGCTCCTGAGTCTCCACCCATAGTGCAGAGACCTAAGCATCCACCCATTGAAATATGTTTCCTTGGAATAGTGGCTTGCCTTGGCAGGGGGAGACGTGTATTTATCTATGTTTTCTTTTAGCTCAGCTCCCTTCTTTCAGCTACATTTGTTTTTTTCTGGCCTTTATCTCTCCCCCTGGACTGGAGTTTTTGTTGAAAACTAGCTCCAGTCAGTCATCATCCCCTGTTCCCTCATGTTCTTATTGAATGTGAAAATTAGAGTTAGGGAAAATAACCAGCCTGAGGTTTTAGCAAAGCACAAAACACATTGAAACCAAACAAACAAATAAACTGACAAAAAAGCTACCAGACACCAAAGCACACACAGTTGCACATACAATCAGAAACAAGTAAACAGACAAAAAAAAAAAAAAAAAACAAAAATCATAGTAATCATAAACTGATAAAAAAAGAAAAGAAGAAAAAAAGAAAAAGAAAAACAAACAAAAAACCAACTCTAATAGTCTGATATAAGCACTCTCAGCAACCATAAGAAGAGGAGAGGAAGAGAGAAGAAAAAAAGCAAAATAGTATTAATAAAATAATAATAATTAAAAAATAAAAATGAAAAAAAATTAACAATACCTCCTACAAGAAAACATGAAAAAGAGAGAAAAAGTAAAAGGGGCACCACCAACAAAAATATTATTCATATAATATATAAGCATAGGACTACACATAGGGCTCAAATTTAGCAGAAATATATTTATGTTGCAATATACTTTCTGGACAGCAGGTGGCGCCATGAGTGGTTCCCAGGCTTATACCTATTTCTCAGTTTATACTGTTTTCTTTCATGATTGCCTGGCTACACACTAGGTGCTCAGACTCCATGGGAATGTTGGTGTGCGGATTTCATTTATTTTTTTCTTTTGCAATTTTGGGCAGGGTTTGGGGCCGACGTCTTACTCCTTTGAGCCACAGGCGCTACCCGGGTGGTGTGTGAATTTCAAAAGTAATCCTGGCTGGCAGGCTGCACAAACTTTCCCCACAACCGTTCCTACAAAGTGTGGGGACTCCTGAACCAATTTTAGGTACAGGATGGCTGACAACAGGGGAGACTCCACTCGCAGCACCCAGCGCCCAGGAAGAGGTGCTATGCACTTGCCACCACTGAACTCTCAAAAGATGTCTGCTTCCTGACTGTCCGTCCAGCCTCAGCTGTCCTGTTGTAGACAACACCCCTATATGCCCTCCAAACTCGGAACAGAAGTCCACTCTTCACCAGTTTTTCTACTCAACTCCTAGTTTTCCCTCAAACTGGAAGTTGTAATCTTCCATGGGTAAGGGGTTGGTTGCCTTTGGCGCCCTCCACTTCTTTTCTTTTTTTTTTCTTGGAGCCCTCCACTTCTGCACTGGAGCCCAAAGACTTTTCAGCAGTCTCCGTGGGGGATGGGCCAGTCACCATTGGTACCCCGTGCTAAGCACCAGAGCACTAAGACTTTTCTGTCAGTCTCCGTGGGGGAGGAGATGGCTGTCACTGGTTCAGTGTGGGTCACTTCAACTTTTCAGTTATCTCTTAGGGCTATTATGAATCCATCCTGATGATTGATTCCTCTTCAGAGACTTCTGATGTATCTACAGACTGCGAAAAAAGAAAACAGTAATGCCAAGAATAATTTGACGAATGACAATTTGATAGTGGCTATTACTGCTATCAGTTTCACAATGACTGCTATTAAGATGCAAATAAATCTTTTATTTTTTAAAATAGTTCTGGGCAAGCCAGTAATAACATGAATAGAAGGAAAAGCTTTCTGGGGAATTGGAGATGCACAAGGATCCAAACGCCTTTCCAAGATCTGACTAATAAAATACTAACATTTGAAATAAAAGTGGAGTTTCCAGAGCTGTAGCAGAGGTGGGCATTGTGACTACAGTACTATTCATCACTATCATCCATACTGCCAGAAACCATTGAATGTAATTTTCTGGAGTCATCTGAAGCTGGGTCCTGTGCAGGTACATCTGGGTCTGGTTAGCCAAAGCTTTGATCTGTCTCCATGTTGGTGTTTGGGAACTACAGATATTCTTGTTATGTGTCTAAATCATACCTAAGTGAACCTCAGTATTAAGTGTGGTTGGCACTGTATTAAGCCCTGACAGATTCAAAGGAGAAAGTTACTCATCTGTGTCCTCAAGGAGCTCACAGTCTAAGGAGGGGTAGAGATATGGAACTCTGGTGGATGATGCAATTGGGTAAGTACCATTCTCTTTCCACCATACCAAAGATTTCTCCTTTGGCCTCAATTGTTTTCCTATAAAATGCTGCTCTGCTGCTGTAAATGACTGTGTTTTGGGATAATTTAAGAAAATTAAAGTAAAAAGCGCTTTATTTAACTGTATATGCGGGGAGTCATGTAATTCTTCATTCCAATCTCCTTTTTTTAATTTGTTTTCATTTTTTATAACTGATCTTTTAGGGTTTTATTAGGTCTTTCAACAATATTGAGAATTATATGGGATTCCAGTAATATGGGCATATTCCATTCTTGAAAGAATTTTGCCATAGTTTTGTTACAATAACCTGGTGTATTATCTGTTTTAATTTGTAGAGGTTTTTCCATTACCGTAAAACAGAAAAATAGGTGCTTTTTAACAGGAGTATCACTTTCTCTGGATTAGCATGTAGTCCAAATGAAATGAGAGAATGTATCTACCGTTACATGAACATAAGGAAGTTTACCAAAACTAGGTACATGTGTAACATCCATCTGTCAAATTTGATTAGTGTTTAATCCTCGAGGATTGACTCCTGTTGATTGAGAATGTATAACAAACATTTGACATTGTGGGCATTGATGAACAATGCTCTTTGCTTCTTTCCAGGTTAATTGGAATTTATTTTTTAAGCCTTTAGCATTAACACGAGTCAAGGAATGTAGCTGTTAGGCTTCTGTGAAGGCAGAGGCCAATAAGGTATCAATTCTATTATTGGTCTCTACTAAAGGACCAGGCAGATCGTATGAGCTCGAATATGGGTAATATAATATGGCTGATCTCTAGATCTAATTAGGGACTGTAAGGTGCTGATGAGATAATACAATTGAACATCATGCAGATATTTAATTAAGGTTGTTTCAATATGTTTTGTCATGAATACTGTGTATGCAGAGTCAGAAATAATGTTTAATGGGTTAGAATAATCTTTAAAAACTTCTATTACAGTGGCTAATTCTGCTCTTTGGACAGAAGTATAGGGAATATTAATTACTTTTTCTCTAGGACCTGTGTATATCACTTTCCCATTACTAGAAGCGTCAGTGATTAAGGTAATAGCTCCCTCTAGCAGCTGATCCCTGCAATTGCATGGCAGAATCCAATGAGTGAGCTTTAAAAAATGAAATAAGTTGTTTCATGGATAATGATTATCAATTTTACCCACAAAGTCAGCTAAATTTATCTGCCACTTGACTGAATTAATAAAAGCTTGTTTTACTTTATTACGGGTGTGGGGAACAATTACATAATGGGGATCTAATCCAGTAAGTTTAACAACCCATGTTCTGGCTTGGCCAATTAGTTGAGAAATGAGGTCTAAATAAATAGTAGGAGTTTCTGAGGTATTATTTGGAAGAAAAATCAATTCTAAAATGTGGGTATCTTGTACAAATATTCCTGTAGGAGAATGAGAAGTAGGAAAATTAACAATTCCCACAGGTTCACTTAAATTTATTCTACAAATTTGAGCTTCTTGAATTCTTTTTTGTATGAGTTGTAGTTCATAGTAGCTTTTGGAGTTAATTTATAAGGACTTTTTAAAACGGGGGTCCCCTTAAGATAGAATTTAAGTGAGTTTAAGAATTGGTTGGAATACCTGAGGATGGATCAATCCAATTTATATCACCTAATAATTTTTGGAAATCATTAAGAGTGTTAAGTTTGTCTTTTCTAATTTCTACCTTTTGAGATCTTATAAAATCATCTTCAATCCTCATTCCAAGATACTGATACATAGATGCAGTCTGAATTTTATCACTAGCAGTAATTAATCCTGCCTGGCTGATGGCTGTTTATAAATCCTCAAAACATGCAATTAATTTTGAGCGAGTAGGTGCAGCACAAAGGATGTCATCCATATAGTGAATAACACTGAACATGCTGATCTCTGATAGGGGCAAGAATTTGACCTATATATAGTTGACTATATATAGTAGGGCTATTGAGCATCCCCTGGGGGAGTACTTTCCACTGATATCTTGCTGCTGGTTCCTGATTATTTATTTTGGGAAAAGTGAAAGCAAACTTTTCACAATCAGAAGTAGCTAAAGAAATACTAAAGAAACAATCCTTTAAATCTATTATTACCACAGGCTAATGTTTAAGTATTATTGCCAGAGAGGGCAATCCATGTTGTAATGCCCCCATGGGTTGAATAATAGTATTAATGGCTCTTAAGTTTGTAAGCATATGCCATTTCCCTGATTTCTTTTGAATAACAAAAATAGGTGAGCTCCATGGAGATAAAGAAGATTCGATATGACCAGCTTGAAGCTGTTCTTTTACTAAGGACTCCAAAGTCTCTAGCTTAAATTTTAGTAGCAGCCACTGCTCTACCCAAACAGGGTTTTAAGTTTTCCATTTTTAAAGGAATGGGTGAAAGAGGCTTAACAGTGACTGCTCTTAAAAAGCGTACTCCAAACCTCTCCAGTTAATGTTATTATGGGAAGCAATAGGAATAATAATACCATCCTCTTTTCTTCCTAAACCTTTTCCTTGTGTAAATCCCATTTATTGCATTATGTGTTGACTCTGAGGACTATAACTTTCAGGAGGAAAAGAAATTTCTGTGCCCCATTATTGAAGCAAATCTCAGGCCCACAAGCGAATTGGAATGGGCACAATCATGGGCATTATAATACCTCTCTGTCCTTCAGAGCCTTCACAGTTTAAAATAATGGCATTTTGAGAGACTATATCAGGTTTTCCAACTCTTGTTAATCCAGTTTCAGAAGCTTGTATAGGCCAGTGTAAAGGTCATTGTTTATCTGAAAAAGCAGAAATGTCTGCTCCACTATCTATAATGCCTGAAAAAGGCTTTCCATTGATGCTGACTATACATAAATGCCTTCCTTCTGTAATTTGGTCTGTCCAGTAAGTGGCCTTACCAGTTGGGTTAGTACTTTCAAACCCACCAGATCACTCCTGATTAGAAGTTCTGGTCTTCATATAAGGGAGAAGTAATAATTGAGCTGCCGCCTTAGCTTATCAGGAAATATTTGAACTAATTATAATTTTAATAATTTTAATTTTTACCTCATAATTGGAGTCAATAACTTCTATATGAGTTTGAACACTTTTTAATGTAAGGCTTGATCTTCCTAATAAAAAGTCCTACAACCCCAGGGGAAAGAGGCCCCCAAAACCCCTGTTTGTACTTTAATAGGAGGCTCCCCTGGTAATAAATAAATGTGTATAGTGCTGCACAAGTCAATGCCAGCATTGCCTATTGTGGCAGGGCATAACAGTGGTACTGTGACCCCTGGGTTTATTGCTTGTGATTTGGGAATGTTATCATTGGAGGGTTTTGTCGAGGGACAAAACTCTGGAGTGGAAATGACCCATTTTTTGTCAGGGCCTGGTCGTGGACCCACATTCAGTTTCTTTGAAACATAGTGAGATGTTTACTTTCAATATCAAATTTGGAGTAACATAAATTTTTCCAATATTTTCCTTTCTTACATCTAGGACACACACTAGGTGGTTCTTTTTGTTTAGCAGAATTAACTCCTTTTTCCTTGGAGGAGGATTGTTGACATTGTTTTTTAGTATGTACCATTTGTCCACAAAAATAGTACTTTCCTTCAAAACTGTTGCTAGGGCCTCCTACTTTCAAGCCAGCTAATGCTTGGGCAGTAAGTTTTGCATTGTAAAGAGGACCTCCTATGTCCGCACATGCTTTTATGTACACAGAAAGTCTTTATCCTCCTGGAGGACCTTTATTTTTACTGGCCTTACGATGGCCTGGCTTTCAGCATTCACAGCTTCACACGCCATGAGTGTTATGATCATTTTCCTTCCTGCCTCATTCCAAATACGGAATTGCAGAAACTGAGATTTGTTCAAGCTAGTTCTTGCCAAAGTTTCCCAATCACAAGGTACAAGTTTTTGATCTTTGGTTACAGATTTTTTCATTTTTTTTATTAAATCATAGCTGTGTACATTAATACTATCATGGGGTACATTGTACTGTTTCTATATACAATTTGAAATACTTTCATCCAACTGGTTAACATAGCCTTCATATCTTTTTCTTAGTTATTGGGTCAAGACATTTATATTCTACATTTAGAGGGATTCACATGTAACCTTATAGGATGAACCATAGGCGTAATCCCACCAATCACCCTCCCTCCATCCATCCTCCCCACTCCCCTCCCCTCCCATATTCCGGGCTAAAATTGGGTTATATTAGTTTCATAGTAGGGCTGAGTACATTGGATACTTTTTCTTCCATTCTTGAGATACTTTGCTAAGAATATTTTCCAGCTCCATCCATGTAAACATGAAGGAGGTAAAGTCTCCATCTTTCTTAATGGCTGCATAGTATTCCATG
>NW_003852570.1:2836333-2842006 GCF_000181295.1 Otolemur garnettii | reverse complement strand
TTGCATCAAGGGTATCCATATAGGATCAGAAGAGATTAAACTTTCACTCTTCACAGATGATATGATTGTATACCTGGAAAATACCAGATATTCTACAACAAAACTCTTAGAAGTGATATACCTGGAAAATACCAGATATTCTACAACAAAACTCTTAGAAGTGATCAAGGAATACAGCAGCATCTCAGGTTACAAAATCTACACTCATAAATCGGTAGCCTTTATATATACCAACAACAGTCAAGATGAACAAATAGTCAATAATTCTATTCCATTTACAGTAGTGCCAAGGAAGATGAAATATTTGTTTATAGATTTTAAAGAATTCTGAACAAAAGGAGAGTTGGCACCATATTGTGACACTGCAGCTTTACGATCTTTTAAAAATTTAAAGGAGAAGGCTTCCAACTGTGCTTTTTGGGGAACTTCTGGTTCGTCCTGATCATTTGGCTCTGGGTCAGGGGGTATTAAAATAACTGGATAATTCTATGCGTCCTCCTCTCCTCAAGCCCTTGCTTCCATTATGCCATGGTTTATGTGAGAATCCATGAGTGGGTGGTTTTTTTACTCTGGCTGAGAAAGTTGTTTAGGGATCAAGGATCCGTTTTGGACTTACTATTACATTTAATAGAGATGTCTCCAGGGACTGGCTGGTAATGAGGGCCTGGATACTGGTGCCTTGAAGATATGGTAAACTTTGTTGGTGGCCTTGCAGGTGGTGGCTGCTGTGGTGGCCACAAGGTTTTCTGAAAGAGATGGGTGGATGGCCTTAAAGGTGAAAGAGGTGTAACTCCTTCAGTGTCAAAATATATGAGTGACTCTGAGGACAAGAGAATTGACTCCTGTAAATTTTCTCCAACATCTGGACTGAAACCTCACCAAAAGAATATTCTGAGGTTTCTAGATTTCCATGAGAGTTATTTAATGATTCTGGCAAGGTGAACAATTCCTCAGCACAAGATGGTGGCATAAGCAGTGCAGAAATAGCAGCCCAAACTGGCCAAGTAGAGACAAGGAGAGAATGCCTCAATTTCTGAACTAGAACAAGCTCTTTCCCTACCCTTTCAAATCAGTGATGTTTAAAACTCTCTCCATAACTATAACCCAATTTTAGCCCAAGAATATGGGGAAAGGGGAGAGAGAGGGGAGGGAGGAGGATGGATGGAGGGAGGGTGATTGGTGGGATAATGTCTATGGTTTATCCTATGGTGAATCTCTCTAAATGTAGAATATAAATCTCTTAACACAGTAACGAAGAAAATGACAAAGGCTATGTTAACCAGTTGGATTAAAGTATTTTAAATTGTATATATAGCAACAACACTCTGTACCCCATGATAGCATTAATGTACACAGATATGATTTAATAACAAATAAATAAAACTCCCTCCATTTAAACCAAGGATAGAAATTTGAGAGCACATCAAATAAAGAACACACGGCCTCCAAAACTGATAGAGACCTCCTTTTCTTTAAGGACAAGAGTATTAGTTTAAAATTAGGAGAGAGATGAGACCATATAATGTATGGGTAATCTTGCATAAGACCTAAAGGGAATAATGTATAGGGGAGTAGACAAAGGGTTTGAGTTAGAATTAACTTTTAAAAGGTAATATATACTGTGCAAGAGGGGAGATGTAATTGCCCTTTAATCTATACTGATAATCTATTCCATCCAGCCCAAACAGCTGCTTTGTAATCTAATTTTTAACTTGTTCAAAACTGGTTAAGCATTTTATTCTTCTGGAGTTTTATTCTTCTGTCTTTAGTTTCTAATATAAGGAGCCAGGCTCTTGCTATTTGTACTCCTCACAAATGCTTCACTGTTTTTCTTTTTTTTCTTTATAATTTTTCTAGCATTTCCCCACTTTTCCCCCTTTTTGTTTAATTACTGAACATAATCGTCAACATAACAAATGAGTATAGGTTCTTGGTCTGGGGCAGATGGTGAACTTGGTTGGTGTGTGATCTGCAGAGTGATCATAGCCTTAGCATGTCTAGTCCTCTGGAATAACTTGTAAATGGCATTCATGATAGCAAAGTAAAACAGCAACAAATTGAAAGCAAGAGCAGAAAAGTCCAAATTCTTAAATTGAGTTTTGAAAACCATGTGTTAGGATTGAGCCAATTAGCCACATTATTAAGATTATTTATGTTTCTTGTTGGGCTTCTTCTTGAAATTGTGTCAGTTGTTTTCTTGATTGTTCTTGAAGCTGAGACAAATCTTGGACTAGGGGTTTTTCAAATGTTCCTTACAGATGTAACTTAACCATATTCTAATTCTGGGAAATAGTAAATAGAATGGGAGTTATGAACATTGAATGGTATGCAGTATTGCATTACTAGTTTTTGCCATGTCTAAACAGCCTCTTGCCATTCACCCATTTAAGGGATAGCAGCTTCAAGAGCATTGAGGCATTTGAGGATTTCTTGATCGATAGTAGTTGATGATTGAATTTGTGAAGTTACATTTTAAAGGTAACTATTTACCTAATGGGCTATATAAATGGATTGGGACAAAGCTACAGAAGTGCTACAGTGGCATCAAGGGACACTGATGCTGTAATAGATGCTATAAACACTCAACAAAAGCATTTTCGCCTGAGTTTTCCCATGTGTGACATTATTTGTTCTAAGGCATTGGGTTTCATCCAAGGATGAGTTAAATTAACAGGAATTAACACCTCAGTTCTCCACTTTAAAATATATAAATGGGTTTATTTTACCCATGTCACATTATGATAAGTAAAAGAAGAAGTGAGGCAAGTTTTATCAGCCAATAAAGTTCAATTAAAACGTGAACATTGTGGGAAAAAAAAAAAAGAGTCTTAAAAGTCTGTAGAAATCCCAGCTGGGAAGTTAAAGCAAATACGTATGGTTGAAAATGTATACCACAACTTCAGCATAAGGGTCTACAGCAATCCATTGATGTGGCTATTTTCTGATTTAACATATTGACCTTGACATAATATTCATGGGAAAAAAGGGTAACTCAACTCTCCATATTTCTCCTTTTAATGGTAAAAACATACTATGGGTAGGCAATTTATTGTGGGGAAGAATTATGTGCAACAAAAGTGAAGGACCTGCCAGCTCGGGATAACTAGGGCTGCCTGCAGTATGATAAAAAACAAGACAAATTCCATATAATATTAGACTTTTGTACAAATAATTTGTAAGGTCTCAAATTCTCTAAATTGCACTTATTAGGTAATCATATTCAGGTGAAATTAGGGGATAAACAATAATTCCATATAATATGAGGATGAGCATGTTCATCTGGAAGAGAGCCTTTACATAAAGAAATTTACAGTCTTTAAAATGAACGTCTATGAATTAATGGTCTACAAATGCCTACTTCTCTGATAAATGTTTGATGTTTTACTCCTTCTACGAGAGAAAAAGAAAGATGAATATAAGTCATATACCATTTTTGCTTAAAAGGAATACAGTAAGTGGCATTATTTGATGTAGTCCTTTCTAAACCTAGAGGCAAATCTTCAGTTGAAAATATCTACCCAGAAGAACAAAAATCATTTTACCACAGATACATTTGCACCAGAATGTTTGTTACAGCCCAATTCATATTTGCCAAGTCATGGAAGCAATCCAATTGCCCCAAAATCATGAATGGGTTAACAAATTGTGGTATATGGATACCAGGGTATACTATTCAGGCACAAAAAAAGATGGAGACTCTGCATATTCTAAGTTTACCTGTATGGAGTTACAATACCTTCTTCTTCATAAAGTATCTCAATAATGGAAAAAAAGGTATCCGATGTACTCAATACTATTATGAAACCAAACACACACTCAAACAAATGATAAAACATGAATATAGTCTAGCAGGGCCAGGAGTAGAGGGAGACAGAGGGGCCAGAGGATGGCTATTGGTGAAAGGAGGGAGGGAATTTGGTGGAATCTCAGGTATTGTGCATAATGCAAGGGTATATTTCAAAATAACTAAGAGTAAATTTTAAATGTCTTCTCACAAAAAAATAAGTAAGTGAGGTGATGGCTATGTTAATCAGCTTTTTTTAAGAATTCCACATTGTATATCAAATCATCACATTGTTCCCCATAAATGCATACCATTTTGATTTTAATTAAAAAATAATAAAAATTATAAAAATAAAGTTAAAAGAAAAAATGACCAATTTTGTTGTAATTATGCCATCCACTGGCATACATTCCATTATCACAATTTTGGTACCTACAATCCCATAAATGACCAGGAAGGATGAACCATGATCTCCTAGTAATATCTGTATCATTGGAGAACAGTGGGAGCTCCCACCTTATTAGGGAGAAGAATGATGGTTCAAATACATAAGCCCAGTATGAATGAGAAGCACTTACTGGAACAAAAAAAAAAAAGAAAGAAAAAGAAATGAAAAAAGAAAACAAGACAGATAATAACTAATTAGGATGAATGAAATTGACTGTAATGCTTGCCAAATGGCAAGCAGCATATTCTTAGCAGTGGGTGGTATTCCTGTGTTTTCCATAGCCTCTCTAGCCTGATTTGTTAAATATTTTACATTTCCCCAGGTAATATCTGGAGCTCAATGGGTAGCCAGCAGCTCTTCCGAATTATGGACTAGAACTCTCCATGGATATTGATCTAGGGCTGACTACTGGGTCCTCATCATTTCTTGGGGGGAGTTCAAGGTGAGTTAGTACATCTCCAGGACTGGATTCCCGGTGGAGATGGTCAGTTCTTCTGGTATCAGAAGCCAATTTGTGATAAGATTTCAAGAGCTGTGCTAGAATACACAAAGGGCCTGAAGAAGACAGAACAGCAGAATAGCCCCACACCCATGCAAATAATTTGACCAGTCCTAGCCATTGTGTGCTACCTAAATGTTCTTTTTGCAATACTAATGGCTTGAGTTCTTTATCTGGGGGGAGCTAAATGTCTTTCAGTAGCTTTTAAACTGTCCTTGTAACAATTTAAAGAGTTAAGTGTAATAGAGCTTGGTGTAGTTATTCTTGGGGACCTAGTCTATCCTCCATATTCGCCCTTTTTGTTTTGTTAATTGACCTCTTTCAACAATAGTGTGTCCTGTTGCATTGTGAGGAATCACCTATGGTGTGTTTGATTTGCCATTGTTGACAAAATAAAGAAAATACTTTGGAATTATAAGCAGGGACATTGTTTTAATTTGTTGAGGGAGTCCTGAAGTGGCTAAAGCTGACAGCAATTTTTTTTAACATGTTTAGTAGTAGTTTCTCCACCTTGGCAAGTGGCATGAATCATGCCATGGTAACTGTCAATAGAAATATGAATATATTTAAAGTTACCAAAAGAAGGGAAATTGGTGACATCCATTTGCCAACGGGCATTTGCCTGTAAACCTCGAGGATTTACTCCTATGAGGAGAGAAGTAATTGTTTATTGAAATTCTGGGCAGGCTTGAATAATATCTTAAACCTGAGGCATTGTGATTGGAAAGGTTTAAGTCAATGCTCATGCTCACTAATGGAAAAACTGTTGAGACTGTATTGCTGCAGATATAGTAGCATTGACATATACTAATGAATATGCATATTCATTCCTTTGGACAAGGAGCCCAGGGAGGTTAGAATAGGAATGAATATGGGTGACTAATGAAACATGATTTTGTTGAGCAGTACCTGTAGCTCAAAAGGGTAGGGCCCATATACTGG
>NW_003852570.1:2804578-2835685 GCF_000181295.1 Otolemur garnettii | reverse complement strand
CTGGCTATTTTTTTGTTGTTGCAATTTGGCTGGGGTCACAACTGAACCCACCACCCTCAGTATATGGGCTTGTGCCCTACCCACTGAGCCACGGGCACAGCCCAAGGAGTCTTTATATATCTGTAAGAGGGAGGCTTATAATTTTTAATTCTCCAATAAAATAAGAAAGAGCAATTTGTAATAATTCACTTGACTTTAGGCTGCCATAAATCTTTGTCAATTCCAGGGTTTATAATGTGAGAGTCATTGCCACTCAGTTGCTGACATCTTAACTGGCCTTGATGAATTAATGAAAATATTTGGTCAAGTTTTATAAAAACCCTTTTGTGAGGATTATGGGTAAGAACAGCCATTCAATGTTTCTAATTGGGGATCAAAATGACATAAAAGACTTGTTAAAGTATGTGGAACATTTAATATACAAAGAATGATTGGCTGCCATTCTTTAATCTGAGTAAGTTGTCTTTTTTCAATGAGCTGTCTTATATATGAAATTTCTTATCTATTTTGGGGGGATAATACCCGTGGGGAATCAAGGGCTTAGTTTCCTTTTAAAGTACTGAAAAGGTGAGTTAAAGTATGAGTTAGAATACCTGA
The DNA here is from genome assembly GCF_000181295.1 of Otolemur garnettii. Lineage (NCBI taxonomy): Eukaryota > Metazoa > Chordata > Mammalia > Primates > Galagidae > Otolemur > Otolemur garnettii. The sequence continues at coordinate 2,835,088 of NW_003852570.1, read as the reverse complement.
TGAAGGACACAACAATTTTTTTTATTAAATCATATTTGTGTACATTAATACTATCATGGGGTACAGTGTGTTGTTTCCATATACAATTTGAAATACTTTCATCCAATTGGCCTACATAGCCTTCATGTCACTCTCATAGTTGTTGTGTTAAGACATTTATATTCCACATTTAGAAAGATTCACATGTACCCTTATAGGATAAATCATAGGCGTGATTCCAACAATCACCCTCCCACCATCCATCCTCCTCCCTCCCCTCCCCTCCCCTCCCTATCTCCATTCCCCGTATTCTAGGCTAAAATTGGGTTATAGCTTTCTTATGATAACTAAAAATTAGTTTCATAATAGGGTTGAGTATATTGGATACTTTTTCTTCCATTCTTGAGATACTTTGCTAAGAAGAATATTTTCCAGCTCCATTCATGTAAACATGAAGGAGGTAAAGTCTCCATCCTTCTTTAGGGCTACATAGTATTTCATGGTGTACATATACCATGATTTATTGATCCATTCATGGGTTGATGGGCACTTGGGCTTCTTCCATGACCTAGCAATTATGAATTGGGCTGCAATGAACATTCTGGTACAAATATCTGTATTCTAGCATGATTTTGTTTTTCTCAATATATACCTAGCAGAGGAATTATAGGATCAAGTGGCAGATCTATTTTTAGTTCTCTAAGTGTTCTCCAGACAACTTTCCAAAAGGGACGTATTAGTTTGCCATCCCACCAGCAATGTAAAAGTGTTCCCTTTTCTCCACAACCCCGCCAGCATCTGTAATTTTGGGATTTGGGGATATAGGCTAATCTTACTGGTGTTAGATGATATCTCAAAGTAGTTTTGATTTGCATTTCTCTGATGATTAAGGATGGTGAGCAATTTTTCATATATCTGTAGGCCATGTGTCTGTCTTCTTCAGAGAATTTTCTCTTCAAGTCCCTTGCCCACGCTGAGATGGGATCAATTGTTCTCTTCCTGCTAATATGTTTGAGTTCTCTGTGGATTCTGGTTATTAAACCTTTGTCGGAAACATAACCAGCAAATATTTTTTTCCCATTCTGAGGGTTGTCTATGTGCTTTTCTTACTGTGTCCTTGGCTGTGCAGAAACTTTTTTAATTTGAGGATGTCTCAGTAGTGTATTTTTGAAGTTGCTTCAATTGCCCGGTGGGTCCTTCTCACAAAATATTGACCCAGGCCAATTTCTTCAACAGTTTTCCCTCCACTTTCTTCTAGTGTTTGTATAGTTTCATGTCTTAAATTTTAATCTTTAATCCAGTGAGAATCTATCTTAGTTAGTGTTGAGAGGTGTGGATCCAGTTTCAGTCTTCTGCAGGTCATCAGCCAGTTCTACCAGCACCATTTATTAAATAAGGTCTCTTTTCCCCATTCAATGTTTTTAATTGGCTTGTCAAAGATCATATAGCGGTAAGGAGCTGGGTTCATCTTTTCGATCTTTATCCTGTTCCATACATCTACCTCTCTGTTTTTGTGCCAATACCATGCTGTATTGATCCCTATGAATTTATAGTATAGTCTGATGTATGGTAGCGTGATTCCTCCTGCTTTGTTTTTGTTTCTGAGTAATGTCTTGGATATTCAAGAATTTTTCTGATTCCATATAAAATTAAGTATTATTTTTTCCAGTTCTTTAAAGTATGAAAATGGAAATTTAATGAGGATTGTATTAAAATTTTATATTGCTTTAGGTAGTATAGACATTTTAACAATGTTAATTTTTCCCAGCCATGAGCAAGGTATGTTTTTCTATTTGTTAGTATTTTCAGCTATTTCTTTTCTTAGAGTTTCATAGTTCTCTTTATAGAGATATTTCATGTCCTTTGTTAGGTAAACTCCCAAATATTTCATCTTCTTTGGCACTACTATGAATGGAATAGAGTTCTTGACTGTTTTTTTCAGCTTGACTATTGTTGGTATATATAAAGGCTACTGACTTATGAGTGTTGACTTTGTAACCTGAGATGTTGTTGTATTCCATGATCTCTTCTAAGAGTTTTGTAGTAGAATCCCTGGTGTTTTCAAGATATACAATCATGTCATCTGCAAAGAGTGAAAGTTTGATCTCTTCTGATCCTATGTGAATACACTTGATTGCCTTTTCTTCCCTAATTACAATGGCTAAAACTTCCATTACAATGTTAAAGAGCAATGGAGACAACGGGCAACCATGCCTGGTTCCTGATCTGACTGAAAATTATTTCAATTTAATTCCATTCAATACAATATTGGCTGTGGGTTTACTGTAGACGGCCTCTATCAACTTGAGAAAAGTCCCTTATATGCCAATTCTCTTAGGTGTTCTAATTATTAAAAGATGGTGGATATTATCAAACAATTTTTCTGCATCAATTGCAAGGATCATATGGTCTTTGTTTTTTAATTTGTTTATGTGGTGAATTACGTTTATAGATTTAGGTATGTTGAACCAGCCTTGAGATCCTGGGATAAAACGCACTTGGTCATGGTGTATAATTTGTTTGCTGTGTTGCTGGATTCTATTTGTTAGGATCTTGTTGAATATTTTTGCATCAATATTCATTAGTGATAATGGTCTATAATTTTCTTTTCTTGTTGGGTCTTTTCCTGATTTGGGTATCAAGGTGATGTTTGCTTCATAGAATGTGTTAGGTAGTATTCTGTCTTTTTTCTATATTTTGGAAAAAGTTAAGTAGTATAGATATTAGTTCCTCTTTAAACGTTTGGTAGAATTCTGACATGAAGCCGTATGGTCCTGGGTTTTTCTTTGTCGGGAGATTTTGTATAGTTGATGCTATTTCAGAGCTTGATATGGGCCTGTTCAACATTTCCCCTTGGTACTGACTAAGTCTTAGAAGGTGGCATGCTTCCAAGTATTGGTCAATTGCCTTCAGATTTTCATATTTCTGAGGAGTAAGTTTCTTGTAGTATTCATGAAGGATTTCTTGAATTTCTGAGGGGTCTGTTGTAATTTTGTATTTACCATTTCTGATTGATGAAATTAGAGATTGAACTCTTTTTTTCTTGGTTAGGTTGGCCAAAGGTTTATCAATTTTAGTGACCTTTTCCATAAACCAACTTTTTGATATATTGATCTGTTGTATAATTCTTTTGTTTTCAATTTCATTTAATTCTGCTCTAATTTTGGTTATTTCTTTTCTTCTGCTGGGTTTCATATTGGAGTGTTATTCCTTTTCAAGTTGCTTGAGATGTCCCATTAAATTGTTAACTTCCTCTCTTTCTGTTCTCTTGAGAAAGGTTTGCAGTGCCATAAATTTCCCTCTTAGGACTTCCTTTCTAGTATCCCAGAGTTTCTGATAACTCATCTCTACATTATGGCTTTGTTCCAAAAATTTGGTAATTTCCTTCTTGATCTCATCTCTGACTTAGCTATCATTGAGCATAAGGTTATTTAGCTTCCACGTTTTTGTTTGGGTCTGCAGATTCCTGTTGTTACTGAGTTCAACTTTTATTCCATGGCGGTCTGAGAAGATGCAAGGAATAATTTCTATTCTTTTAAATTTTCTGAGGTTAGATTTGTGACCTAAGATGTGGTCTGCTTTGGAGTGTGTTCCATGGGCTGATGATAAAAATGTGTATTCAGTTTTTTTTTATTAAATCATATTTGTGCACATTAATTCTATCATAGGATACAGTATGTTGTTTCCATATACAATTTGAAATACTTTCATCCAATTGGCCAACATAGCCATCATGTCTTTCTCATAATTGTCTTGTTAAGACATTTATATTTGACATTTAGAAAGATTTATAAATTGTGACATATGTACACCATGGAATACTATGCACCCGTAAAGAAAGATGGAGACTTTACCTCCTTCATGTTTACACGGATGCAGCTGGAAAACGTTCTTCTTAGCAAAGTATCTCAAGAACGGAAGAAAAACTATCCAATGTACTCAACCCTATTAAGAAACTGATTGTGTGTATTCAGTTTAATTAGGGTGAAATGTTCTATAGATGTCTATTAAATCCAAAACCTGAATGATTAAATTTAAATTTAAAATTTCTTTGCTAAGCTTCTGATTGGAGAATCTATCCAACACTGCCAAAGGAGTGTTACAATCTCTGACTATAATGGAGCTGGGAGAGATGAAGTTGCTTATACCTGTTAGAGTATCTCTTATACATTCAGGTGCATTCTGATTGGGTGCCTAGATATTGATAATTGAGGTCTCATCATATCGAGTATGACCCTTAACAAATATAGAATGGCCATCCTTATCCTTGCTTATGTTTGTTGGTTTAAAGCCTATTGTATCTGCAAATAAAATTGCAACACCTGCTTTTTTCTGCTTTCCATTAGCCTGGAATATAGATAACCATCCCTTCACCCTAAGTCTATGCCTGTCTTTCAAAGTAAGGTGAGATTCTTGTATGCAGCAGATATCTGGCCTGAGTTTTTCTATCCAGTCAGCCAGCCTGTGCCTTTTTAGAGGGAAATTTAAGCCATTCACATTGATTGAGAATATTGATAAGCCTGGGATAATTTGGGGTATTGAGTTTTTTGAAAGTCCAGTGGGCATCTTTAATCTTTTTGTCACTGTGGAGACTGGAATTTGATCAAAATTTTCTGGGTGGATTTGTTTATGTCTTAGAGGATTGTGCTGATCATTATGGAGTATAGGTCTGAGAATATCCTGGAGGGCTGGTTTAATTATGGCAAATTTCTTCAACATGTCAATGTCATTAAAGTATTTAATTTCTCCATCATAAATGAAACTCAATTTAACTGGATACAGGATTCTGGGTTGAAAGTTAATTTTTAGAAGATTAAAGGCCAATGACTACCCTCTTCTGGCCTGAACGGTTTCAACAGAGAGATCTTCAGTCATTCTAATGTTCTTTCCCTTGTAGGTTAAGGTTTTCTTCATATAGCTGTGTTCAGAATTTTCTCTTTCATGTTAACTTTAGTGAATTTGATTATGATATGACTGAGGGATGTCTCATTCAGGTTGAGTTGTGCTGGGGTTCTGAAACTGTCTGCTATCTGAATTTCAGAATCTCTTGGCATGTCTGGAAAGTTCTCTTTCATAATTTCATGAAGAAGAGCCTCTGTGTTTTCTGAAGCAACTTCGTTGCCTTCAGGGATTTCTATAATGCAAATATTAGTTTTCTTTGAATATCTCAGAGTTCTCTGAGCAAGTGATCCATTTTTGATCTCCATTTGCCTTTATTTTTGCATGCTTGGACACATTCAAAATCTTTGTCTTCAGTGTCAGAGATCCTTTCTTCTGCCTGCTCCATTCTCTGATTGAGGTATTCAACTGTACTTTTCAGATCTTTGAGGGCTGCAACCTCTTGTTTCAATGTGTCATAGTCTTTGGTCATTTTATCTTTGAAATCATTGAATTCTTTTTTTAAATTTCTATAGCATATCTGTGTACATTAATGCAATCATGGGGTACAGTGTGCTGCTTTCATATGCATTTTAATTCTTGAGACAGCTTTTGAATAATTTGAAATTATAGTTCTCTCCTTTCTTCCATTCTGTTGATCTTATTCTATATCCAGATTCTGAACTCAATTTCTGACATCTCAGCCATCTGTTTATGGAAGAGATCTTCAATTTCATCTGACCCATTCTTCCTTGGGGCGGGGGTTGATCTGCTCTGATTGTTCTGGTTACCAGAGTTTTTCTGCTGATTCTGCCCCATGTTGAATTTGCACCTTTTGAAGACTGTCCCTAAAACCGTTCTGCCAGTAGCTTCTTCTGGTTGTCTAGAGAGACATGGCATGTCTACCTCAAAAAGCCTCAGGAGCGTAAGGCTTCTTGTTCCCACTTCTGCGGTTGTTGCTCTTCGCCCTGGAGTATCACCACTCCAGTGTGGTTCCCTCTCAACTGGCCATCCTCTCGCAGTTCTCAGACCAGGCCTGGATTGCCAGAGCCCCTGGGGTGCAGGGAGCAACCTGAATGCAGCCATGCAGGAGATGTGCTGGCTGTCTGAATCAATCCTTGGTACATGCCACTGGGGAGCCCCCAAGGAGCAAGGACAACAACAGGCCGGCAGTGGCACCGGGGATGCGCTAACTGGATGGATCAGTCCTCGGTGCACGTGGTCAGGGAGCCCCCAAGGAGTGGGGTAGCAGCTAGTGGGCAGCCACGCAGGAGATGCACTGGCTGGGTGGATCAGTCCTCAGTGCACACCACCACAGAGCCCCGGTGAGCCCCCGGGGATCGGGGACAGCAGGTGGGTAGGCAGCCGGGCATGGAGTGTGCTGGCTGACGGGACTCAGTCCTGGGCGCGCACCGGCAGTGAGCCCCTGGAAAGCGGGGACAGCAGCCAGGTGCAAGGCATTGGCTGATGGGATCAGTCCATTCAGAACATGTGTGGATCAAGCAGTTCTCCCAGTGCAGGACCAGACCAGGGCTTGGTCCTGTAGGGGTAGGGGAATGTTGTTCTTGGATTTCCTCTCACTGTCTCTCAAGGCAAGGGGGAAAGTGTGGACTGTAAATTCCAAATGGCAATGCTAAGGCCAGTTCTACTTTTCTGCCTGGGAGAGGGTGTTTGGGGTCTCAGGAGGGTCCCTCCAGGGGAGTAGACTCCACTGTCGGTGGCTCTCACTCATGACATGAGATAATAGGTCCTCAGTTTATCGGTCACCTGTAGGAGACTCAGAGGGGCTATTGAAGAGAAAACAAAGGAAAAGCACAACTTTCTTGGGGGAGGGGATGGATATTTTTCCTTTGGGGTGTATTATGTACCTGTAGATTGCTTTCTAGGAGTTGTCGCTTGCCTCAGCAGAGGTGTCCTGCCGGTATCACTCTTCTCTCTCAGTTGGACTCCCAGTCTTAAACTTTGTTGGGTGTTTTCTAGACTTTATCCTTCCCTCTGGACGGGAGCTTCTGTCATAGGCTGGTACCTGTCAGCCATCTTGCCCCTCCCCTTGTCTTCTTGCTTTAATTATTGTGTTCTTGGCTTTGCAAAGCTTTTCAGTTTGATCAGATCCCAGTAATGTATTTTTCGTGTTGCTTAAATTGCCCAGCAGTTCCTCCTCATAAAGTATTCTCCCAGGCTAATTTCTTCAAGTGTTTTCCCTGCACTCTTTCCAAGAATCTTTATAGTTTCATGTCTTATGTTTAAAACTTTTATCCAGTGAATATCAATTTTTGTTAATGGTGAAAGTTGTGGGTCCAGTTTCAGTCTTCCACAAGTCGCCAGCCAATTCACCCAGCACAATTTGTTAAATAAAAAAATTGTTTTTGATAGGTTTATCATAGATCAAATGACAATAAGTTCATCTCTTGGTTCTCTGTTCTGTTCCATATATCTACCTCTCTACTTTTGTGCCAGTACCATGCTGTTTCTTCACTACCAATTTATAGTATAGTCCAAAGTCTGGTAGTGGGATTCCTCCTGAATTGTTTTTATTTCTGAGTAATATCTTGGCTAATCAAGTTTTTTTTTTTTTTCTGATTCCATGTAAAATGAAGTACTATTTTTTTTCCAGATCTTTAAAGTATGACAGTGGTGCTTTAATAGGGATTGCATTAAATGTGTATAATGCTTTGTATAGTATGGACATCTTAACAATGTTGATTCTTACCAGACTTGAGAATGGAATGTTTTTCCATTTGTTAACATAATCAGCTATTTCTTTTCTCAGAATTTCATAGTTCTCTTTATGGACATCTTTCATGTCCTTTGTTAGGTAAACTCCCAAATATTTCATCTTCTTTGGCACTACTGTAAAATGAATAGAGATTTTGACTGTTCCTTCAGCTTGACTATTTTTGGTATATATGAAAGCTACTGATTTGTGAGTATTGATTTATATCCTGAGACGTTACTGTATCCCTTGATCACTTCAAAGAGTTTTGTGGTTGAGTCCCTGGGGTTGTCCAGGTATAAAATCCTATCATCTGCAGAGAGTGAAAGTTTGATCTTCCCTGACCCTATGCATAGTCTTTGATAGCTTGTCTTTTCACTGTTATTTTGTTCAATGAATCTAATAATCTTTTTTCTTTATTTACTTCTTGATTCAGCTGTTCAACATAATGTTGTTCACTTTCCATGACTTTTTTGGGGAATGAATTTTTTTATTTGAGTTGAGCTTAAGTTTTAAACTGTGATGGTTTGAAAAGATTCAAGGTATGATTTCTATTATTTAATTTGTTGATATTTTATTTGTAACCTAAGATGTGATCAATTTTGGGGAATGATCCATGGGCTGGTATGAAATTTATACTAAGTATTATTGAGGTGGAATATTCTGTATATGTCTGTTAAGGTCATTAATTCTAAAATCGTGTTTTAAGTTGATTGCTTTTGTTTAGTTTCTGTTTTGAGTATCTGTTCAGTTATGTCAGTGGAGTGTTGAAGTCCTCAGTTACTAAGGTGTTGCAGGATATATTGTTTAGATTTTATAGGGTTTGTTTTCTCTATCTGGGAGCATTTAAGTTGGGTGTATAGAGATTTAGGATCGGAATGTCTTCTTGTTTTGTTTCCTGAAGCAGTATATATTGTTATTATGTGTCTTTCTTTATTTTTATTTGTTTGAAGCCCAAAGTGCAAATGCAATAGTGATTCCTGTTTTTTTCTGATTACCATTTACCTAAAATGCTGTTTTTCTAAGTCTTGTTTTGTCCTTGGAGCTTATATGTGTTTCCCAAAGACAATGTATAGTTGGTTTGTGCCTTTGTATCCGGTCTGACAGCTTTGCATCTTTAATGGGGGTTCAAGCCATTCACATTTATTGAGAGAACTGATAAGTATGGTGGAATTCGTTTTGTCTTGTTATGTGAAGGTCTATGGCTTAGTTTTATCAGTTGGGTCATTGTTGAAGCTCAGCTTTTTCTTTAAATTTCTAGGAGTCTTTACTTTGTTGGTGGTTCTTTGTAATGGTCCATGTATAGAACTGGTCTGAGTACTTCCTACAGAGATGGTCTTGTGGTGAATTTCCTCAATGTTTGTTAGGTAATAAAATATTTTATTTTCCCATCGAATATGACATTTAGATTAGCAGGATTCAGAATCATGGACTAACAGTTGCTATTTTTAAGAATTTTAAAGACAGGTGACTACTCTCTGATGACTTGAAAATTTTCTATTGAAAAGTTTGTTGTCATGCTAATGACTTTATCCTTGTTGGTGAGGAGTTGCTCATGCCTGGCAGTTTGCAGATTTTTCTCTTTCATTTTTACTTTGTTCAAGTTAATTACCATGTGTCTAGGAGAATTGCTTCTTTTGCATTAAGATAACCTGGAGTTCTATAATTATCTGGTATCTGTATTTCTGGTTCTCTCACAAGGTATGGGAAATTCTTCTTCTGCATCATTATGTCTTGAAATAGAAATTCCCTGCTTTTAAGACTCTCTTCTTCTCTTCAGGGTTCATTATGATTCATATGTTTGTGTCTTTTGTGTAATCACATATCTCTCTAAGAGATTACTCTGTTTTTGCTCTCTTTTTTTTTCCTGTCTCTTTAATGGCTGGGTTAGTTCAGTCTGTTATCTTTGAGTTTGGAGATTCTTTCTTTTCCATGTTCCATTTTATCGCTGAGACTCTGAACTGTGTTTTTAAACTTTTTGAATGCCCCTTTCAATTCCTTAAGCTCTGCTATATCTTTCCTAATTATGTCTAGATCCTAGATGAATTTGCAATTTAATTGAATTCCTGAGACATTTTTTGTACTTATTTTTCCACCTTATTTTCATCTTCCTTGACATCAGTATTCTAAATTATATTATGTCATTTTGACAATTTTTCTACAGATGGTATTTTCAGCTATATCTCCTTTGTAATATCTTGGGGGAGTTGATCTACTCTAATTTTTCTTTTTTTTCTTTTTTTTTTTTAATTATAGCTGTGTACATTAATGCAAACATGGGGTACAGTGTAGTGTTTTCATATACAATTTGAAATATTTTCAATTCCTTATAAAATACCAATGTCATTTTCCACAGAATTAGAAAAAAGCAACCCTAAAATTTATATGAAACCAAAAAAAAAAAACATGCATAACCAAAGTAATCCTAAGAAAAAGAATAAATCTGGAGAAATTGCATTACTCAACTTTAAATTACAATACTGTACAAGGAAATAATAATTAAAATAGCATGATCCTGGTATAAAATTAGACACATAGATCAATAGAACAGAATACAGAACCCAGGAATACAGCCAAATACCCACAACCACATGTTCTTTGACAAAGAAGACAAAAGTATACATTCATGAAATAACACATTGTTTGGTAAATGGTGCTGGAAAAGTAGGATAGCCTCATGCAGAAGAATGAAACTGGATTCCTATCTCTCAGTATATACAAGAAGTAATGCAAATTGGATTAAAAACTTAAACTTAAGACCTGAAACCATAAACACATTAGAAGAAAACCTAGAAAATGTTTTCCACATTGTCTTTGTTAAATAATTTATTACTAAGACCTCAAAGGAAAATAAATAAATAAATAAATAAATGATACTTATTTAAACTAAAAAGTTTCTGCACTGCCACAAAAGATTTAATCAACAGAGTAAAAAGACAACCCACAGAATGGGAGAAAATATTCATAAGCTATACATCTGACAAAGAGCTAATATCCAGAATTCATAAGCAACTCAAACAAATCAGTAAGAAAAAACAAATAACACCATTAAAATTTGGCAAAAGACATAAATAGTTTTTAATGAGAAACAGATGAGAAATAGTTTTTAATGAGAAATAGTTTTAATAGAGAAACAGATGTCCAAAAAGCATGAGAAAATGCTCAACATCACGTATCATTAGGGAAATGTAAATTAAAACCCACAGTTACATAACACCTATCCCTGTCAGAATACAAAAAATGTCCAGAACCAGATGAATTCATAACTGAATTTTACCAGACCTACAAAGAGCAGCTTTAAAGGACAGTCAAAAAGCAGTAGTTTCTGGCATGGGATATGGTGAGAAGGGAATGCTTATACATGCTTTGTGGGATTGTGTATTATTAAAACCTCTATTAAAAATGGTGTGGAGATTTCTCGAACAACTAAAAGTAGATCTACTATTTAATTCAACAATCTAACTGTTGGGTGTCCACACAAAGGAAGAGAAATCATTCTATAAAAAATACACCTGCATCCTGTATGTTTATTGCAGCAGAATTCACATTTGCAAAGATACAAAACCAACCTAAGTGACAACCAAATGGCAAGTGGATAAAGAAAATGTGTTACATATAATGGATTAGTACTCCACCATCAAAAAGAATAATATCTTTTGCAGCCATTTGAATGGAACTGGAAACTATTATTTTAAAGAAATCCAGGAACATAAAACTAAATATTGCATGTTCTCACTTATAAGTGGGAACTAGGCAATGGGTAAGCATGGTCATACTGATTCACTCGATGAACATTAAAGTCTCAGAAATGGAAAGGTGGGAGAGAGATGCTGGATGAAAAATTACAATGTAACACCAAAGGTATGTTTATTTTTAGTTCTTTGATAAATCTCCATACTGATCTCCATATATGTACTAACTTACATTCCCACCAATGGTGTACATGCTCCCTTTTTACTATATCTATGCCAATATTCATTGGTTTTTTTTGACTTTTTAAGAATAGTCATTTTAATTGGAGTAAGATGGTGTCTCACTGTGGTTTTAATTTTCAGTTACCTAATGATTAGTAATATTGGGTATTTTTTATGTATTTCTTTTTTGAGCCTCTTTTACAAGGGCACTAATCCTATTTATTCCCTCATGATCTAATTGTCTGTTAGTCTTTTCCATCATGACCAAATTATCTCCCACTTATTAATATCACCACATTGAATTCTAGGTTTCAACATATGAATTTGTAGGGGACACAAACATTCAAATCATAGCAATATCCATCTAAGTTGCTGCATGTATCAAGGGGAAGTTCCTTTTTTGTGTAAGTAGTATTTCAAGGTATTGATATACCACAGTTTGTTTAGCCATTTACCTATTATGAAAGATTTTGTTCTTTTCAGGATTTAGCTATTAGGAATAAAGCTGCTATAGTTTTTTTCTGTGGATATATATTTAATTTCTGTGAAACAAATCCCCAGAAGTGTAGTTGGTGAACTGTGTGGTAGATACATTTTTAGTATTTAAAAAAAAAAAAAACTGCTAAACTTTTCCAGAGTGTTTGTACCATTTTATATTCCTTCAACAACATAGGCACAATCTAATTTTTCCAAAATCTTGCCAGCATTTGGCTTAATTACACTTTATTTTCACATTTCTGATAGAAGCATAGTGATTTCTCATTTTGGTCTTAATTTGCATTTTCCTAAAGGCAAGTCACATTGAATATCTTTTCATGTTTTTATTTGCCTTTGATAAATCTTCTCCTATTAAATAGCTCTTGATGTTCTTGGTCCATGTTAAAAATTAAATTGTGTATTATTTTGCCATCGCATTTGGAGAATTCTTTTATACAATGAGATTTGAGCTTTTTTTGTCAGCTATATAGTTTGCAAATATTTTCCTCTAGTCTGTGGTTTGTCTTTCCTCTTTACTCTTTCTTATTCCCAATGATTTAAATTTTTTAAGTCTAGAGTGTTGACTTTTTTCTTTTATGGAGTGTGAATTTTATCACAAGTTCAAGAACTCTTTATCAACCCCTGGATCCTGAAGATTTTTTTCTTGTAAAAGTTTTAGAATTTATTTTATTTAATTATTTTAAATAAAATAAAATTTATTTTATTTATTTTAATTTTATCTTTACAAGATTTGAATTAATTTTTAGGTAAGATGGGAGTTATAGGTTTTTTTGCCTATGGGCATGCAATTGCTCCAACACAATTTGTAAATAGACTATTCTTCCATTGAATTGCCTTTTACCTAGCTATACTTGTATTGATCTATTTATTGGTTCTCTATTCTCTTCCCTTGATCTGTGAATCTACCAGATCTTTGAGGGCTGCAACCTCTTGGTTTAGTGTGTCATAGTCTTTGGTCATTTTATCTTTGAAATTATTGAATTCTTAAGATAGCTTTTCAATAATTTGAAATTCTAGTTCTCTCCTTTCCTCCATTCTGTTGATCTTATTCGATATTCAGATTCTGAACTTGATTTCTGACATCTCAGCCATCTGTTTATGGAAGAGATCTTCAATTGCATCTGCCCCTCCTTTCTTGGCGGGGGGTAGATCTACTCTGGTTGTTCTGGTTACCAGAGTTTTTCTGCTGATTCTGCTCCATGCTGAATTTGCACCTTTCAAAGACCATCCCTAAAATCATTCTGCCAGTGGCTTCTTCTGGTTGTCTAGAAAGATAGGGTATGTCTAACCAGAAGAGCCTCAGGAGTGTAAGGGTTATTGCTTCTGCTGATGTGGCTGTTTCTCTTCACCTTGGTGTTTCCCTCTCAACTGGTCATCCTCTCGCAGTTCTCAGACCTGGCCTGGAATGCCGGTGCCTCTGGGGGGCAGGGGAGCAACCTGCAGGCAGCTGCACAGGGGATGCACTGGCTCGATGGATCAGTCCTTGGTGCATGCCACTGGGGATCCCCCAAAGAGTGGGGGCAGCAACAGGCAGGCAGCTGCCCCGGAGATGCACTAGCTGCATGGATAGGTCCTCAGTGTGTGCAGCCAGGGTGCCCCCAAGAACTGGGGCTAGCAATTGGTGGGCAGCTGCGCAGGGAATGCACTGGTTGGGTGAATCAGTCCTCAGTGCATGCCACCGGGGAGCCCCTAGTGAGCCCCCAGGGAGAAGGTACAGCAGCCAGGTAAGCAGCCATATGTTGGATGCGTTGGCTAGCGGGACTCAGTCCTGGGCATGTGCCAAGGCCAGAACCTGGGAAGTGGAGACAGCAGGATGCACTGGCTGGTGGGACTCAATCCTGGGCACATGCCAAGGCCAGCCCCTGAGAAGCGGGGACTGCAGGTGGGCAGGCAGCCGGGCACAGGACCTGCTGGCTGGCAGGACTCAGTCCACACAGAGCACACATGGTTCAAGCAGTTCACTCGGTGTAGGATTGGGACTGGGGCTTGGTCCCTCAGGGGTGAAGGAACATTGCTCTTGGGTTTCCTCTCACTGTCTCTCCAGGCAAGGAGGAAAGGGCGGACTGAAAATTCAAAATGGCAGTGTGAATGCCAGTTCCATTTTTCTGCCTGGGAGGGGGTGTTCGGGGTTTCAGCAGGGTCCCTCCAGGGGAATAGACCCCACTGTCAGTAGCTCTCACTCGTGGCATGAGATAATAGGTTCTCAGTTTATCAGTCGCCTGTAGGAGACTCAGAGGAGTGGTTGAAGAGAAAACAAAGGAAAAGCACAACTTTCTTGGGGGAGGGGATGGATACTTTTCCTTTGGGGTGTATTATGTACCTGTAGATTGCTTTCTAGGAAAGCCGCTTGCCTCAGCAGAGGTGTCCTTCCAGTATCACTCTTCTCTCTTGGCTGGGCTCCCAGTCTTCAACTTCATTGGGTGTTTTCTGGACTTTATAGTTCCCTCTGGATGGGAGCTTCTGTCAGAGGCTGGTACCTGTCAGCCATCTTGCTCCTCCCTCTCTGGACACAAAAAATTAGTGTGGCCCAATATCTTTTGTAAATCACGAGTGTAATATTGTCAGGAATATAAAGAGTAATTTTCTGTGGTTGGAAGATGTGAGTTCCCACAACATATCTGAGATATTGCCAAAGATTTTGAGTCTGGAATTTTTCTCGAGCAATCTGAAGACCTTCCTGGGCTATAAACTCAATCAAGAAATTCTATATTTGAGGAAGAATGCCTTTGCCTTTGTTGGCTATTAAAATATCATCCATATAATGTAGCAAAGTTAAAGGGAATTTAACATGGGCTGGCTTTAAAGCCTTTGCCACATATACTTGGCAAATAGTAGGGCTACTAATTATTACTGGGAAAAAACATTCCATTAGTAATATTATATTGGGGATCCACAATTCATAGTAAGAACATAAAAAGCAAATTTTTCTCTATGACATGTTTTCAAAGGGTTACTGAAAACAACTGTCAAATCAATCTCTTACAAGCTATATCCTTGAGGAATTAAAACAGGGCTATGGAACTCTGCTAGTAGCCCCCATTGTAATAATGTGAGCATTGAACAATCTAAGATCATGAATTAACCTCTATTTTCCAGAAGCGTTTGGAATACAAAAAATAGGAGTGCTCAAAGCACTTATGGAAATACAATTGGCTTGTAGTTGTTCTTGCACTAATTGTTGGGTGTTTTTAAGTTTTTCCTCCTTCAGTGGCCACTGATCTGCCCAAAGAAGGGAACTCAGTTTCCACTGGAGCCTGAGTAGCTCAGTTTCAGTGGCCACTAATAAAAAGGCTGCCCTAAAGTAATTTGGACATGCCATTGTGACAGTAAATCATAGCCCCATAAAGAGAAGGCCAAATGTAAGATGGAGGGACAAACAGTGGCGTGTTGATTACCTGTACTCATGCAGTGGAGAAAATATTTACTTTGTTTTGTTCCTTCCATGCCTGAGATGGTAGTGAAGGAAGTATATTTCTCTAATCTTTAGGTCAATATTTAGTTCCTATGATAGTAATATCAGCTCTAGAATCTACAAGGTCTTTAAAAGTTTTGTGGGTAATTGTTACAGTCACAAAAGGCTTGTCTCTGCTTAATTTTGTAACCCAAAAAATTTGGCTGAAAATTTTTAGGCTGCTGTCAGAAGAAAAAAAAATATATAGTCTCTTTCAGAGACATAGTATTACTTCCTACTAAGCTCATCCTTATAAAGAGTTTGAGGGGTATGGGTGAAAACAGTAACTTTAACAAGACTGTCATCACCAGGCCCAATTATAGCAGGATCACTTGAAGCTTATGGCTCCCATGCATTCTTATACCTACTATGACCCCTAAAGAGTCATGAGGTGAGGGACCATAGAGGTAAGTAGGTAATTTTTCAAATTCTCCTGCCTGATCTAAATTCATGCCTTCAATTAGCCAAAGAGAAAATTCTAACACAAATTCTAACTGTAGGGTAGTTATCAGATGTTCACTTGGATATACTTTTAACATAAAGATCAATTGAGTCTAGACTTAATCACTTTTCCTTTAATTCTCTCCATTTTGGGGTGTTTTTCTTAAGTAAATATTATTCCACTTGGTTCTGTTTAGTCTCGATTGGGTAGGCATGGATTTACTAAACTTCCTTACTTGACTGCAATTATTGCTGTGGGGAGCTCTCTTGGAGATTGTTCAGAGACTGGCTCCTGTTGTTTTGAGGGGCACAGGAGCTGGTGCCCCATTTCCCATTTAAAGGAATTTCCTGAACATCAAATTTAGAATGGCATAGATTGGCCAAATGAAACCCTTTACCACATTTGGGACATTTTTTTCTTGGGCAATAGAGTGTTGATACTACTGTTATTATTTAGAGTTCATGTCTTTAGAAAACGTCCTTCATTTCTACGTTTATTACATTTGTGGGGAGTTTGAAGGGTTGCTGCTAAAACTTGGGTTTTATGGGCTTCTGTGCCAACATTTTGGCAAGTCTTAATCATATCAGCAAGGGTTATATCTGGATAATGTCCCCTCATGGAAGCCAAAGCTTGTTGACAATCAGAATTATCATTCTCATAAGCTAATTGGAGGAGTAAAATATCATCAGCTTGAGGATTGTCAAGTTGGTGGCTTACTACACTTTGTAAATGATTTACAAAGTCTAAATAAAATTCTGTGGCCCCATATTGGATGGAAGAAAAGGAGCCAGTAGGCACTTGGCCATATGGGATCTTAGCCCAAGCATGAATGGCTATGAATGAGCTCTGAGCTTTTCTTATAAATTGTAATTGTTCTTAGTGGGACAGTATATGCTCTTGCTCCTATGAGCATTTCAAAATTCCCATTCTAGCACTATTATTGGCAAACTGGTGGCATATAACATTTTTTTTATTAAATCAAAAAAGGTAGATCATGTATACATGAATGCATTTAGGAGGTACGATGTGCTGATTTCATATACAATTTGGATTGCTTACATCATACTGGTTAATATATCCCTCACCTCATTTACTTAATTATTGTATTAAGACATTTACACTCTATGCTTAATAGATCCACCATGTACCATTGCAATATGCACCATAGGTGTGATCCCACCATTCACCCTACCTCCATCTGACCTCTCCTCTCCCCTCCATTCTGCCTTCCCTCCTTCATCCTGGAATGTAGTTGTGATCTAGTCTTTATATGAAAGTGTGAGTGATTGTAACTTGGTATCATAATAGTACTGAGTACATTAGATACTTTTTCCTCTATTTTTGAGATACTTTACTAAGTGGGATATGTTCCAGCTCCATCCATGTAAACATAAAACAGGTAAAGTCTTCATCTTTTTTAAGGCTGCATAATATTCCATGGTATACATATAACACAATTTATTAATCTATTCATGGGTCGATGGGCACTTGGGCTTCTTCCATGACTTGGCTATTATGAATTGAGCTTCAGTTAACAATTTGGTGCAAATACCTTTGTTATAAAGTGATTTTTGGTCTTTTGGATATGCACCCAGTAGTAGAATTGCAGGATCAAATGGCAGGTCTACCTTTAGATCCCTGAGTATTCTCCATACTTATTTCCAAAAGGGATGGATTAGCTTGCATTCCCACCAGCAGTGCAGAAGTGTTTCCTTCTCTCCATATTCCAGCCAAAATATTTAGTTTGGGGATTTTGTGATATTGGTTATTCCTACTGGAGCTAGATGATATCTAAAAGTGGTTTTGATTTGCATTTCTGTGATAATTAAAGATGACATGCATTTTTTCATGTGTCTGTAGGCCATGTGCCTGTCTTCTTCAGAGAAGCTGCTGTTCAAGTCCCTTACCCACAATGAAATGGGATTACTTATTCTTTTCTTATTAATAATTTTGAGTTCTCTGTGGATTCTGGTTATTAAACATTTGTCAGAAACAACCTGCAAATATTCTCCCCCATTCTGAGGGCTGTCTGCTTGCTTTTACTTACTATGTTCTGGCTGTGCAGAAGCTTTTAAGTTTGATCAAATCCCAGTAATGTATTTTTGGTTTTGCTTTGATTGCCTGGGAGTCTGTTTTTTAGTTTGTTTATGTGATGTATTATATTTATAGATTTATGTACATTGAAGCAGCCTTAAGACCCTGGGATAAAACCCACTTGGTCATGGTAAATAATTTGTTTGATGTGTTGCTGGAATCTGTTTGCTAGGATCTTATTGAATATTTTTGCATCTATGTTCATTAAAGATATTGATCTATAGTTTTCTTTTCTTGTTGGGTCTTTTCCTGGTTTGGGGGATCAGGGTGGTATTTGCTTCATAGAATCTGTTGGGAAGTATTCCTTATTTTTCTGTTTTTGAAAAGATTAAGTAATATAGGTACCAGTCCCTCTTCAGAGGTTTGGTAGAACTCTGATGTGCAGTCATCTGGTCCCAGACTCTTCTTTTTTGGGAGTATAGTTGATGCTATTTCAGTATTTGATAGAGGTCTGTTCAGCATTTCCTATTGTTTCTGGCTAAGTTTAGGAACATGGCATACTTCCAAGTACTGGGCAAAGCCTTTAAAATTTTCATATTTTGAATAAAAATTTTTTTGTAGTATTCATTAAGGATTCTTTGAATTTCGGAGGTGTCTATTGTTATTTTGCCTTTGTCATTTGTGATTGATGATATTTGGGATTTTAATTTTTTATTTTTGGTGAGGTTGGCCAAAGTTTTATCAATTTTGTTGAATTTTTGAAAACACCTCCTTTTTTATTAAATAATAGCTCTGTACATTAATGCAATCATGCAGTACAATGTGTTGGTTTTACATAAAATTTGAATATTTTGATCAAACTGGTTAACATAGCATTCACTGCATTTTCTTAGTTATTGTGTTAACACATTTATATTCTACACTTAGTAAATTTCACATGTACCCTGGTAAGATGTACTACCGTAGGTGTGGTCCCACCACTTATCCTTCCTCCACCTAACCTCCCCCCTCCACTCCCCTACCTCTCCCCTTTCCCCTTCTTCTTGGGCTATAATTGGGTTATAGCTTTCATATGAAAGCTATAAATTGGTTTTATAGCAGGGCTGAGTACATTGGATACTTTTTCTTCCATTCTTGAGATACTTTGCTGAGAAGAACATTTTCCAGCTCAATCCATGTAAACATGAAATAGGTAAAGTCTCCATATATATTTAAGGCTGCATAATATTCCATGGTATACATATACCACAATTTATTGATCCAATCATGGGTCAGTGGGCACTTGGGCTTCTTCCATGACTTAGCAATTATGAATTGGGCTGCAATAAACATTCTGGTACAAATATCTTTGTTATAATGTGGTGTTTGGTCTTCTGTATACACACCTAGTAGAGGAATTGTAGCTTTCCAAAAGGAATGTATTAGTTTGCATTCCCACCAGCAGTGTAACAGTGTTCCTCCACATCCACGCCAACATCTCTGGTTTTGGGATTTTGTGATGTGGGCTTCTTCCATGACTTAGCAATTATGAATTGGGCTGCAATAAACATCCTGGTACAAATATCTTTCTTATAACGTTATGCTTGGTCTTCTGTATATACACCTAGTAGAGGAATTGTAGCTTTCCAAAAGGAATGTATTAGTTTACATTCCCACCAGCAGCGTTCCCTTTTCTCCACATTCACGCCAACATCTCTGGTTTTGGGATTATGTGATGTGGGCTAATCTTACTGGAGTTAGATGATATCTCAAAGTAGTTTTGATTTGCATTTCTCTGATGATTAAGGATGATGAGCATTTTTTCATGTGTCTGTAGGCCATGTGCCTGTCTTCTTCAGAGAAGCTTCTGTTCAAGTCCCTTGCCCACCCTGAGATGGGATCACTTGTTTTTTTCTTGCTAATACATTTAGGTTCTCTGTGGATTCTGGTTATTAAATCTTTGTCAGAGACATAAACTGCAAATATTTTCTCTTATTCTGAGCGCTGTCTGCTTGCTTTACTTACAGTGTGCAGAAGCTTTTTAGTTTGATCAGGTCCCAGTAACGTATTATTGGTGTTGCTTCTATTGCCCAGGAGGTCCTCCACATAAAATTTTCACCCAGGCTGATTTTTTTAAGTGCTTTCCCTACACGTTCTTCTAGTAATTTTATAGTTTCATGTCTTACTTTTAAATCTTTAATCCAGTGAATCTATCTTAGTTAATGGTGAAAGGTATGGGTCAAGTTTCTGTCTTCTACAGGTCACCAGCCAGTACACCCAGCATGATTTATTAAATAGGGAATCTTTTCCCCACTGAACATTTTTAATTGGCTTGTCAAAGATTAAATAACTGTAAGTAGCTGGGTTCATCTCTTGGTTCCCTATTCTGTTCCATACATCTACATCTCTGTTTTTCTGCCAATACCAAAGTTTTAGAACAAAACAACAATGAAAGCATGATTTATCAGAACCTTTGGGATACTGCAAAGACAGTCCTAAGAGGGAAATTTATAGCACTGCAAGCTTTCCTCAAGAGAATGGAAAGAGAGGAAGTTAACAACTTAATGAGACATCTCAAGCAATGGATATAAAGAACATTCCAATCTCAAACCCAGCTAAAGGAAAGAAATAACCAAAATTAGAGCAGAATTAAATGAAATTGAAAACAAAAGAATTATACAACAGATCAATAAATCAAAAAGTTGGGTTTTTTAAAAGGTCAATAAAATAGATAAACCTTGGCTAACCCAGGCAGGAAATAAAAGACTAAAATCTCTAATTTCATCAATCAGAAATGGTAAAGATGAAATAACAAGAGACTCCTCAGAAATTAAAAAAATTCTTACTGATTATTACGAGAAACTCTATTCTCAGAAATACGAAAATCTGAAGTAAATAGAGCAATATTGGAAGCATACCACCTTCCTAGACTTAGCCATAATGAATTGAAAATGTTGAACAGGCCTATATCAAGTTATGAAATAGCATTAGCTATACAAAACCTCATGAAAAAGAAAAACCTGGGACCAGATGGTTTCACATCAGAATTCTACCAAACCTTTAAAGAGGAACTGGTACCTATATTACTCAACCTTTTCCAAAATATAGAAAAGGAAGGAATACTACCCAACACATTCTATGAAGTAAACATCACCTTGATCCCCAAACCAGGAACATATCCAACAGGAAAAGAAAATTATAGAGCAATATCACTAATGAATATTGATACAAAAATATTCAACAAGATCCTAACAGAATCTAGCAACACGTCAAAAAAATTATACACCACGACCAAGTGGGTTTTATCTCAGGGTCTCAAGGCTGGTTCAATACATGTAAATCTATAAATATAATTCATCACATAAACAAATTGAAAAACAAAGACCATATGATTCTCTCAATTGATGCAGAAAAAAACTTTTGATAATATCCAGCAACCTTTCATAATCACTTAAGAAAATTGGTATAAAAGGGATATTTCTTAAACTGATAGAGGCCAGCTATAGCAAACCAACAGCCAATATTGCATTGAATGGAGTTAAATTAAAATCATTTCCACTCAGATCAGGAACTAGGCAAGGGTGCCCATTGTCTCCACTACTTTATAACATTGTAATGGAAGTGTTAGCCATGCAATTAGGCAAGAAAAGGCAATCAAGGGTATCCATATAGGGTAAGAAGAGATCAAACTTTCACTCTTCACAGATGTTATGACTATATATCTGGAAACACCAGGGATTCTACTACAAAACTCTTAGAAGTGATCAAAGAATACAGCAGTGTCTCAGGTTACAAAATCAATACTCATAAATCTGTAGCCTTTATATATACCAACAATGGACAAGCTGAAAAAACAGTCAAGGACTCTATTCTGTTCACAGTAGTGCCAAAGAAGATGAAATATTTGGGAGTTTACTTAACAAAGGATGTGAAAGAGCTCTATAAATAGAACTATGAATCTCTAAGAAAAGAAATAGCTGAAGATATTAACAAATGAATAAATATACCATGCTCATAGCTGGGAAGAATCAACATTGTTAAAATGTCCATACTACCCAAAGCAATATATAATTTTAATGCAATCCCTATTAAAGCTCCACTGTCATACTTTAAAGATCTCAGAAAAAATAATACTTCATTTTATATGGAATCATAAAAAAACTCAGATAGCCAAGACATTACCTAGAAATAAAAACAAAGCAGGAGGAATCATGCTATCAGACCTCAGACTATACTATAAATTGATAGTGATCAAAAAAAGCCTTTTTGATTCACTGATATTTTAAATAATTATTTTGTTGTTGATTCAATTTAATTCTGCTCTAATTTTAGTTATCTCTTTTCTTCTTGCGGGTTAAGTGTTGGAATGTTCTTTCTTTCCAGTTGCTTGAGATGTCCCATGAAGTTATTGACTTCCTCTCTTTCCATTCTCTTAAGGAAAGCTTGCAACTATAAATTTCCTTCATCAGACTGTATTGGCATTATCCCACAGGTTCTGATAATTCACGTCTTCCTTATTGTTTTGTTCCAAAAATTTGGCAATTTCTTTCTTAATCTCATATATGCCCTAGCTATTATCATTCAGTATAAGGTTGTTTAGTTTCCATGTTTTTGTACGAGTATGCAAGTTCCTGTTTGGGTGAGTTCAACTTTTATTCCATCATGATCTGAGAAAATACAAGGAATAATTTCTATACTTTAAAATTTGCTGAGGATAAATTTTTGACCTAAGATGTGATCAATTTTGTGGGATGTTCCATGGGCTGATGAGAAGCATGTGCATTCCATTTTGTTAGGATGAAATATTCTGTAGATGTCTGTTAAGTCAATTTGTTCTAGGGTCAGGTTTAAGTCTAAAATTTCTTTGCTTGGTTTCTTATTGGAGTATCTATCCAACATTGGCAAAAGGGTATTGAAATCTCCAGCTATTATGGTGCTTAAAGATATTACCCTGTTTTCCCCCCAAATAAGACACTGTCTTATATTTATTTTTTCTCAAGAAGACACACTAGGGCTTATTTTCATGGGATATCTTATTTTTATTAAGTATAACACAACAATCTACATTTATTAAAATACAGTTAAGTCATCTTCTTCTGGAACCTGACAGGGGGAGCCAACCTTGTTGGTGGGGCTGGCACTAGTGATGCGTGAACTCCTTTCCCCTAGCCATTAACACATGTGCAGTAGGATTTCTGCCAGCATGATTACCACATACGCACCTGTGCAAGTGCAAACGGCTGAGAGAAAGAAGCTGTGACAGATAAAAGATATTCCAGTCTTCCTTACTGCTTCATGGTGAAATGCATGATGTGGCTATGCAGATAGCCCATCACTAGGTCTTATTATCTGGGTAGGGCTTATATTTAACAAATGCATAGAAATCCATCTAGGGCTTATTTTGGGGGTAGGTCTTATTTTCGGGGAAACATGGTAAATTGTTTATGTTTGTTAGGGTATCCCTTACAAATTGACAATCGTTCTGGTTGAGTGCATAAATGTTAATAGTTGAAATATCATCCTCTTGAGTGTTTCCCTTAACAAATATGAAGTGACCATCCTTGTCTTTTTTTACTTTTGTTGGTTTAAAGCCTAATGTATCTGCAAATAGAATTGCAACCCCTGCTTTTTTCTGATTTCTGTTTGCCTGGATTACAGAACGGTG
Source organism: Otolemur garnettii (assembly GCF_000181295.1). NCBI lineage: Eukaryota > Metazoa > Chordata > Mammalia > Primates > Galagidae > Otolemur > Otolemur garnettii. The sequence continues at coordinate 2,811,535 of NW_003852570.1, read as the reverse complement.
GCATATATATTGAAATTCCTGATCCCAAACACTACACTGAGCAGTAGTCACAAAGGTTTTAACCAATAATTTCCAATCCCAGGGGGTCACCTCATGTCTTTGAGCAATAGAATCAAACAAACTTTTGGTAAAAGCACTTTGAATGCCATTCTCTTTTACACTTGATCTTAATGTTTTAACAATAAAATAAATTAAAAAGAAGTTTTTCATGATGAGCACAATGATTATCACAGAATACAGGGAAAGCCTGTGAAGTGCCAGCATCCAAATCAGCCCCTTAAACAATTTTTCATGGTACTTTCAAATTGTGAAGGGAGAAGCTCGTTTAATTCCTTAGAGGAGGGGAAGCTGATGAATAAGCCCTTTCCTGGGTTTGAAATAAAGGGATTCATTTCTGTTGGGCGTAATATATTGGAAGGTCTGATTTTGTTCAACTACAAAAGTCTTAGATGGGGGCAACTTCCTGTAATAGGATCAAGAGCCAAATAGCATTGATTTGAAATAGCTAAATGTTGAAAAGAGACTGGGCAAATAGATTGTTGTAGCCACTGTCCTGTTTTCTCCCAGTCTTCTTTGGGGTATCATGGGCACTGACACTGAACTACCTACAATAAATCTGTTAATTGACTACCTGTAGCTTTACATCCAAGTGGACAGAGTAATCCCTACAACTGGAGTTTGTGGTTGTTTTGCTCTTTGGTAAAATTATTCCCCATGATGCTGATGGCTCAGGGACAAAAAGGAGACAAAAAAATAGTAAAAAAAGCTTTCAATCAGCGTAAAACTTTGAAAACATCCCTGTAAAAGGAGTTCTTGTATGGCAGATATCTCAAATACAATGAAATAGCAGAGGAGGGTACCACTATAACTCTATCAATAATATTTGTTAAAAAATAAACATTGGAATTGGGACAAACACAATATCTACTCATGAAATGAAAGACAAAAAAAAAAAAAAAAGCTAATTGCTACCCTGAAAAGTGAAATAACAAATTCAACAAACCCAAATGAATATACAAACAAACATTTAAAAGAGGGAGGAAGCGTGTGAAAGCTGCAGGGTCCTAAGACCACTGCTCTCAGGGTTGCAAGTGGTTTTTCAGCCTTCCTTGCCATGGAAAATGGAAAGAAGACTCCTGCCCTCTTGCTACTGGCAGGCCATTTAAACTCCCAATTTGAACCGGACTTCTGGTGGAACCCAAAATGGGAGCTGAGGTGTATTGCCTTATGCCATATGAGATCCAGAAGGAGAGAAAATCTTCAGCCTTCTTGCCCTGAAAAAAGAAAAGAAAGACTCCTGCCCTTTTGGCTACTGGTGTCTTGGTATAAGCCTCTGATTTTGACCTGACCCTAGATGGAACACAGAATAGGAGCTGATGCAGACCTGCTTAAGCCATATTAGGTCCAGGAGGAAAGAAAAAGGAGAAAAAACAAAGAAATCTCTTGAGCCATTTCCCTAACTTTGATCCTGCCTTAGGTTACCAAGGGTTTCCCCACGGTACCTGTTATCCAGTACCGGGATGATTGGAGCTCTTTTCCCTTCCACCTGGGCTTTGGGAGATCAGCACCTCCTTCCCTCTGTGGCAGGCAAACTGAACAAGGGTTCTGGGGTTCTTCACACAGGGTACTACCTGCTGCTGTTTAGCCTGATGACTTCCTAGGAACCTGGTTAAAGCAGGGCAGGTTGGCATGACAAATAAAAATAATCACACTCAACTACTGCTTCATCAACAACCAATGAGGCTCAGAGAGGCAAACACTTTCACCAGCCTAAAGATGCACTGGGAGAATGCCATGCCCATCTAAAATTTCAGCAGGCCTTTTTTTGTATTTCAACACAATTTACAATATAGCATTAGCTGATTTATCATGATTATTTAGGAGTCAAGGAAACTATGTCTATACATGTGATGTATCGGTGGTCTTGTGTAAGACCTAAGGGGAATAATGTATAGGGGAGTGGGCAATGGGTCTAGGTTAGAATTAGCTTTTAAAATGAAACATATACTATTCAAGGGGGAGAAGTTGATTACCTTTTAATCTGTACTGCTAATCTGTTTCACCCAGCCTAAACAGTTTCTTTCTAATCTAATTTTTTAACTTGTTCAAAACTGTTAGTGTTTTATTTTTGTGGCTGTCTTCAGTTTCCAAGATAAGGAGGTTTGCTCTTGCCTAATAGAATAACATGAAAGTCATATTTTAAATCTAAACAGAGAAAAAGTCTCTAAGGAGGTGACAGTTGTACTGAGACCCAAAGTATGAGAGTTATCCGATTGTAAAATGGGAGGTTGACTAGTGTAAACAAAGATAACAAATTGTGTGCAAAGACCCTATAGCAGGAAGTAGTTTAATGGTTTCAGAGAAATCCATTGTAGCTAGAGCACAGCATCTCCTAGGGAGAGTGGTGGGTCATGAAGCTAGAGAGATACAGAGACCAGTTTATGTAGGGGCTTTTGTGATTTTATTCCAAATGAAACAGGAAGCCACTAGAGATTTTTAGAAAGAAAATTATATGACCTAGGTTATGTTTTCAGAGGATAACTGTAGATGCTACATGGAAGATGGACAGTACATATATTATATATGTATCCCTATATGCATAGATAAGTAGATATGAAAGCAGGGATAACAAGTTAGGAAACTGTTGCAATACTCCAGGAGAAAACTGGTGGTATCTTGGAACATAGTTGTTGTCAGAGTAAATAGGCAATTGTTAATGGATTCAGGATATTTTAGAGGTAAAAGGCAGACAACTTAATGAGGAATTATACACAGATTTAAAGTAATATGAGGCAGTCAAGGACAATTTTCTGGTTTGAAAAATATTAGAACAGAATCTTCCCCAAGGCAGCCAATCTGATGAAGAGAAAGAGCAAGAACTCACCATAGTCCCCAATAAGAGCCATAATCTTTTCTTTTTAATTTTTTTTCACTTTCTGAGTTCCCTTTGAGCTATTTGATGATTTCCTACCTGCAGGCCTCTACATTGTCTCATCTTTTAGGCCTGTAACTTGAATTTTTCTCAGTGTCACCTGTTTATAGATATCACCTGATGATAATAACCCAAGTTATACCAGATTTTGTCCACCCCAGCACAATGCAAGATCTCAGGCCCCTAAAAAAACTTATTCCAAGTATTTCTGGGATTCCTTGAAGCATCTCACCTGTGTTTACCACCAGTGTTCACACAGTTATAGTTTAGGTATCCAATTCCATAATTAGGATTATTTTATCCTTGTTGGCTTGAAATATAACAAAAAAATCTGCAATGTATAAATAAATGCTTACTGTATGCAAACTTCAATCATTATTATTTTTAATATTCATAAATCTTGCATTATATTTGAAAACAATTCATGGGTTTTACTTTCTCACTTCACAAGAATTACCAAGAATGCATAGCCAATTGCAAATTAAAGAAGTTAGTTGTAGCCAAATAATTTCACAAGTGACATTTTAAAATCCCTTCTAATTTTTTCAGTAAGAAAATTATATTTCATGTGTACAGTGGGTTCATTTTATTATATTTAATAGGATGATGGTTGGAACCTCCAAAATCCTAGGGCCTATGAAGGTTTGTACAAGTCCCTAGCTACTAGCAATGGTCACTATTCTTAAAGTTATTTGCCAGTATCACCTTCCCACTGATGCCAGCGCCCTTTGTGAGTAAGGGGACAGTTTTCAGTTGTCCCCAAAGCTGTAAACTCTCTATGTCCCACGTATTCCCAGATTCCCTAGAATCCTCAGGGAACCTAAATCATAATGGCTGTATAGAAGTGTGGGGAGAACAACTCTTTTCATTGCTATGACACGTCTCTGCTTTTGCCTTAGTGTCTTTCAGACTCCTTTGATAAACCTGTCCTTTTTGCCTATAAATTATATTCCATATGGTTATCTTGTTTTCTTCCAAATCACAAGTGCCAACATATAACTACTTTCTCATTCTTCTTCACCAAATAAAAACAAAGTTGGAGGGTTTTACCAAATTAAGATAAATCCCCTGAAGGCACAGATCACCAGTTCATCCAAGAAGCCCAGCATTCTGCAAATAATAGTTTAGCCTCAAGATGGCTACCACCACAAGTCTTTCAAAGGAAAACATTACTTTCAACCCAAATAAATTTTTTGTTTTTTCTCCTACTTCCAGAGCTATTGTATTTCTGAAAAGGCATTAGAGAATATAAAATATGGTGTGGATTACTCATAATCTTTAAGGGCAAGGTCATTTTAAGTTGGGATCAGCTTCATAGAAGCATTAGGCCTAGAGCTGAGAAAAAATAATAAAAAGAAGTTGTACAGCCCATTATGATCTACAAAGAACTTTCATATACATCATCTCATTTGATCGTCACAATACTGATTATCACAATAACTCTATGAGGTAGATAGCACCACCAGTCCTTTTAAAAGATGAAGAAATGGAAACTCAAAGAGATGAAATAATAATCCAAGATTTCCCAGCTGATATAAAAAGAAATAAAATTTGAATACAATTCCTCTGACTCCAAAGCCTTTTAGCTATTCTCATAACATGCTTTGATTTGGTATAAGTGTTTCACTATTGGTCATCAACTTCTAGCTAGACTAGAGCAGGTACTTTTGAACTGGTGTGTCATGGCACATTGGTATGCCATGAGAGGATCTTAGGTATGCCACAAAAAAACTAAAGATTAATAATTAAAGAAGTTTCAAAAGAAGGTCAAAGCACAATAAATATTTTCTTTTTTTACTCTTTTCTTTTTTGGTTTCAACATAATTTAAGTGTTCCACAAAAGTTTAACTTTTAAGTTCAAGTGTGCCATGAGATTTTTTAAAAGGTTGAAAAACATTAGTCTAGTGGTTCTCAAATCTGAGAACACATCCTAATCATGAGAAGAATTTTATAAAATATTTTACTAAATAGATTTATAAACACCAACTGCAGTTATAATTCAGTAGGTCAGTGTGGGTTCTGAGAACTTGAATTTCCACCAAGTTCCCAGGTGAATGTTGATGTTTCTTGTCTGAGAACCACACTTTGAGAACCACTTATCTAATATCTGCTGCTTTCTAGACTTCAAAAATAAACATTAACTCATAATCTTGGAAGAAAAGATAGGCAAGGAAATACTATTTAAGTAGCATATGTATTCTGCTCCACAATTTTAGTGAATCCTAACACAACAGAGTTCAAAGTTAGCCTTAAAGTTCGTTAGGAAGGAAGATGATTAGGAAGAATAAGAGAATATTTAGTAGACAACAGACAAGCAAAATTCAAGTACTTATGCAGCAATGCAAAATACCTACTGCAAATCCTAAGGAAACAGAGAAAGAAGAGGTTAATTCTACGTGGTTGGAAGAAAGCTTCAAGAAGGAGGTGACTTCTAGATTGGACAAGAAAAAGGACTCTGGAAAAACTTTATACACAAATATATTTATCTCAGTATTATTGATAATATGTTGAAACTTGAGAATATATGAATGTACAATAGTATAATATAAATAAATGTATAACTGATAAACAAGAGATTATGCAGCCATTAAACAGAATAATTATAAAGACTAGCAATACAGAAGATGCTTTCATATGATGTTAGTGGCTGATAATAAAGAATATAGTAAAATGATCATTTGACTAAAAATAGTGTCTCTTCAATTATCCATGTATAGATTACCCATGACATATTGTAGAATTGAGGTCTGGCTTCTAGCACACTTTCTGGGCTACTTCACTCTCTTATCAATCAGTACATGGAAAGAATAAAAGAAAACAAACAAACATACAACATAATATAGAAAAGTTTGTAATCAGGCTAGAGTGCTAGGAGGAAAGTAAGCCCCTCCTTTGAAGTTTATAATGTAGTCCATGACAAAAAAAAATGGGAAAAATTGTGTCAACCAATAAAATAGTATAGTCCATTAAGTGCTGAAGGAGAGCAAAGATATTGGCATTGTCTGAAAATGATCAAGAGGAGGAGTTCAAAGAGTAGAAGTGATTTAAATTACAGTATAAAATAATAAGGTGAGCAAGGGGAGTTCAAGATGGCAGCAGAGCAACAGCTTATTTACAACCAGGTGCAGTGAGATTGGGGAGAGAAGACTCCAGGCATCTCTGGCTGGTGGGATCTGTCCAGAAAAGTCCCTTTGGGAACACAGGGAGACAGTGAGAGATATCTGGATCTCACAAGGAGGATAAAAACAGTGGAGAACTGGCAAGTGGTGGGTGTGTTTGTTCAGTCCTAGGCTGCAGGCAGCTATAACTACAACAGCAGTGAGATTGTAATCAAGAAAGGCCTTACCCGTGGGCTGTTTTGTTTCTTTTGTTTTTTTCTGGACTGGGGCACGTGATTGAACTTTCTTGGGAGATCTTGGGAAAGAGTGTAGATGACTTTGAGCGTTGTCTAGGGCCACAGACTGAGCCACTGAGCTACAAGGGAGCTAATATTCTTCGGTTGTGGGACACCTGCACAGCTTTCATGGGGGAACTTCCCCTGCAGGCTTTTCCCTCAGGGTCACAGTGGGAGAATAAGCTGGGAGATCTTGGGAGAGTAACATAGTGAATGAGCATCCCACATGTGGGGCTGAGATGCTGAGGTACAGCGGAGATCTCAGTGTTTGGCAGATTACAGATATGGCCTTCAAGGGCATAGAGTGAGAACAGTTTTGCCTCATTAGATAAGTGGGCAGCCACTTTAGGAGTGATCCCAGCAACAAGTGCTTTCCTGGGAAAGCCTCTGCTTAGCCAAGGATAACACTTTAAATGTCTTTTAAGTGGGGTGAGGAGACACTCAGCCTCTCAAGCTTGCGGGGTTTGAGAAATCAGCAGAGGCCTCCAGTCTCCATCTTGAACAGCTATATCAGCATTGTGATTAACATCTCAGACTCCAGAAGATTACCTGTTGCCTGGACAATATTCAGCAAGATATATATATATATATATATATATAGAGAGAGAGAGAGAGAGAGAGAGAGAGAGAG
>NW_003852570.1:2800612-2804514 GCF_000181295.1 Otolemur garnettii | reverse complement strand
TTTTTTTTTGCAGTTTTTGGCCAGTGCCAGGTTTGAACCTGCCACCTCCAGTATTTGGGGCCAGCACCCTACTCCTTGAGCCACTCTAAATGCTACCCCCTCTAGATCTTTTTCTTTATCCTTTCTTTTATTTTATCATTTTTCTAGTTCAAATACAATTTTCCATTCTTTCTTTCTTTAACAATAGGATTTCATTTTTGCTAGTGTTTGCCCCTATCATTTGGTTCCCCCCTCCATTTTATCCCATAGGAGTTTCATTTGTTTGGTTTGGTTTGATTTATAGTATTTTTGTCTTTCTTCTCTACTTGGTGGAGGTGGGGTACTCTGTCTGAACAGGGTGGCAAAGAGCTCCTGACCTCAAGGGAACCATTCAACCAAGCACCCTGAGAGGTTGGGGGTTCTTAAGGTTGGATCAAAGTACCCACCCTACTATAAACCTATATTATTACAGTCTCCCTCTTTCTAAGCCTCTCTTATTTTTCTCAACACTCCCTTTCACTCACCCCCTCTCCTTGCCTATTTTTTTCTTTCTTTTTAAAACCTTTTATTCCCCTCTAGCTCTTCAATCTTCTCATACTTCTGGTCCTGCACCAAAAGGACTCATCAAAACCTTAGGCCAGAGGCACAGTAACTTAAAAATCTGGAGGAATTTAAAGGAAAATTAGGACAAGGAAGCAGATAAAAGAAAACACTCATGAGTAAGAATCAGTAGAAAAATCCTGGCAACATGAAAAACCAATCCAGAGAAATCCCCACAAGGGACCATGAGGTAGCTACTGCAGAAGATCCCACCTTTAAGGAAATGTTAGCAATGACAGAAGGGGAATTTAAAATACAGATGATGAAAACAATGAAGAAAATTTCTGAGAAAGTGGAAAACAACCAAAAAACAATGAAGGGAATTGCCAAGAAAGTTGAAAATAACCAAAAGGAAATCTAAAAACAGAATCAAATAAGACATGAACGATATGAAAAATACAGAAAGAATATAGCAGAAATGAAGGAACTGAAGCAGTCAATTAGGGAACTTAAAGATGCAATAGAAAGTATAAACAACAGATTAGAATTCAGGGGTCCTCAAACTTTTTAAACAGGGGGCCAGCTCATCGTCCCTCAGACCATTGAAGAGCTGAACTGCGGGCTCCAGGATAAGTCAGCTGCTAAGCAGGACAGGCAGCAGTGGCAAAAATACCTGGTGGGCTGGATAAATGTCCTAGGTGGGCCATAGTTTCAGGACAACTGAATTAGATCATGCAGAAGACTCTCAGAGGTAGAGGACAAAGTTCTTGAGATAACTCAGATAGTTTAAGTGGCAGAAAAGAAGAGAGAGAAAACAGAACATTCACTGACAGAATTATGGGACTTTATGAAGCATTCAAACATACGAGTTATATGTATCCCAGAAGGGGAAGAAGAATGCCCCAGAGCAATAGAAGCCATATTAGAGAATATTATAAATGAAGATTTCCCAAATATCACCAATGATTTTGACACACTCCTTTCAGAGGGATATCAGACCCCAGATCACCTCGACTCTAATAGAGCTTCCTCATGACACATTATGATGAACCCGTCCAAAATCAAGACAAAAGGAAAAAAAATTGCAAGCTACCAGGAGTAAATGCTAACTGATCTATAGGGGCAAATCCAACAGGGCAACCACAGACTTCTCTAATGAAACTTTTCAAGCCAGAAGACAATAGTCATCCACCTTTAATCTACTTAAACAGAACAACTTTCACCCCAGAATTCTATATCCCACTCAGATAAGCTTTAAAATTGATAGAGAAATCAAATCTTTTACTGATATGCAAACATTGAGGAATTTGCCACAACAAGACCATCTCTACAGAAAATACTTCAAACTGTTCTACACATTCACCATCACATGGGACCACCAGCAGAGTAAGCACCCTGAAATTAAAGGACAGAACCTAGCTTCCACAATGGTGCAAAAGACAAACTAAGCAATGGACTTTCACAAAATAAGATTAATCAAATGCTACTACACTTATCAATGATTTCAGAAAATGTTAATGGTTTGAACACCCCACTGAAGAGGCATAGATTGGCTGATTGGATTAAAAATACAAGCCATCCATTTTCTGTTTGCAGGAAACACATTTAGTCTCAAAAGACAAATTAAAGCTCAGAGTCAAGGGTTGGAAGACAATTTTTCAGACAAACACGATCCAGAAGAAGAGAGGAGTTGCAATCTTATTTTCAGACACATGTGGATTTAAAACAACTAATGTCAAAAAAGACAAAGATGATTACTTCATATCGGACAAGGGAAAAATACAAGAAGACATTTCAGTTCTAAATATTTATGCACCCAACTTAAATGCTCCCAGATTCCTGAAATAGACCTTACTTAGTCTGAGCAATATGATATCCTATAACACCATCACAACGGGGGACTTTAACACTCCTCTCACAGAGCTGGACAGATCCTTTAAAAAGAAATTAAACAAAGATATAAAAGACTTAATTGAGACCCTAGAACAACTGTGCTTGATAGATGCATATCGAGCACTCCATCCCAAAGTTAAAGAATATACATTCTTCTCATCGTCACACGTAAATGTTTCCAAAATTGATCATATCCTTGAACACAAAACAAACCTCAACAGAATCAAAAGAATTGAAATTTTACCTTGCATCTCCTCAGACCACAAGGCACTAAAGGTGGAATTCAACTCCAACAAAAAAGTTCAACCCCACACAAAGGCATGGAAATTAAACAACCTTATACTGAATAACAGATGGATGTAGGAAGAAATAAAAAAGGAAATCATTAATTTCCTTGTGCACAACAACAATGAAGATACAAGCTACCCAAACTTTTGGGATACAGAAAAAGCAATCCTAAAAGGAAAATTTATCGCCTTAGAGGCCTACATTCAAAGAACAGAAAAAGGACACATTAACAAACTCACAAGCCATCTTATGGAATTGGAAAAAGAAGAACAGTCTAAACCTAAACCCAACAGAAGAAAAGAAATATCCAAAATTAAATCAGAGATTAATGAAATTGAAAACAAATGAATCATTCAGAAAATTAGTCAAACAAGGAGTTGGTTTATTGAAAAAAAAAATTGATATATCTTTTGCCAGACTAAATAGAAATAAAAAAAGTAAAATCTCTTGGGAAAAAATAAAATTGATAAAAAATTAAATATTTGGCCAGACTAATTAGAAATAAAAAAGTAAAATTTCTAGTAACCTCAATCAGAAATTATAAAGGGGATATAACAGCTGATGCCACAGATAAGAGATTATCTCTGAATACTACCAGAAACTCTATGCCCAGAAATTTGACAATGTGCGGGAAAAGGATCAACATTTGGAATCACACTATCTCCCTAGACTTAGCCAAGAGGAAATAGATCTCCTAAACAGGCCAATTTTAAGCACTGAGGTCAAAGAAACAATTAAGAATCTCCCAACAACAATAAAAAAATACCCTGTTCTGAATGGCTTCACACCAGAATTCTATCAAACCTTCAAAGAAGAACTTATTCCCATACTGCAAAAATTATTCCAAAAAATGGAGGAAGAAAGAATCTTCCCCAACACATTCTATGAAGCGAAAAATCACCCTGATACCAAAACCAGGAAAAGATCCAACTAAAAAGGAGAATTTCAGACCTATTTCACTATTCAATATAGATGCAAAAATTCTCAACAAAATCCTAGCAAACAGATTACTTTTTTATCGTTAAGAAAGTCATACATGGGGATTCTGGGAAGATGGCCGACTGGTAGCAACCCTGGTCAGAGGCTCCTGAACAAAGGAAGAAAAACTGGTTGGAATCAGAATCTATGAAGTCAAAGACGGGGAGCTGAGCCCAGAAAGAAGTTCGGCAAGCTATAAATCCAAGGAAGATCATTTAAGAACA
>NW_003852570.1:2789690-2790880 GCF_000181295.1 Otolemur garnettii | reverse complement strand
AAAAAAAAAAAAAGAGAAGAAGAAAAAAAAAAAAGAAAGTCATACATCATGATCAAGTAGGTTTCATCCCAGGAATGCAAGGCTGGTTTAATATACCCAAGTCAGTAAACATTGTTCACTATATCAACAGAAGCAAAACCAAAGACCATATGATCCTCTCAGTAGATGTAGAAAAAGCATTTGATAAAATCCATCATCCTTTTTTAATCAGAACACTGAAGAGTACAGGCACAGGTGGCACATTTCTTTCATTTTTTATGAACAAATTTGAAATCATATGTATTTAAATAGATACTGTTTTTCCATGAGACTTCTCTGGACACTGAGAAAACAAAAGCCCAAGTAGCTCTCCTCATTAAAATATCTCTTCTTGTGTGTGTAAAAATGTATTTCACATGTACCCTTGAGATATGCAAAGTAGGTGAGGTCCCACCAATTACCCTCCCTCCACCAGTCCACACCCATCACCTCCCCTCTCCCTCCTCTTATCTCCTTCTTTCTGGGCTATAGCTGTGCTTTATATTTCATATGAAATGTGTGGGTGATTATATATTATTCTTAGTAAAGTATCTCAAGAATGGAAAATAAAATACTCAATATACTCAATACTATTATGAAATCAATCTATCAGATATTCTGCCAAACATTTATTATAATCTCAAATCGATTTGGAAAATGGGGGTACAACACAGGGTCCCCTCTTTCTGTAAGATTTATCATGAACATTCATATGTTAAATTCCTGCAACAAACTATGAGAGGGAAGTCTCTACCTAAATCCTGTCTTTGTGCTGTGTTTTTTAATTGTTGTTGTTTTCTATCTCTTGCTTTGCTTTATGTAAATAATCCTGTTACTGTTTAGAGGTCATGTAAGAGTGTCACCTACCATTTTGACACTCTGGGGGTTACTTTTATGCTCTTTTTTATTCCAAAGATTCTTTGTTAGTGCTTACACTTGCCATGGCATGGGAAATGAGGTGTGGAGGAAGTCAGCTGTTGCAAAGCTGTGGGAGTGAGCAGATAACTGAAAATAATCAGAACTGTACTATACAACAGCATGCAAAATTGTATCTTCATTATTATTATGTTCTAAAAATTTGGTGATTTCCTTCTTGATCTCATCTTTGACCCATCTATCATTCAGCAAAAGGTTATTTAGCTTCCATGTTTTTGTATGAGATGGCAAATTCC
>NW_003852570.1:2774687-2787961 GCF_000181295.1 Otolemur garnettii | reverse complement strand
GTTGATCTACTCTGGTTATTTGAGTTGCCAGAGTTTTTCCGCTGGTTCTGCCCCATGCTGAGTTTAGCTTGTTTGGAGGCCTTATCAGGACCGTTCAGTTGATGGCTTCTTCTAGTTGCCCAGAGAGACAGGCAGAGCCTGTCTGTTGTCTTCTCCCAGTTCTCGAGTGCTGGGACAGCTGGGGTGCATTGGAACAGCAGCAGCTGCACAGAAGTGTGCATGACTGGCTTAGACTTTGTTCAGCCTGCCGGGCAACTGGGGGCCGGAGACTGGCAGTAGCCAGATCAGTCCTGGTTCAGCCCCTCTGGGTGGAACAGGGGAACTGTAGTGGCTAGATCAGTCCTAGTTCAGCACCCTGGAGCAACCAGAGGGTAGGGGAATGGCAGTGGTAGTGCAGGGGACACGAGCGACCAGATCAGTCCTAGTTCAGCCACACCAGAGTAGCTGGGGGGAAGCAGGGGACTACTTCACCATTGCCCGTTGGATGCGTGCGGCGCTAGCAAGCCAATCTGTGCCCTCCCAGTGCGGGAGCCCAGAGTGAGGGACTCCTCCACCTCTGTCCGAGGGACGTATGTGGCTCTAGCAAGTAGTTCTGGGCCCTCCAAAAATGGTAGACTCCTCCACCACCACCTGCAGGGCAAGTGTGGCTCTAGCAAGCAGTTCTAGGCCTGCCCAGCTTGGGAGCCTGTAGCGGGGAACACTTCCCCTGGCCCCCATGGGGTGTGTGTGTCTCTCGCAAGCTGTTTTGGGTCTACCTGGATTGGAGGATTTCTCCGCCTCTTCCTGTAGGACGCCTGCAGCACGCCTGCAGCCCTAGCGAGCCGTACTGGGCCTGCCCAGTGCAGGAGCCTGCTGCCCGTGAGGCGTGCAACTCTAGCAAGCAGTTTTGGGGCCCTCCCGGCTCCGTGAGGGCAAAGGGACCCACTCGGCAACTGGGTTAGTCTGGGAAGGTTAATACTTCCTTCCCTACCTTACACCCAGTCACTTGTGGTTCCCCAGGTCCGAGACCCTATTCACTCCAGTAGGCCACTGCCCCCAGGGTTTACCTGGCAAAATCAGCCAGAAATCTGAGTTTGGCAGGGGGGCCTTGAGGGTTTAAATTAGGCTTCTGTCCAGTTAGATTTCTCTCCAAATCTTGGAGTGAGTAGGTGGAGACTCCTCAGAGTTCAAAGTTGCAAGTGGAGAATATATACAGTTTTATATAGTTCAAACCTTCCCTCAACCATACACCTGGGGTACCCCTTTGAATAGTCCTTGGGTGACTCTCCTCACGCCCACCCCACAGTCAGCACAGAACAGCACCAGCCCTTTCCCCCTCCACTTCTCTCAAGGAGATGCCCCAGTATCAGGACTCCATAGGTAATAAACCTCCAGTTCTCGGTGTGGGTGGGTGGGGAATCCTTGGAATTTGGTGTTGCAGGTGGGGAATATATACAGATTTATACAGTTTTACAGTTTTATGTTTGGCCGGAGGGTGCCGTGGCACGCTGGCAGGGGTAGGAGGTCCAGTTTTTAGGGGGTCTCTCCCATGGAATAGAGTGGGAGGAAGTTTGAACTCTGCTCTCTTGTTTACATGGAGTAAACTGCACGAGCCCTTGTTGTGAGGGAGGGGACTCCCATCTGCTTGGTGGTGGATTTTGTACCTTTTGGTTGTAATTTCGGGGTTGCAACTCACCTCAGGAAGGTTGAAGTGCACTCTTCAATCCTCTCTTGTCTCTGCTCCAAACCATCAGCTAATTTGGTAAGCTGTTGTCCTCTCAGCCTCCTTCTGGACGGGAGCTTCTGTAAAAAGCTGGCTGCAGTTCGCCATCTTGGCTCCGCCCCCTACTTCTAATCGCTTCTTTTGAGGCCTCATTTAAAAAGCAAAGATAAAAAGCAAAGGATTCCTAGACTTCCTCCATAGGAATTTTCACAGAAAATGGAAAGTACTATCCAAAAACAAATGACAGAAAGTATGAAAGAACTTTGTTTAGCCCATAATTCCCTCACCCAAAGGGCACAGTCAGTGTTCTAAGTGTACTTGAAAATGACAGTGGGAAAAAAAAAAGAAAATGAGAATGGAGCAGTTAAAATATGATTTGTCTTCCCAGGTCCCATCCCCCACTCATTCCCTGAGTCTGAAGGTTATCTAAATTGAGGATGATGGATGGGATGTAGCTTATTACAAACATGGTGGGGTTGCTTTCCTAGCAAACGGGAAAGTTCTGGGTGTGGGTCCATATGTATATGAGCAAGCCCTGGAGGGGGACTAGATAAACCAAGAGCATAAGAGCACATGTGCCAAATACATGTAAATCACATCCATTTACAAATGCCACAGTGCCCACCCTCATCCATCCCACTTTTATATCTACTATTAACTCACTCCTCCAATAAGACAGCCTTTGCTAAGACTTATGCAAAGAGAAAATCCCTTCTTCTCATTGTGATCTCAGCTCAGCTCTAGTCTATGAAGATTGTCAAATTACCCAGGCTCTGCCTTCCAGGAGCTCATACTTATCATAATGGAGGAAAAAAAAAAAAAAACACCCATAGTCTTGAAGAAGTGATTCTCAGTTTAAGATGCATTTACATGGAAAAAATGCTCATCATTCCTAAACATCAGAGAAATGCAAATCAAAACCACCTTGAGATGTCACCTAACCCCAGGGAGAATAGCCTACATCACGAAGTCCCAAAGTTACAGATTCTGGTGCGGATATGGAGGGAAGGGAGCACTTTTATATTGTTGGTGAGATTGCAAACTGATAAAGTTTTTTGGAAAGAAATATGAAGAATCCTCAAAGAGCTAAAAGTAGACCTCCCATTTTCTCCCACAATCCCATTACTAGGTATCTACCCCAAAGGGAAAAAAAGATCATTTTATCATAAGGACATTTGCACTGAAATGTTTATCACAGCTCAATTCACAATAACTAAGATGTGGAAACAACTTAAGTGCCCATCAATCCATTAATGAATGGACTAATAAGCTGTGGTATATGTATACCATGGAACACTATTCAACCATAAAAAGATGGAAACTTTATATCTTTTGTATTTACATGGATGAAGATGAACATTTTCCTTAATAAAGTATCATAAAAATGGAAAAGCAAGTATCCAGTGTACCCAATAGTAATATAAAACTAGTAAATGAGCAACTACTCACCCACACAGAGAAAAACACAATTAAACTCAAGTGGGTAGAAGAAGGTAGTGGTAGGAGGTAGAGAGAAGGAAGGTGGGAAATTGGTAAGCTCTCACCTAATGGGCACAATACAAGGGTATATGGCACACCTCCTGGGTACAGGGCTCAACTAAAACTTAGACTTTACCTAATATATGAAAACAATTTAACCTAATCATTTGTACCCTCATATTAATCTGAAAATTTTAAAATCTGAAAATTTTAAAAAATATATGTTTATTTTGAAGAAATTAAGGGACATCTTGGTGGAGATGCCACTATCTAATTGAATGTTTACATCTGAGGCTCACAGAAAAGATCAGGCCTCGAAGTAGAGATTTGAGAGTCATTTTTTAAAAGATCATTATTAAAGTCATGGAGGCAAATAGAATCCATCAGAGATCTAAACCTTCAAAAGCAAGAATGGAAGAGGGCCAGAAATAGACTCTTGGACACAATTACTTTGAGAAATGGAAAGAAGTGGAATGGTTCAACCAAGTAGACTGAGATAGAGCAGTCAGAAAAAGAACCAAGATAATATCATCATGAAAATTAAGGGAGGAAGATCTGCTAGAAAGGGGATGAGTACTGAGGAAATAGGTCAAGAAAATTAGGGAAAAATAAAGGCTGTTTGATTTGATTACCTTAGACAGAGTGCTTGATATTATGGCCCTTGACAGAGTGGTTTCAGTGAAACTATGAGGATAAAATTTAGACAGCCAAGAACTGACACATGAGAGGTAAGGTAGCTATAGCCAGTACCCAGGTTTGAAAGATTTGCAGGTCAATGGATGCAAGGATGGAAAGGGTAGTCAAATTCTTATATGAACAGCCCAAGGCTTCCAAACAGTTCAGAAATAGCTGAACTTTCTGCCCTCCCTATCACTCTCTTGTTATATTCACCTTAGGTTCCTTGGTTTCTTCTCTGTCTCAGCCTGGCTTATTTTTAATAAGCTACAAAGAACTTGACTGAAGGGATATGGAATCACTGCTACTTGCCCTCTGTCCCCAACTAGGATCTGTCTATTTTCCAACATACTTTGTAGTCATTTCATGTTCACTCCCCAAAGCAATGGTTTCAATTCTTGTCCACTTTCCTTAACACACTAGCCTCTACCTGCTCTTCCCTGATAGATGATCTCACCTTCTGCTATACCTATGAGATAATCCTATTGGGCCTAAACTCACTCCACTTCTAGCACAAATATTTCAAACTCTACACCCTTGCTCTCATCCTCCTCCTTCCAATCTTTGAGAATGCCAGTGGCCTCGCCCTGCCTTCAATTCAGCTTCCACAAGCCCTTCTCCCTCATTTTATCCACTCTCAGATTGATTCATATATGTACGTCTTTTCTCCCCTATAAGACACTGAGCTCATTTCGGCAGAGACTGTGCTACACTGTTCCATTGGTTCTACAGTAAAGCTTATTAAAAGCAATTGATTTGAGAGAGCAACTTGATTTGAATAATTCAATTCATTGTAAATCCTTAGAAAACCACAATTTCTGAGAATAAATTTAGCATAGTGGATAAGAACACATACTTCAGGCAGTACACTGAGCTTAGTACCAGGGCAAATAAGAAGTGGACAGGGATTATATGACTCTGTGGGAAAAAAATATGAGGAAAAATATGATAATATAATAATTACTGAGGAAAATTATGGTAATTAAACATTGCCAAAGGAGATCTAAAAATACAAGAGGCAAAAGGTCATCATATATATTCTTTGTGTGAACTCATCAGGAGGATAACAAGAGAAAGCACCCATATGTGTCAGTCAGCTTTTCAGAGATTTTTAATGAATGCCAGAGAGGTGGAAGACTATATCTGCTAAAGAAAAAGGGAAATTTGAAGACATGTAAAAGGTGAACAAAGCCTGTTACGAAAATGCATATTGCTCCTAAAGGAGAAACAAAAAAGTTCAAGGATCCCACCGCTCTTGGCAGGCCTCCTTCAGCCTTTCTCTTGTTCTGTTTTGAGCATCACTCCAAAATCAAAAGAGAACATCCCACCCTCTACATTGGTGCTGTTACAAAGAAACTGAGAGATGTGGAATAACACTGCTACAAATGACAAGCAACCTTATGAAAAGAAAGGTGTGAAGCTAAAGAAAAAATACAAAAAGGATATTGCTTCATACTGAGCTAAAGGCAAGCCTGATGCAGCAAATAACACAGTCATCATGGCTGAAAAAAGTAAGGAAGAAAAGGAAGGTGAGGAAGATGAAGGTAATGGTGAATAAGTTGGTTCTAATGCAGTCTTTTTTTTCCCTTGTCTATAAAGTATTTGACACCCCTATACAAAACTCATTCCTTCTAAAGAAAAAGAAATTAAAATGTAGGGTTGTGTAAGATTTTTCAACTACACAGTGGTCTTTTTGTATAGTTAGCACACTACCAAATATATTAATTTACATAGCTCTATTCTGGCAGTATTATCAATAGTCAATAACCTTGCCTGGTATAGTATGGGGGTTGTACATTGGCATAGAAATTTAAAGCAGACTCTTCTGGGTGTACAACACAAATTAGTTATATATGAGGATGGTAGTTTTTCCACTTCAGTTGGCTCTGATACAGTTTATACACATACAAAATAATTGCTGTTCTGGTTGCTCTATTAATTGAATACCATTCTGTTACTGAGAACAAAAGTAACAGAATAAATTGACACCTGAATGCTTCTAAGTAAATACAATTTTATCCATTAGAAAAAAGAGCACACTGGCTTGGTGCCTGTAGCTCAAGCCACATACACCAGAGCTGGCAGGTTCAAATCCAGCCCAGGCCTGACAAACAACAATGACAACTATTACAACAACAACAAAAATAGCCAGGAGTTGTAGCAGATGGAGTAGTTCCAGCTACTTGGGAGGCAGAGGCAAGAGAACTGCTTAAGCCCTGGAGTTGGAAGTTGCTGTAAGCTGTGACTCCATGGCACTCTACCCAGGGCAATAGCTTGAGGCTCTGTCCAAAAAAAAAAAAAAGAAAGAAAGAAAGAAAGAAAGAAAGAAAGAAAGAGAGAGAAAAGAAAAGAAAAGAAAGGAAAGGAAAAGAAGCACACACTTTAGAGCCAGACTACCTAGATTATAATTCTGGTTCCACTATTACTAGCTATGTGATCTTGAGTAATTCACTCATTTCTCAACATTTTATTAAGGAATTTTTCAAGGGGCAGGGCAAGATGTTCAACTAGATGCAGCTTTCACCAGAACCCTGTGTCTAGAAAGAGAAAAGTTGGACTGAAGCAAACTCAGAAAAAGTTGAAACTTAAGGGAAGGAGTTGAACACAAGGAGAAGGAATCAAGCCACTCAACATTCCCACTGACACAAACTCAAGGATGAATAAGAGGAAGGACGAGAACAGAGATCAAGTATGGAGTGACTAGACTGAAGGTGCCTGGTGCTGTAGGAGAAAGGAGAACCCCTTCCACTCAGGGGACTTGCCATGGGCTTTCCATAAGCAGGGAATGGAGGATGTCTCATCTCACCCCACATGAGAGAGCCACAAAATCCTCGTTCTCCTGCACCTAGGAATTTCCTAGCATGGGTCCCCAAACTCCCTGGCCCAAAAGTGAATAAATTTTCTCTTAGCCACCTTAAGCTCAGGGCCTATACCCACCTCTCTCTCCAGTTGCCCAACAGAGGGCCCCCCTGTAGAGACTACTTTCCAAATGCTCAGGCAAATGACATGTTTGTCCAGCCCAGGCAGCTTGCAAGGTCTGCCCCACCTCTAGGCACCAGAAAGATAAATGAGCCTCCATCCACAGAAGCAAGAATTTTTAAAGACCACTTTCTCTCTCACCAAAACAGGCCAGATCCTTAACTGGCCACAGAAGAAGGAGAAGATGTTCCCTCCTCCCACCACCACAGCATGTCTGATAGAATCTCTGAGGGTCCTCTACATTGTGTGACCCAGTGAGCCAAGTGCACCCTGTCCTCCACTGTGAGAAAAAAAAAAAATGTAGCTAAGCTGCACTGACTTTGGAATGGCATGGTCCCTCCTGGCTAAAGAGGAACTTTCCCCTGCCCTCTGGAGTGATTCTGCCCACTCCCCTCCTGCCAACTTGAAGAGACACAGGCCTAGCCCCAGGTGACCTATGCTGGGAAGTTCCAAAAAAAAAAAAAAAAAAGACTACAGGCAGTGAATCCCCTCCTCCAATCACAGATGAGAGGGCTACATTGTATCAGTCTATAGCCAAAACTAGGTGAGGAAACCATGGCTTTTTAACTTTGTTTCTGCAAGGGGAGGTAGGATCAGTTGCAGCTATCTGCAAATACCCTACCTCCAGCCAGGGCCGGTGGGGGGAAGAGCAGTTCAAATCTTTTACGCCAGAGCCTCCAGTAAAAAACAAACAAAAAAACCTAAGGCTCTTATAAACTGGGTGAAGGGTGGCTGATACCAAGACAGAAACAGTTATCACTAACCAGAAGATACCCCAGACTAGAAGCCTCACCCAGAGACCTGCTACCCCATCCCCAGCACTACCCCACCCAAATTGGAGAAAACAAGGCCAGGCCTCAGAAAATCTCACACTGTAGCTCTAAGAGTGATTCATGAGGCTGTGTGGGAAGGGCCACAACCATAAACTCCACCTCATTTGAACAGTCAATTGTGAAGAGGTGACAAGATACATATCCTAGAACCTCTGGATGTTATCTAACCCCACCAGTTTTAATAAGTCCCTGGGGTGAAGACTAAAGGTCTCCATTTAGATTACCTCTCAATATCTATTTAGAGACAACCTAACATTCCAGCTCAAAAAGTATAATAAACTGAAAATTCACATGGGGAAGAATGAGCAGAAGAACCCTGGCAACATGAAAAAATCAGAGCAGATAACCCTCCCCAAAGAGATTTCAAGGGGACAGAGAAAATATCATCCATGGAGAAATTGTTGATATGATAGAAATAGAATTTAGAATACAGATGGCAGTTAAGATGAATGGAATGGAGGAGAAAATAGAAAAAGAGATCGAAACAGAAGTTTAAAAACGCCCCAAGAATTTAGTAAAATTAATGGCAAAGTCACCAAGGATTTGGATATAATTAAGAAGGATATAGAAGAGCTTTAGGAACTGAAAAAGTCATTCAAGGACATTCAAAACACAATTGAGATTCTCAAAACTAGAGTAGAACATGGAGAAGAGAGAATCTCAGAAATTGAAGATAAAACTTTTGAACTAACTCAATTATTGGAAGAGGTAGAAAAAAATAAAAACAGAACTGTCCCTGAGAGAGTTATGAGACTATAAAAGATCACACATTCAAATTATATGTATTCCTGAAGGAGAAGAAGATGGCCTGAATGGCACAGGAGCTTTACTACAAGACATCATGGTCGATAATTTTACAACCTCTGCAAGAGACCCAGAAATCCAGAGACTAGATAGTTTCAGAACCTCACCTCAACTCAATTCAAAGTAATAGTCAACATTTGGCTATGCCCGTGGCTCAGTGGGTAAGGAGCCGACCACATACACTGAAGCTGGCAGGTTTGAACCCAGCCTGGGGCCAGCTAAAGCAACAATGACAACTGCAACAAAAAAATAGCTGGACCTTGTGGCAGGCATCTGTAGTCCCAGCTAATTGGGAGACTGAGGCAAGAGAATCACTTAAGCCCAAGAGTTTGAGGTTGCTGTGGGTAAGGAGCCAGCCACATACACTGAGGCTGGCAGGTTTGAACCCAGCCTGGGGCCAGCTAAAGCAACAATGACAACTGCAACAAAAAAATAGCTGGGCCTTGTGGCAGGCATCTGTAGTCCCAGCTAATTGGGAGGCTGAGGCAAGAGAATCACTTAAGCCCAAGAGTTTGAGGTTGCTGTGAGTTGTGATGTCAGGGCACTCTACCCAGGGCCACAGCTTGAGACTCCTGTCTTGAAAAAACAAAAAGAAAAAAGAAGTTAACACCTAAATGCATGGTAATTAACCTAGTGAGAATTCAAAATAAAAGAGAAAATTCTGCAAGTAGCCAAATGTAAGCAAATTCTTACTTACAAGGGGAAAATCTGGGTGACCCTGGACTTCTCAGCTGAAACTTTTCAAGCCAGAAGAGGGAAGTCATCTGTCTTTAACTTTCTTAAACAAAACTATTTTCCTCCTAGGATTCTATATCCTGCTAAACTGAGTTTCATTTTTGACAGAGAAATCAAATATTTTATTGACATGCAAATATCGGGAAATTCACCACAACAAGACTAGCTCTGCAGGAAGTACTCAGACCCATTCTTCACGCTGACCAACACAATGGACCACCAGTAAAGTAAAGGCATGCAAAAACTAAAGCACGAAACCTAGCTTCCACAATGGCACAAGGGATAAAACTAATTAATAGACCTCCACAAAACAAGACAAACAAAACTCCACATCACTTACCAATTATCTCAATAAATGTGTATGGCTTGAATTCCCCACTCAAGAGACACAGACTGGATGACTGGATAAACACACACATGCACACACACATGTATGGGCATGCAAGAGCCAAATATATCTTTAGGAAACACATCTAACCTCTAAGGATAAAACGCCATTTGGGGTGAAGGGACGGAAAACAATATTTCAGACAAATGGAAACACAAAGAAAGCAGAGGTTGCAATCTTATTTGCACATCCAATCGAATTTAAACCAGTAAAAATAAGTAAAGACAAAGACAGACACTTAATACTGGTCAAGGGAACAATATAACAAGAAGACATTTTAATCCTAAACATTTATGTACCCAACTTATTCTTTCAGATATATAAAATAGTTTCTAACTGATCTAAACAATATAATATTCTACAACATCACTATAAATGGGGACTGCAACATCCCTCTCACAGAGCTGGACAAATCCTCCAACCATAAAATAAAAAAGAATCAATGGACTGATAACACCTGTAGCTCAGTGGATAAAGGCACCAGCCACATACACCAAGGTAGGGGGGTTTGAACCTGGCCCAGGCCTGCTAAACAACAATGACAACTGCAACAAAAAAAAAAATAGCCAGGCATTATGATGGATGCCTGTGGTCCCAGCTACTCGGGAGGCTGAGGCAAGAGAATCACTTAAGCCAGCAGTTCTCAACCTGTGGGTTGTGACCCCCTTGGGGGTCGATAAACCCTTTTACAGGGGTTGCCTAAGACCATCCTGCATATCAGATATTTACATTACAATTCATAATGGTAGCAAATTACAGTTATGAAGTAGCAACACCACAACATGAGGAACTGTATGAAAGGGTCACAGCATTAGGAAAGTTGAGAACCAGTGGCTTAAGTCAAGGAGTTAGAGGTTGCTTTGAGCTGTGACACCACAGCAGTCTACCAAGGGAGACAAAGTGAGACTCTGTCTCAAAAACAAACCAAAAAAAAAAAAGCTTATTTTAAAAAGAAGCAATGGACTTAAACATAAATTTACAACAAATAGGATTAACAGACATATATAAAACATTCCACCTCAATAAAATTGAGTATACATTTTTCTCATCAGCCCATAGATTATCCTCAAAAATTGATCATATCTTAGGACACAAATTAAATCTCAATAAATTTAAAGCAATAGAAAATATACTTTGGATCTTTTCATACTACCATGAAACAAAAGTAGAATTTAATTGCAACAAAAATGCTCATCCTCCATAAGATTATAAAAACTACACAATCAAAAGCTTAATGACAGCTGGTTCAAGGAAGAAATAGAAAAATAAATTATTAGGTTTCCCAACAAAAACCCACAACAACAACAACAACAACAATGAAGTTACAAGCTATCAAATCCTGTGGGATACTGCCAAGGCAGTCTAAGAGGGGAATTTATAGCATTAGATGCCCACATCCAGAGAACAGAAAGACTGCAAGTAAGCAACCTAATGGACTATTTCAAGGAGTTGGACTAGGAAGAGCAATCCAACCCCAAACTCAGGAGAAAAGAAGAAATAACCAAAATTAGACCAGAATTTAATGAAATTGAGAAAACAAGAATCATTTGGAAGATGAGCAAAACAAAAAGTTGGTTATTTTAAAAGATTAATATAATTGATAAACTCTTGGCCAAACTAACTAGAAATAGAAAAGTAATATCTCTCATAACCTTAATCAAAAACAAACAAACAAAAAAAAAACCCAGGAAAATAATAGCAGATACCATAGTAATTCAAAATATCATCAATGATTACTATAAAAAAAAAACTACATGCCCAGAAATTTAAAAAACATAGAGAAATTGGACCACTACCTGGAATCATACCACCTTCATAAATTCAACCACAAAGAATTAGAAATTTAGAATAGATCAGCAACAAGCACCAACAATGCAACACCAATTAAAAATCTTCCTATAAAGAAAAGTTCTGGATTGGATGGTTTTATACCATAATTCTACCAAACGTTCAAAGAAGGGCTTGTACCTACATTGCAGCATCTATTTCAAAACAAAGAAAAGGAAGAAGTGCTCCCCAAAATGATCAATGAATCAAATATCACCCTGAGACCAAAACCAGGAAAGGACTCAACAGAAAAGGAAAACTAAATATCAGTATCATTAATGAATATTGACGCAAAATATTCAATAAAACTCTAGCAAACAGAATACAGCTGCACATTCAAAAAAAGTATACATCATGGTCAGGTGGGCTTCATTCCAGGGATGCAAGAATGGTTCAACAGACATAAATCCATAAATGTAATTCACTATATAAATAGAAGAGAAAACAAAGAAAATGTAATCTACTCACTAGATACAGAAAAAGCATTCAACAAAAATGCAGCACCCTTTTCTGTCAAGAATATTTAAGAAAATAGGCATAAATAGGATATTTCTTGAACTGACAGAGGCCATCTACAAGAAACCCACAGCCAATATCATATTGAAGGGAGTAAAACTGAAAGCATTTCCACATAGAACTGGAACCAGAAAAGGATGCTCGCTATTGCCACTATTATTCAACATTTTGCTGGAAGTTCTAGCCAATGCAATCAGGCAACAGAAGGATATAAAGAGCATCCAAATGGGGGCAGAGGAGGTCAAACTCTCACTTTTTGCTGATGATATTATCTTATACTTAAAATACCTCAGAGACCTAACAACAAAATTCCTTGAAGTGATTAAGAAATACAGTAACATCGCAGCATATAAAATCAATGTCCACAAATCAGTAGCCTTTGTATATGCCAATAACAGCCAAGTTGGGGAGCAAATCAAGGACATGGTTCCATTCACACTAGCTTCAAAGAAAATGAAATACATAGGAATATAACTAACAAAAGAGGTGAAGGGTCTTTACAAAGAGAATCATGAAACTCTAAGAAAAGAAATAGCAGAAGACATTAACAAATGGAAGAACATGTCATGCTTCCATTTAAGAATCAACATTCTTAAAATGT
This sequence comes from Otolemur garnettii, assembly GCF_000181295.1. Taxonomy (NCBI): domain Eukaryota; kingdom Metazoa; phylum Chordata; class Mammalia; order Primates; family Galagidae; genus Otolemur; species Otolemur garnettii. Next base: position 2,775,422 of record NW_003852570.1, on the reverse strand, counting down.
CTATTCTACCCAAAGCAATCTATAGATTCAATGCAATCCTCATTAAAATACCAACATAATACATTAAAGAACTATAAAAAATGTACTTTGTATTGTATGGAACAAGAAAAAACTTCATATAGCCAATGCTATTCTTAGCAATAAAAGCAAAGCAGAGGCACCATCAGACTTTAGGTTATATTACAAGTCCACAGTGATCAAAACACATGGTATTGGCACAAAAATAGAGACATAGGCATATAAGCAGAATAGAAAATGAAGAAAATGAACCAGTCTCTACTTGCCATCTGATCTTTGGTGAACCAAACAAAATCATACACTGAGGAAAAGAATCCCTATTCAACAAATGATGCTGAGAGAACTGGATAACCACATGTATAAGACTAAAACCAGACCCACACCTTTCACAACTTACAAAAATTGACTCAAGATGGATAAGAGACTTAAATCTAAGACACAAAGTGGTAAAAATTGTAGAAGAAAGTATGGGAAAAACTCTTGGTAATGTTGGACTGGGGAAAGATTTTAATATAAAGACTTCAGTGGCCATCCCAAAAATGACAAAAATTAATAAATGAGACTTAATTAAGCTGAAAAGCTTCTGCACAGCTAAGGACACAACAAGTTAAGCAAAAAGCAACCTTAAGGGTGGGAAAAGATATTTGCAGGGTATGAATCTGACAAAGGATTGATAACTAGAATCTACAGAGAACTCAAATTAATTAAAAAAAAAAA
>NW_003852570.1:2762200-2774393 GCF_000181295.1 Otolemur garnettii | reverse complement strand
GAATCTTTCTATGAGTAGAATATGAATGTTTTGACATAATAACTAAGAAAGTTACATGAAGGCTATGTTAACCAGTTTGATGGAAGTGTCTTGGATTGTGTATGGAAACACCACACTGTACCCCCAAAGTGCATCAATGTACACAGTTACCATTCAATAAAAAAAAAAAAGAAAAAAAAAGAAAAAACATGCCCAACTACCACTGGGAAAGAGATATGAACAGAACCCTCTCTGAGGAATGAAAATGAATGGCTAATAAACATTTGAAAAATGCTCATTGTCCTTGATTGTCAGAGAAATGCAAATCAAAACCATCCTGAGATATCACCTAACCCCAGGGAGAATATCCCACATCACAAAGTTTCAAAGCTGCAGATGTTAGCGTGGATGTGGAGAGAAGGGAAGACTTGTACACTGTTGGTGGGACTGCAAACCAATACAACCTTTTTGGAAGGAAGTATAGAGAATCCTAAAAGAACTCAAATTAAACCTCCCATTTGATCCTGAAATCTTACTACTAGGAAAACAACCAAAAGAAAAAAAAATATTCATTTTATCATAAAGACATTTGTACTGAATTGCTTATTGCAGCCCAATTTACAATCACCAAAATGTGAAAACAACCTAAATGCCCACCATCATGGGAAGGGATTAACCAGCTGTGGTATATTTATATCATGGAATACTCTTCAGCCATTAAGAAAAATAGAGACTTTACATTTTTTATACTAACTTAGATAGAGTTGGAACACATTCTTCTTAATAAAGTATCACAAGAATGGAGAGATAAAAATCCAATGTACTCAATTCTAACATGAAGCCAGTTAACCATCTAACACATACCTACATAAGTGAAAAATTCAAATCATTTCCAGGTGGGGGTAGAGGAACAAGGGAGCAGGGAGAGAGGAGGAGGCAGAGGAATGGGGGTTACAGAGTATGGCACACCTCTTGGGAGCCAGTGCAAATGTCCTTGTGGTAAAATGATTTTTTTTTCTTCTGGGTAAATACCTAGTAATGGGATTATAGGATCAAATATGAACTTATCATATCAACTCATCTTATCAACTATAAGAGGTACTTTACCTAACACATGCAAACAGTGTACCCTAATTCTTTGTACCCTCAAGGAACCTGAAATAATACAAAAAATTTTACTCTTGCTGGATAAAAGATTTAAATTCAAGACACAATACAACAAAAATTCTAGAAGAATGTGTGGGAAAAACTTTTGATGCTATTGGCATGGGAAAAAAAAAATTATGAAAAAGATCCCCTTGGCAATTACAGCAACACCAAAAATAAATAGGACATGATCAAGCTAAAAAGCTTTTGCACAGCCAAGGGCACAACAACTAAAACAAATAAACAACCTTCGCAATGGGAGAAGATATTTGCATACTATAAATCTGACAATGGGCTGATAACTAACTAGAATCTATAGGGAAATCAAATTAATCAACAAAAAAGAGCAAACAATTTCATTTATAAGTGGGCAAGAGACTTGAACAGAAGCTTCTATGAAGGAGACTGATGAATGACCAACAAACACATGAAAAAAATGACCATCAGCCCTAATCATCAGAGAAATGCAAATCAAAACCACTCTGAGATAGCATATAACACCAGTGAAAATAGCCCACATCACAAAATCCCAAAGCCCCAAATGCTAACATGGATGTGGAGAAAAGGGTACACTTTTAAACACTTCTGGTAGGATTGCTAACTACTATAGCCTCTAAGGAAGGATGTCTGGAGAATACTCACTGAGCTAAAAGTAGACCTTTCATTTGATCCTGCAATCCTACTACTAGCTATCTACCAGAAGAAAAAAAAAATCATTTTACAACAAACATTTGCACTAGAATGTTTATCGCAGCTCAATTCCCAATTGCCAAGATGTGAAATCACCCAAGTGCCTATAAATGGATTAATAAACTGTGGTATATGTATACTATGGAATAGTATTCTGCCATAAAAATATGGTGACTTTACTTCTTTCACTTTACCTGGATAGAGTTGAAGCACATTCTTCTTAGTAAAGTATCATAAGAATAGAAAATCAAGTATCAAATGTGCTCAATACTAATATAAAACCAACAGAAAAACAACTACATACCCACACATGAGAAAAACACAAGTATACTCAAGTAAGTGGGTAAAGGGAAGAGGGAGGGGAATTGATAAGCTCTCACTTAATATGCACAATTTAAGTGTATACAGCACACCCCTGGTAAAGGGCTCAACTACACTTTAACTTTACCTTAGAAATGCAAACAATGTATCCTAATCAATTGTGCCCTCATATTAATCTGAAATTTAAAAAAATAAAAATAAAACAATTTTCAAACATAACCAAAAGTTGAAAGAATTTTACGTTGAACACATATAATACTCACCACTAGATTCTACCATTAGTGCTTTCTGATGTTTGTCTGATGTGAAATCGCAATATGCCCAACACTATGATTTCAGCCATGTAAGAAGCTGACCAGAGGACCTAGCTAATCCTTATCTAAACACTTGACCCACAGGAACTATTAGATAACAAATTTGTGTTGTTTAAAATTTGTTGTGATTTGTTACACAACAATTGAAAACTGGTATCTTGTAGGAAAATTCTCTTCTGCACTAGTTCACTGAAGACAAGTTTGGAATTCGTCAAAAGAGTCTTGACCAGGAAACCAAGAGCAAACAAAACAAACATCAACATAGGCCTCAGCTAAGTTTACAGAGCACTGAACTCTGATCCGAAAGTAACACAAGTTGTCCTACAGATTGGCCTGTATAACATAGCTAGTGGTACATCCCTTTCCACTTCCTTCTGCTTATCCCTTAGCACTGTCCATGGTGAGAAAGTTAATAACAAAGTACGCAATTCAAACTAAATCCAAGGTTCTGGGCTATGCCCTACTTTATTTCCAAAGCCTCCCTAGCCTTCTGGAATAGAAATAATGTTTCTGTTCATATGATTAGTCTTTGAAGTCACACATCCTTCCTCACCAACCTTGCGGTCACTTCTTTAGCTAATCAGAGAGATTTTCAGGGCTCTGGCTACTAGAAACCCTACCCTCTCTCCTGGTCTAGTCTGCCCTGTCCTGTGGGCAATTACTGAAGTTTATTAACTGTCCAGTTTTTAGGTTCATGCTCTTTAATAAGTAAATGAAAACAACTACAAATTGCAGTTTCATAATGCTATTTCTTTCTTCACTCCTTATAAAAGCAAATGTGCCTACAAAAGCTGCTTTATTCTCTTACATCAAGGTGATGCTCTTCAACTCCAATCTCAAAAACTCATAAATTTCTTAATACCATGCTCAGAAGGTACAATTCTGGTTTGTATAATATGGTTATCGTATAATCAGTGGCTATTAGAGCCAGAAAACACCTTAAAGATCATCTAACTCTATGGTGCCAAAACATGGTTTATCATTTGAATCCATTGGAGGGATTTTTTGGTACATACCTTAGGTCCCACACTCAGATGCTGGCATTCAGGATACTTGGTATATACCTAGAGATTTGGTACTTCAAAAAATGCCTCCAGATGATTCTAATGCTCAAGTAAGTTTGGAAACCAATAATTCTATTTTTCTACCTTCTAGGAATGTGCCTCTCTTCTCCTATGCCCCTTTGGATTATATCACTGTTGAAGTCTGCCTGTTCTACTCTTGCTTCATTTACTGTCATCTAACTTTCTGATACCACAAATGGTAAAAGCAATGATTAGCAATGATGATGGTAAGAAGAAGAAAGACATAGCAAAAATTCTGTGATGTGGGACAAAACTTTCTAGTGAAGACTTCCAATGAGGCTGGGGCAAGGGTGGGAATAAAAGGGGAATATCAAGCAGGGACTGGAGACTAAGGCAGCATGAACATAGAGAAGTGGTTCTCAGCCTATGATGATTTTGTCCCCCCAGAGAACATTTGGCAATATCAAAAATATTTTTAAGTTGTCACAACTGAGGAAAAGCTTCAACTTGGTGAAAGGGTGCTACTGGCATCTAGCAGATAAAGCCCAAGAATGCTACTAAATGCACAGGACAGCCCATACACACTCACAAATACACACACATGCATATGTGCATGTGCATGTTTGTACCCCAAAACTATCTGACCCAGAATGTTAAGAGTACCAAAGTTGAAAAAGCTTTACCTGGACCATAGGAAAATGACTAAAGATGAATAAATATGCTACTTTTAGCTACAGGGAGAGAGTGAGGTAGAAAATAGGGCCAGGGAGAAAAGCCAGAGCCCAGACACTACAATGCCCAGCCCCAGCCCAAAGATGTCTCAGATAAACCATAGAGGATTTTGCTTAAGAGTCTTAAAAGCAATGCTCCAATTCTCCCCTTGCCTGAAACTTTTGAAATGGGACCTTAAACCACAGTTACAATCACAGTTCTAGAAACACTGTCCAGACTAGTATGGGTAAAAATAATTTATCCTCACAAAGAGAGATGATTCAACAGAGAAGGACATGGAGACAAAGGTAGAGAAATACACAGAGACATATGCTACATGCAGAGATAACAAGAATCAGAATATGTGCAGGAAAACAGCCAAAAGAGATTCTGCTTGGATACTCATAAAATATCTAAGGTAACTGGGAAAAAATTAATCTAAAAGAAAAATGTTTCTGATGTAAGAGAAAACTTGAAGAAAATCAAGGCTGAGAGGTACTTGACTAATGAACCAGGGCTTGACCCTTAACCTGTGGTCAGTTGTAGAACTTATTCTGGGGCTGCTTGTATAGTCCCAAGGTCCAAGTGGAGCACAGTAGAGTTCTGGCCCTCTATCAAGGGTCCTAGTCATGAGGAAAAATACTAGGTACCCTGGAAAAGGAAGCCTAGAGAAGATCTTGAAATGTAATCCTGAAGACTCAGCCAGTGTGATTAAGACAGATAAAAGAAACTAAATCTGGACTGGAGCAAGCCTGACGAAGGAAATAATAGCATTCTGCATACATTTGAACTATGTAGACACAGCTAAAGAGAATGGAACTGGCTGGATAGGGCTTGGAGAGAAGGGATCATAGGCAACAGAGTACTGAATTCTCAGAGGGTTAAGGAACCAAAAAGAGAATTCAGGTCATTAAAGACAATCTCCACCTGCATTTCAAATGTTTTTGGGCTAGCCTTGGATGCCAAAAACTACTCTTGCTTTCTCAGTGGAGAAGATGAGGCCTAAGCAGGCCATGACAAGATTTGTATCAGCCCTTGCCACCTAGTCTTTTTTAACCCAGAGTTGTCTCTGGGATGTAATCAACTCTCAGGGTAATATAGTACTTTGGTACAAGAGAATTCCTTTCTAGGTAAGGAAGGAAGAGAAGCCTTCACAAAAGTTGATTGATTGAATTCATTTAACAAATCTTTACCAAGAGCCAACATATGCAGAAGATTGTGGTAGGAAATACACAGATTGTGGTAGAAATGTTGGACACAGTCCCTGTCCTTCAATAGCACATAACCTACTTCAGAAAACATCAACAGAGCTGTACAATGTTAGTTGATCACTGATAAAGGTGGGCAACATACACAAAAATGTTCTATGGTGCCTAGTCAGACAGCAGACTACAGAAAGCACATTGAAACCAAATAATGATCAGAGAGACTTCTCAGAGGACTTGGACCTTGAATGATAAGTGAGATACGGCAAGGCCAAAAGAAAGAAAGGAAGGTCTGTCCAGGGAAACAGAACAATAAAGAGCATACTTTGACCATAAAAAGATCCCAGTAAGGAATGACGTCTTGACACTCCTCAAGTCATGCTACTTGAGTAACCACTGAATAGGTTACTTACTATTTTTGCCTATACATAAGATCAGCTATCAAACAAGTGTTTACTAAATTCAATAAAACCCTTTTCCCTCCCCTGGCTTGGCTCTGGATTTATTTTGACTTCCTTTCCACAATGGTCCAACTAGCTGGCTTCTTAAGATGGCTTTCTGATGGGTAGATTATGTTCCATCACCCACCCCTGGGGTTACTAAATGAATAAGTATCCATCTAGCCATGTTATGTCAGGACTCCTAAAAAGGTCTAAGTGATTTAACTTCAATAAAAATGATGTAGAGATGTGTTCCAGGACTTCTACCTAGGCTATGTTAACAGATATAAACTCCAAAAGGAGTTGTGACAACATCTGAGAATAAGCTTAAAGCCTCCAGTAGAAAGAGGGAAGAAAACCTAATGCCCCTTCTAAACATGTCTGGTAATTATAGCCATCAGGTTACAGGAGCTGGTATGGCATCCCCCACATTCATGGACCCTCTAAGACCACTTCAGTTGGACAGACAGAGCCCTGCTCAAAACAAGCTCAACTTCATCACACTGGAAAGACTGAGCCTTGGGTAACACTCTGTTACTGGTAAGCAAACTGATTTTAATAATACCCGAGTTACTTCCTTTGCTCTTCCTAAATTTTAGGACCTTTGCTTTTCTCTCCTATCTCCTCCTCCGAAGTAGAAGGTAAAATACAACCCCCTATGTATTCCACAGCTTCTCTGCCATTGGGAGATCAAGTTTAATTGCCCTACCCCACTGCTTGAACATAATCATAAGGTTAAGTTAAACATCTAACTCCTTTAACATCGTAGACTTTTGAAGAAACTTAACTGAGACTTTGTATACCACTTTCTTTTTCCTTTGTTTTAAGTTCAGAGTTAAAAAATAAAGGAACCAGTAAGTAGAGAAAAGAGAAATGTATATAATGGATATGAAGATGTTCCTTTAGTGCAGACAGATAAAAGAAAAAAATAATTTTGCATAAAAAGGAATCTTCTGTGAAAATTTTTTGACTTAAAGTAACTGGTGGTTTTAAGAAAGAAGATTTAAGACAAAAATGAGTCATTTTAAAATGTTGAAAGATTGTGCATATAAGTCATAAAGGTTCATGAAGGAGAATTTAGAAAAAAATTATATGTGATTAAGTTGGTTGTAATGAAATCTCTAGTAAAACTAAGTTTTCTGTTCTCCATTTTTAGACTTATGTTTAAAGCCTCTTAGATTTCTGTTCTTGTACACATATTTAAAGTAATGAAAAAGGCCATCAAAAGTCAGAACTCAAAGGGTCCATCTACCATTATAAATTTAATGCAAAGGTTGTTAAACTGGGTTCTTTTATCTTTTTGCCTGCTAAAAGCTGTGGTTGCTATGTTACAAGTGGCCTTAAGATAAGGTATCAGCACTCAGCAGAGGACCCACGGTCAGTTACCTGTTTGGAACTAAAGGAAAAAAAAAAAAGAGTCTTCTTTACTTTTTGAAATAGCAGCTGCTTTTCTTTCTTTTCTTTCTTAATTGTCATTGCTCTCTCTGGCTTTTACAAAGTAATTGGACATATTCTTAACAAAGGCTTTGTTTAATTATATTCCAAAACTTGATTTCTTCCCTTCCATTAATACAAAAGTGGTCAAAAAAGAGTATCAAATGTTAACCAATTCTAATTTTAAAACCCTGTATTTTCAACTACATAACAACAACCAGACATCCACTCCTGCACTGACAAAGAGCTGATTGCAGAGCCCAGTACCCACAGAACCCTTCTCAGTGAAGAAGCAGTTAGAGAGGTTAGCATCCCTGTTCCCAAAGAATTAGGTTCTACAAATCAGTGGAGAAATGTTAAATTAGGCAATTAGTTAAACATAAGCAAGGGAGGTAATCGGTACAGATAGACCATTTTGGCAATAGTAGAATGTCTTAAGTCTAGAGAGCCTGAATTGTCATGCTAAGTTATCACATTAAGTTAACATACAAATAGAACTTATCAAAACCTTTCTATAGAAATCTGTTTGAAAGATAAGAGCTCTGTTTGGCTTACAAAAGGCCATTTCACACTAGTGATTGAAATGTGCTTCCTGAGCTGAAAGTAAGAAATCTCTGAGGACCCAGTCACAGACTACAACAGTTCTTGTCCAAGGCCAAAGGATGGAGGACATAGGGAGGCCATGGTGCTGTTATGTTGACATCTGTCTCAAGGAACTCTAAGTAAAGAAAAATGTGAACATTTTAACAGACTTGCAGTTTGCTTTCCTTATTCACCATGTACATGAACCTATTTATAGGGAAAGAGGGCTTCAAACAGTGAGGGTAAAAAATTAAAATACCCAGGTAAAATTTTATAACTTCTAGAGACTGTATGAAAGCCTAGGCAGGTGGCAGCTGTCTATTGCTAGGGCACGAAAGAGTAGGAGTCATCAAGGCACAGGAGAATGCAAAGGCAGATATTGTAGGTAAAAGGGCATGAATCTTCCCAGCTAAGAGGGCATCAATCCTCCCATATTGGACCACCACCGTTTCCCCTTTAATTCCATGGGACCCGTACTTAACTCCTGCATATTCTAAAAGGGAAATAAAATTAATAAACTGAGAAAGAACTAAAGATGCCATAAAGAAATGGAAAAGCCTGCCAAATAGGAAAATTGTAGTACCCCATCTCTTAAGGCCAGCAATTGTCATCACTATGCATAAGGCCATGCATTTAAGACAGAAAGAAAGACTGAAAATCTGTCATTTGAAGGTTCTGTAAGGAAACAGAGAGAGCCTTGCCTCAGGTGTTAAGTCCACGCCTAAAATTGTATGAATGCAAGAAACAGACTACTGCTCATGGGATGGCAAGTAGCAGTCATCTTTATTTCAAAGGGTCTTTTATAATCAGTAAGTCACGTACACCACATCAATCAATAATCTATAATTAACATTTCCTATTCTATCCTAAACTTAAAAGGAGATACTGAATTCAGAAAACTGACTTAAAAACAACCATATTATTTCTTAAGCAACCATGCATTCCAAACTTTATTTCTATAGAGTAAAAAATCAACAAATGGAGCAAGGGGGTAATCTATTTTACAAGGACTCAATTTAGTTCTAAGAATTAAGTTTTACAGCTTTGTTTTCAAGAAGCCTGGAAGCCACCCACTGGAGGACGTGGTTTTTCACACACGTCACCTTAGACTTGTTCCCCTACATAGAGGGCTATCAACCCTTATCTGCTTGGGCGAACAGCAGTGCAGTCAGAGTTACATACAGAAAGTAGGTAATCCTGTTCTGTAGGTTCCGGCCTGCCTATATTCTAAGGCACAAGGCTTCAGACAAGGCTTCAATACTCACAAACTGTTTTTTACTTATATTCTTAGTTTTTCAAAGGAGTGCAAGTAATGTGGAAATTATCTCACAAAAATCTTCTGAAGAGATACTTCTATATTGTAGTCTTGGCCACTCTTGCTAAGAAAGTCAGCCAGCATTATGTGACAAGCAGCCAACACAATACTAAACAAAGGCTATTCCTGCCACTTGGAATTCAGTCTTATGGGGTAGCTCCTTTTGAGAACATGCAAGTGTATCATACAAAGTTTCACAGATGTGAAGAGAACTGGTACTTACTAGTTCTGATCTAAACATATTCAGGATAAGTTAAAGCCTTCCCAACCCAGACAGAGAGGGCTCATAAAGTGATAAGAGTGTTACTTGGAGAAATCATCCCATGGTTTGGGTTGCCACTCCAAATCAGATCTGACAAGAGACAGCTCTTTATGGCAGATATAGTGCAAATGACAGCCAAAGCCTTGAATATCACCAGAAACTACATGTGATATATTAGCCTCTGAGCTCAGGCAAGGTATAACACATAAATAGAACCCTTAAAACAAAAATTAATAAGCTCTGACAAAAAGCAAAGCTTAAGTGAACATAGGCCTTAACATTAGTTCTGTTCAAAATTAAGTGTACTTCTTCTAAATGTTCAAGATATGCTTCCTAGGAAATAATGTATAACAGGCCTCCTCCAATCCCCCATAATCTACCAGGAACTCCTAAACAACTAGAGGAAACAAAGATGCACAGGCAGTTAGAAACCCTAAGAAAAATAGCAGAGGGTATTTCCACTTGAGTAATTCACAGTGCTCCAGTTAGTCTTTTTGTTCCTGTCCATCTTTTCTCTCCAGAAGACCAGGTCTGGTTCAAGGACTGAAACTTGGCCCCATTAAGCAAAAGTGAAAGGGTCTCTACCAGATCATCCTGACCACACCTACCACAAAGGTAAAAGAAATATCTGCCTAAATCCATCACAGTAGGCTGAAGAGAGCTTCATTGCCCCAGGGGGAAGCAAGAACAGATCCAGCCAACCCTTGCAAGGTAACACTGAGGTGATCCGTATTACCTGCTCCAGCCACAAACTGGAAGCTGACTGGTCAACATATGGCCAAAGCCTGAAGACATTCATCATGGGACTTATCCTGATTAAACTTTGGACCTTGGAAAAAATGGGGAAAAGATATAATTTGTATGTTTATATTACTAAGGTAAAATAAGAGGTGACAACTGCATTGCTCTTTCACAGCTTCTATAAATGTAAAATATTACCAACCTCTGCAACAGCATGTTGATGGTGAGACCCCAAAGTGTAAACGTTTATGGAGTCTCAAAGGGGGAAATGAGGGAGGATACCCTCATAGAAAAGTAATGTCTAAAAGAAGAAATATTTCTCAGAGAATCTCAAGAACACTCTTGCAAGGTCCTCTCCATGCTAACCCAACCCTTAAGAATCTGTAAAACTTAGCTTCCCTTGAAACTAATGCTTACTGCTTGCTTCTATGTCTGTAAACTCTGCATATGATCTGACACCTTCAATGAGAAATAATATGGTAATTCCTTTATCTACTTGTGAGTCTAATAAAAGCACAAAGACAGAAATGATTGGGAAGCTCAGCCATTTTGGATTCTAATTTTCTAGGACACCACCAGCTAAAATAAAATTCCTTCCCCTATAAACTTTTGTAAGAGTCTATTGGTTTCAATTCACTGGTGCTGCAACACAGGGATCACAAATTGGTCCACAGGAGGTAGACAGATAGTATAAATGAGGAAAGCATACAAAGTGTAATATAATAGGAAATGGTAAGATATTGTAGCAAACTAGAGAGAGCAGATCCTGCCCTTATGTGGTAGCCACTACTCAGTATAATAAATGTTGCCAAGTAAGCAACTTGTCTGGTGTATCTTGTCCTACCATTTTCAACTTTCTGAATTTTTAAATGTGGGCAACCAAGTCAAAATGTTTAAAATACTATTCTTGTCACATAGGGTGTGAATGCTACATTTAACCTTCAGATTCTCTATGATAACATCTACACTCATCCTAAGGAGATCCTGCCCCTCTCACCCTGCTCTCCACCCATTACTAGTAGCCAATAGTCCTCGGAACCCCATTCTGATACCTCTGTCCCAACAAGGAGTTAACCTGCAGTCCCACTGTTCACTGAAAGTAAATCATCTGCCAATCACTTCTTTCCCCCAGAGCAACATTAGTACTTACATTTATATGTTAGACAAGCTTCATTCATAGTACAAGACCCAATTGTGTCTATCTCCTGAGAAAGAGTATAATTTCAATACATATTTGAGTAAAGAATTCATCACTTTCCTGCCAGGGACTGGAGTACAGGGAAACCTGGAAGCAGAGACTGCCACTGACCTGACAAGGCTGAGAAACAAGATATTTTCTAAATGAAAGAAGGTGAAACTGAATTATTTTCCTCTTCACAATTTCTCTAAAGAAGCGGGCAAACAGCAGATAAATAGAAATGGAATCAAGCTGCATGATAACCTACCAGCCACAAGACAATTAGCCTCTGGCAAGTTGGGGTCCTCTGGTCCAACCTATCTTTCCCAAAATTTATTCCAGATCCAATATTCCTAATGGAGAGCACTGAAACCCAGAGTGGCAACCTATCATGTCCTTGTATTTCAAGCCTTAACAGAATGAGTAACAATGTCCTGAGAAGCTTAGGCCAGTGGCTTTGCTTGTGTAAGTAGCAAGAAACAGAAATTTATTTTCATAGCCAACTCCTGCACTAGAGAATTCAGAGAAGAACCAAAGGACAAATTCACAGGGTACAGATGCTTAAAATACACACTCATGCCCACAGACCATGCAGGCATCACTGCACCCCCAACCCTCGTCTTTGCCCACACCTGCTAACTCAAACTGTAGCAGGAATCTGATGCAGACAGAAGACTCCAGGCACCAGTTGATTAGAGGAAGCGGGTTTATTCGGCCGGGGGTACTCGGAACACCAGCGTGTTTCCCAAAACCAAGCCCCCCGACTCAATCCCATGCCTCTCTTTTATCCACTTTTCAGGGTGGGAGTGCGCGTGAGGGTCATAAGACAGAAAGTGAGGGTCATAAAATAA
>NW_003852570.1:2760746-2761001 GCF_000181295.1 Otolemur garnettii | reverse complement strand
TAATAGAACAGTTGTTACTTTCTGGCCTATTTTGGTTACCTTATGAATACATTGATTACAATTTTCTACATTAGCATCCTGAACATTTGCACAAATTGAAGTCCACTTAGCTCTCATGAGTTCACTAATACACAGTCCCACAATGAAGTAGATCCTCATGCTTTGGCCATGCATGAACCAGTCAGCTCCCGGGATGTGACTGGAGCAGGGCTTGCCATTCTCCATAACATCAGCTTGAGGGGATTGTCAGGATTC
>NW_003852570.1:2755624-2760652 GCF_000181295.1 Otolemur garnettii | reverse complement strand
TCTTGCTCGGTTTGGCTCTTCTTGGGCAGGGGCAGGTTCTCCTCCGGTTCCACAGCAGGCTTCACTCTGCTGTAATGGATTCAAGCAGGAATTTCTGCTACTTTCACGGCTGTAGGTGTGGTCAGGATAATGTTGTAAGGGCCTTTCCATCTCACCCTCAGGGGAGACACACTTCAGTCTTTGACCCACACCGCAGCTCCTGGAGAGAAAGGGTGGACAGGGGAAAACAAACTAACAGGACACCTCTCATTCACCCATTTCGACACTGCCTTTGCCACCTTACCCAGTGCCTGTAACTGCTTCCCTAATTCTACCTCCCCCAATTCCCGGGGGGATCCTGGCAAGCTCTGTAGTAAGGGGGGTGCTCTGTGATATAAGATCTCATATGGTGAAAATCCTGTCCCCTTAGTAGGAGTACACCTAATCTTAAATAACTCCAAGGGCAGGACACTTACCCACTGTAAGTTTGTCTCCTGGCATACTTTTCCTAAACTGGTTTTGATAGTTCTATTCATGCATTCCACCTTTCCCAAGCTTTGTGGGCAGTAGGCTGCATGGAGTTTCCAGGTGATGCCAGGATGTTAGTCATCTTCTGGATCAATTTGGAGATGAATGCTGGCCCATTGTCTGATCCAGTCCTCAGTGGGAGCCCAAACTGTGGTATAATGTCTCTCAAGAGTGCCCAGGTGACTTCTTGTGCTTTCTCAATAAGGGTAGGATATGCTTCTACCAATCCAGAGTAGGTGCACACCATCACCAGCAAGTATTTGTTCCTTTTACATCTGAGCATTTCAGTTAAGTCTACCAGAAAGTCTTCAAAGGGCGTTGCTCCATATGATTTGATTCCTGGGGGTACCGTTGCTTCTTGGCAGGCATTGAACTGGCTGCAGATGACACCTCGCTGACTGATGACTTTTTCCAGGGCTTGCGCCATCACATAACTGCTTCCATCAACATACAAGTCCCAGTCTGCATCTGTCCAAGGCTGGTCACTCAAGTCAGGTCTGCTAGAGTACACATTATCTATAGATTTCACACATTCATGCTCAGTCTCTCTTCCATTGGTTGGAAGGAACATGGCTGGGTCAAAAATGTTCTTTAGTGTCCATTAAAGTGACCACAGAGTGGTGTACTTCTACTCTGAGATCCTCCCCTAGAGTCAGCTTATCGGCTTCTTGCACAAGGAGAGTAGTAGCAGCTAGAGCCCGTAATCAGGGTGGCCATCCTTTTGCCACTCCATCTAACTGCTTAGAGACGTAGGCTACAGGCCTTGGCCCGGACCTAACCAGCTGGGTTAACATACCCACAGCCATCTTGGTTAGGTCTGGCAGTCCCAGTTCAGGGGCAGTCATTAGCCCTATCTTTAGCTGGGAGAGGGCACATTCTTGTTCTCTTCACCACTCTAAGGACTTTCCTTCCTCTCCTTTAGTTGCCTTATACAGAGGTCTAGCCAAGATGGCAAAGTTGGGGGTCCAAAGATGACAGAAACTGACCGCGCCTATGAATTCCCAAACTTGCCTTTGGCTTGTGGAGGTGGGGAGGCGACTAATGACCTGCCGCCTCTCCCTGCCTAGATTCCTCCCTCCCTGCTGGATAATAAATCCTAGATAAGGTACTCACTGCTGGCAGATCTGAGTCTTTCCCTTAGAAACTTTATAGCCAAATACCTCTAGATGTTGCAATAGGCAGTCTGTACCTTGAGCACAGCCCTGGGGAGCTATCTTTCACCCAGACCTGCAGCCAGCACTGGGCCAGTTTGGGCCTCAGTCCTTCTTCTGGCTGAGTCACAAACAGCCTCCACTCCCATGGCAGACCTCAGATCTGGTTTGGGCAGCTGTAGCTGTATATTTCCTCATGGCCTCTTATGGAACACTTCTGAAGGAGACAAAAGGCTTGTTCAGCAGTGGCTTCATTGCTCCTATGTCAATCCTGTGGTCTGAGAGAGGGGATACTGGCTGAGTGATCACCAAGTGTTCACCCCCAGTATTAATTAGAAAGTCTATGTCCTTGCCCCCAATTCTTACTCAGACCATGGACTTTCTGGGGGCAGCTGAGTCCGGTCCCCTTCAGTCTAGCAGGACCTCTCCCACTAAGTTATAGAGGGTTCCCTACTCTTCCAGTTCTGTGACCTCTTTTCTAGGATTTTTCACACTTCCTTGCCTCTTGGGACACTTATTTTTCTAATGCCCTATCTCTTGGCCAGTTGTACACTGATCCCTTCACAAGGAGGGGCCTTTTACCTTAAGTCTCCTATTTTCTCGTACTCCTAGACCCTGTCTTCTTTGAAAGGGAGGGGTTCCTCCCCTCATGGCTTTCAGAGCTTCAGCTATGACATTGGCCCTTTGTTTCATGCGCCTGTCCTCTTTTCTACGGCTTACTGCTTCCCGATGCACAAAGACCTTTTGTGCTATTTTGAGGAGTTGCAAGGTGTTTATACCTGCAAACCCCTCCTGTTTCTGCAGTTTCCACCGTATATCCTCAGTGCTTTGGCTAACTAGGGCCATATTAACCATCCTCTGATTCTGAGGGCTCTCAGGGTCAAAGGGAATGTACCTCCAAAACGCTTCACACAACCTTTTATAAATCTGGCCTAGACTCTCAGTCTTTCCATGGAGAACCTCATTTATTCGAGCTAAATTGGTAGTTTTCTGTGTCCCTTTCTCAGTCTTTGCAGCAATGTCTCTCGGTACCAGATCTGCCAATATCTTCAGCACCACTTCTCTAGGTCGGGTGGAAAGCACTTTCCCTTCCTGTCCTTGTATTATTGGCACTGTCGCGATCTGCCCTCTCAACCAAGGTGGTTGGCTTACTACTAGCTGTAGCCAGGTATCTTGTATGGAAACTGCTCAGTGTGAATCCCCTTTCCAGTAACTCTGTGCCATACCTCAGACACTAGGGATTTTTTTAAACTTCCCTCCGATGGCCATCTAATCCCAAAGGGGGGCCATTCCTGCTCACAAAGACTTCTTAGCTTTCCTGGTGTCATAGTCACCTACAAACCCCTTTTTTTTTTGTGACAGAGCTTCAAGCTGAGCCCCTGGGTAGAGTGCCATGGCTTCACTGCTCACAGCAATCTCCAACTTCTGGGTTCGTGTGAGTCTCCTGCCTCAGCCTCCCAAGTAGCTGGGACCACAGGCGCCACCACAACGCCCGGCTAATTTTTGGTTGCAGCCATTATTGTTGTTTGGTGGGTCCAGGCTGGATTCGAACCCGACACCTTAGGTGTATGTGGCTGGTGCCTTAGCTGCTTGAACCACAGGCATTGAGCCTACAAACCCCTTCTTAAAGTGCTTTAACATAGTAGCTAATGAGGTGGGCTTCCCTTGCTTGTTCCCCATTTCTACCCAAGGTCTCCCTTCTGAGACACACACTCACACAACACTTGGCCAGTCTCTAAGTTCCATTTAACAGTTCAATGACTCATTTTATGAGTTGGCAGTACAGATAAGGCTGGGATCTAATATAGGTGGGCCACAGCCTTTTTTTTTCCTTTGAATTATTTTTCTCTCTCTCCAATTTCTCTCTTTACTAAAGATAAATTACAGTAGAACCAACTCAGTTGCCAAAACAACCTGTATCTTCAGTATACTGATTATTTGCATAAAGCGCAGTAAGAATAATTATTAGTCATTTAGACTCTTTGGCTTTGCTGGAACCTTTTATAAGGAATTTTCAGGCCAGACTTTCTCAAGAGCCTTTCATGAGCCCAGGTTTCATTTGTGCCATAAGATACCTGTATGCATTGGGTAAATTCCTCTTCTGAGGTCTCCAAGCACCTTTCAATTTCCAGACCCATCAGCAAACAACCTTCGTTACTTACAACAGATCAGGAAAGGTTACTGATGGGTATCTGGCCAGTTTTCCAAAGGGCTTTCTTTATTGGCTTTATAAAGTCAACTTTAATTCCATAATGCAGTCTGGATACTTCTGGAAATGCTATTTCCAGCCAAAGCCTTGGTAAAATACCAGTGCTTCCATCACGCCCTATAGAACAAAACAGATTCTTATTGAAATTATGCAAATAACTGTATTGTCAGAAAATAATAATACTTACTAATGACTTTCAAATTCCACAGAAATCAAGGAGAGAGAAAAATACATGTTTCAAACTCTGCTCATAAGTACCTACATTGCTTAAAAAGCTACAAATAGCTCAAAAGACAGAGAATTCTTTTCTTGAATTCTGGAAAATAGAACACAGAAAGAACCAACAATATTTCAAACAAAAAGCCATAACAAACTAGCCTAGTTTCACATAACTGATTTTTGTTCTGTTTGAAGTTAGGTTAGCAACATTTATAGACATGTTAACTTTCCAATAAAAGTTCTAAAAATCTGCTTTTAGCCCGCCGAAGGTACTCAATTTCCAAAGACATCAGAAATTTGAATTCGAGAGAATTTGTCAGTCTCTTTTAATATTTACTTATTTTTTTTTTTTAGGATAAACTTTGGACTTAGCCAGTTACATAAAAAACACTATCTTTTAAGATGAATTAAACTTATTACTGACAATATATGTTAGGGCAAACAAATGTTTTACAATATTAGAACACACATATATATATAACCAAAACCCATACAAAATTAATCACCATTTTATATTTGACAATGTTTTCTATACATTTTTAATAAATCAAATAAGTTCAATTTGTTTTTTTTTTTTAATTGAACGGTAACTATGTAAGTTAATGCACTTCTGGGGTACCGTGTGGGGTTTTCACAAACAATCCGAAACACTTCCATCAAACTGGTTAACATAGCCTTCGTGTAATTTTCTTAGTTGTTATTATAAAAGTTCATATTCTGCTCTTAGAAAGATTCACTTGTACCCTTGTAAGATAAACCTCAGAAGTGATCCCTCCAATCCCCCTCCCTCTACCCATTCCCCCCTCCAATCCCCATCCCTCTACCAATTCTTCCTCCCCCTTCCCATATTCTTAGGCTGTTATTAGGTTATAGCTTACATATAAAAGGTATAAATTAGTTTCATAATAGGGGTGTGTACATTGGATACTTTTTCTTCCATTC
>NW_003852570.1:2734427-2740926 GCF_000181295.1 Otolemur garnettii | reverse complement strand
GTTTCAGGTGAGAGATCTGCAGTCATCCTAATACTCTTCCCCTTGTAGGTTATGGTTTTCTTATGTCTAACTGCTTTCAGAATTTTCTCTTTCATCTTAACTTTGGTGAATTTAATTATGATGTGTCTGGGGGATATCTTGTTCCGGTTGAGTCATGCTGGGGTGCTGAAACTATCTGCTATCTGAATTTCAGAAGCTCTGGCATGTCTGGAAAGTTCTTTTTCATAATTTCGTGAAGAAGAGCCTCAGTGTATTGTGAAGCAACTTCATCATCTTCTGGGATTCCTATAAGGCGAATATTTGTTTTCTTTGAATTCTCTGAGAGTTCTCTAAGAGTGAGATCTGTTTTTGCTCTCCATTTCTTTTCATTTTTGCACTTCTGGGGGTACTTCAAAAGCTTTGTCTTCAGAGTCAGAGATTCTTTTTTCTGCCTGTTGCACTCTGTTACGGAGGGATTCCACTGTGTCTTTCATATCCTTGAGGGCTGCAACTTCTTGTCTCAGTGTTTCAAAATCTTTGATCATTTTATCTTTGAAATCGTTGAGTTCTTGATATATCTTTTGAGTAATTTCTTGAGATATCTTTTGAATAATTTCTTGAGAATTCTTTTGAATAATTTCTTGAGCTCCTAATTCCTTCTTTTCTTCCATTCTGTTAATCTTATTTGCTATCCACATTCTGAACTCGATTTCTGACATCACAGCCATTTGCTTGTGGATGGGGTCTTCAATTGTGTCTGCCCCATCTTCCCTTGGAGGAGTTGATCTACTCTGGTTATTCGAGTTGCCAGAGATGTTCCTCTGATTCTGCCCCATGCTGAGTTTACCTTATTTGGAGGCCTTATAAGAACTGTTCAGTTGGTGGCTTCTTTTGGTTGCCCAGGGAGACAGGCCTAGTGTGTCTGTTGTCTTCTCACATTTCTCGGGTGCTGGGGCAACTGGGGTGCAGTGGAATGGTAGCAGTTGCATGGGAGTGTGCGTGGCCAGATTAGACCTCGTTCAGACTGCTGGAGCAACCGGCAGGAGGGGCAGGAGACCGGCAGGAGTCGGATCAGTCCTAGTTCAGCTCCTCCAGGCAAGTGGTGGAACAGGGGAAGTATAGTAGCTACATCAGTCCTAGTTCAGCACCCTGGACCAGCCAGGGGGTGGGGGAATGGCAGTGGTAGCGCAGGGTATGCAAGCAACCAGATCAGTCCTAATTCAGCCCCGCCAGAGTAGCTGGGGGGGGAGCAGAGGACTCCTTGACCATCGCCCGTTGGATACATAAGGCACTAGCAAGCTGATCTGTGCCCTCCCATCGCGGGAGCCCGGAGCAGGGAACTCCCCCACTTCCTTTTCTGGGACATATGTGACTCTAGCAAACAGTTCTGGGCCTGCCCAGAGTGTTATACCCCTCCACCACCACCTGCAGGGCACACATGGCTTTAGCAAGCAGTTCTAGGCCCACCCAGCTTGAGTGGCTGGAGCGGGGAACTCCTCCCCTGGCCCCCATGGAGTATGCGTGTCTCTAGCAAGCTGTTTTGGGTCTACCTGGAACAAAAGACTCCTCCGCCACTGCCCATGGGATGCCCGCAGCACTAGCAAGCAATTCTGAGCCTGCCCAGAGCCGGAGCCTGGGGCAGGGATCACCTCTGCCGCCAGTGAGGCGTGCGACTCTAGCAAGCAGTTTTGGGCCTGCCCCGTTCCATGAGGGCAAAGGGATCCACCCACCAAATGGGTTAGTCTAGGAAGGTTAATACCTCCTTCCCCACCTTGCACCCAGTCACTCGTAATCCCTCAGGTCTGTGTCCCTATTCACTCCCGTAGGCCACTGCTCCCAGGATTTACGACTGGCAAAATCAACCAGGAATCTGCGTTCAGTAGGGGGGCCTTGCGTTTTTATATTAGGTTTCTGTCCAGCTAGGTTTCTCTGCAAGTCCTTGCATTCAGCTCTGGGCAGCAGACAAATAGCAATTTACACACAGGTGTCAATTCTAGCCTCTGCCCGCCCACTGCCTTTGTCTGAAGGGGATTACACCCTGAGGGTTGGTGCTCCACTTATGAAAGTTCTCTGCATTTTACTTGCGGCTGCTGTCCCGAACCTCTGGTTGCCCAGAGACAGGGCTGGAATGGTGTCAGTTTGCAGCTCAGGATACCACTGTTGCTGTATTGACGTTCCCCAAGCCAAACTTCCTCTCCTCACACCTGTACCACAGTCAGCACAGAACAGCACCAGCCCTTTCCTCCTCCAACTCTCCCAAGGAGATGCCCAAGAATCTGGATTCCATAGGTAACAAACCTCCAGACCTTGGAGTGAGTGGGTGGGGACTCCTCAGAATTCAATGTTGTAGGTGGGGAATATATACAGTTTTATACAGTTTTACAGTTTTATGCCTGGCCAGAGGGTGCCATGGCATGCCAGTGGGGTTAGGAGGTCCAGTTTTTAGGGGGTCTCTCCAGTGGGATAGAGTGGAAGGAATTTTGAACTCTGCTCACTTGTTTGTATGTAGTAAACTGCAAGCCCTTGTTGTGGAAGAGGGGACTCCCGTTCACTTGGTGGTGGATTTTGTACCTTTTGGTTGTATTTTTGAGGTCGCAGCTCACCTCAGGAAGGTTGAAGTGCGCTCTTCAATCTTCTCTCTTGGCTCTGTTCCAAACCATCAGCTAACTTGCTAACCTTCTGTCCTTTAAGCCTCCTTTTGGACGAGAGCTTCTGTAAAAAGCTGGCTACAGTCCGCCATCTTGGCTCCGCCTCCTCAATTTGTTTTTCTATGCCTCTCTGTGGTCTTAATATTTCAAAAAGATCAAATTTAGAGTTGAGCTTTTTGTTTTCTGGACCGAGTTCAAACCTGCCAACCTCAGAGCATGTGGCCAGCACTGCAACCACTGCACTATGGGCTCCTAGCCCAAATTTAGACTTTTGATTTTGGAAGGTTTGTCAAATATCAAAAGTCCTAAAATATTGGTTCAAATAAGATTACATGTCAAAAGATTTTAAAGGAAATACATAGTCAACTGAATCACATGTAAATTCTTTCACAAATTCTCTTTTATGAGCTTCACTTAACCTGCACAGACAAGCTATAAACATTCTAAACATTCTTTAACTTTTGTCCTGCCTTTCACTTTCTTATACAACCATTCTGTTTCAGGACAAAATTTGTCACACAAGATTCTTTCCTTACATTATGCCATTTTTCTTTCTAATTTTTCTTACTCTTAAATTTCTCCATAAAACAGAATTTCAGTTCACTATGAAGTCACCCATTCACTAGGCCAAACTGATAATTAGAAGGTTTAAAAAGCAAGAATCTTATCCTTTGACAAAGACTCAGTTTCTCTAACAATTTAAACAACCAAATGATTACATTGTACAAATGAGAGACATTTTATGAGCTATAACATTGATACAGGATTTTCCCACTCAGAGCTGGACGGGGACCCCCCATTTTTCAGGCTTAGATAGGCTCAGATATCAGACTCCCATCTCTGGGTACAAACCCTCTGAGCCCCAGCCAGGTCATGAATAAAGCAGCCTGAAACCTTTTGGCTGGTTCCACCCAGACTAAGGAGCACACACCCTAATTCTCCCGTCAGACAAAAACCTCAGCAAAGACCTAATAACCTTGTCAAAGGTGAGGGGCTGCATTCATCCATTTGCTAGAACATCCATTCAGTTTGTAAAGGTATTTTTTTTTTCATCTACCAAGTCCTGGCTAAAATATCTTTCAGGGCCAAGTATTTACCTCTAGACAAGGGACTCATGCAAGAATTCTCTGACCTGGGCCTCTTCCCCCCTTTCGGAGGCTATCCACCCAGGAGAGCTGTTGCTGATATGGTTACAGCACCGTTCCCCCACGAGATTTACACTCTCTCCTCCAGATTTTCAAGGGCCAGCGAGAGCTCACCGGACACTGCGGGAACCGCCAGAACCACGACGCTTTCCAAGGCACGGCTCCTCTGCCTATAGTTCTGGCACTCTCCACTCCATCTGCATATCCCTCAGTTCAACAAAATGCCATTTCATCACTGATCTGTTGCCCACAGTCTCAATTCTCAAATTTCTGAGACCAAAACTTACCGAAGAAATTCCAATAACAAAACTATACAACCCTTTTTAATGTCTTTCCATTTTCCCCCAAGAGGACATGGTCACGTGACAGTCACCAAAGACAGAAAGCAGAAAACCTGGAACTTCCAGTTTCCCTCAGAATAGCCAGGGGGCAAAGTTGGAGCAGGGAAGAAGGGCACACTCACACATTCGTTTCACCCCATGAAAGGGGGGGATGAAACCCCACCTATTGTTACCCATCCATGCACACAATTCCAACACATTTCTTAACCTGGGCAGCCTTGATTTCCCACTCGAGCTGCCACTTAGCCATAGGAGGCAAACCAACACTCCTCTAGGCCCTGTGAGGGGAGATCCAACTCCATCCTCAGAGTTCTCTCAGTCACACCATATCCACACACTCTCACACCCCTTTCACAGATCGGCTGGTGATCTAGCAGATCTGGTCTCACTCACCTGTCAACAGATCTGCGGGCAATCTAATGCCCAGGAGGTGATCAGGCTCCTCTTCCACTAAAATTGTAGTGGATCCTACCTTACTCTGGATGTCCTGGTGCCACCTGTTACCGATTCCTCTCTGGTGCTCAGCCTCCGCAATGACCCGCCCCAGGGACCTAGCTAGCTGAGTCTCAACCAGACGTTCTTCTGGGAGAATTTGTCCCAGGAACGTTATGAGGTCCGCATGGCCAGACCAGCAGGAGTTCCCTATGGGGGTGATCTGTGGTGTGGGCAGAACCTGACCCAAAGAATCTGGCTGCACGATTTTTCCACCAAACCTCACTTCCCGGTCTGGGAACCAAGAAATGTAGCAGGAATCTGATGCAGACAGAAGACTCCAGGCACCAGCTGATTAGAGGAAGCGGGTTTATTCGGCCGGGGGTACTCGGAACACCAGCGTGTTTCCCAAAACCAAGCCCCCCGACTCAATCCCATGCCTCTCTTTTATCCACTTTTCAGGGTGGGAGTGCACATGAGGGTCATAAGACAGAGAGTGAGGGTCATAAAATAAAGAATGAGACATAACATCATAGATTACAATCTAGGCCCCAAGTATGCCAGGGGAGAAACACAGACAATGGAAATGCCTGTGGCTTGGCTGATGCCTACACAGGGTGGTCAGGACAGACTCTCTTGAACTGCTTTTTATTTTTCTCACCTCAAAACTAACCTCAGCCAGTAAACCCTTCATCTTCCCCTTCCCACTCTCAACACATGAAAAATCCTTGGTATTGATATTTCAGGCACAAAACTTATTTCTGTTCAACATTAATAGCATCAGAGGACCTTTTAACTGGGAATTACACCTCTCTCCAAAGTTTAACCCTGGACCCCAGCAAAGGCCCCAGGCTATTCTGTGAGCATGTGAAAAGCCTCA
This sequence comes from Otolemur garnettii, assembly GCF_000181295.1. Taxonomy (NCBI): domain Eukaryota; kingdom Metazoa; phylum Chordata; class Mammalia; order Primates; family Galagidae; genus Otolemur; species Otolemur garnettii. The sequence continues at coordinate 2,735,501 of NW_003852570.1, read as the reverse complement.
AGAGATCCTTAAGGGGATTAGCAGAAATAATCTTTCCAGGCTAATGGCTTTTCTGGGCCCCATGTCTGATCTCCAAGTCTGGAACAAAGCTCAGCAGGCCTCTTGAGTCAGAGTGGTTCAATACTTAGGAAGGAAGAAGGTAAATTGCTGGAGTCTGATTCCATGTGCTCCAGGAGACCTGGAAAGACAGAGCCCCCAATGTGGTCCTAGAGGGCTTAGGTGATTCCCTGTATGCAAATGCACTGTGTGTTCCATATGATAAGCCGAGTATAGAAGAAAAGTAGATAGCCCCCTACCAGCTCAGTTTAAGAAATGGCTTAAGGAGATCTGCTAACAGCAATAACAAAAATCCCAGCCCTCCTCTACCCATGCATCTATAATCCACAATTTCTCAGTCCTCCTAAAGCTCGGAGAGCTACCTGTTGAAATGTAAATATATTGGCTGACAAAGGTCTGATAACTAGAATCCACAGAAAACTCAAACTAATCAATAAGAAAAGAATAAACAACCTCATTTCTTTGTGGGCAAGACATTTGAACAGAAGGTTCTCTGAAGAAGACAGGCACATGGCCTAAAAATACATGAAAAAAAAAGCTCATTATCTTTAATCATCAGAGAAATGCAAATCAAACCACTTTGAGATATCATCTAACTCCAGTAAGATTAGCCCACATCACAAAATCCCAAAACTTCAGATGTTGGCATGGATGTGGAGAGAAGGGAATACTTCTGCACTGCTGGTGGGAATGCAAACTAATACATCCTTTCTGGAAAGAACATTGGAGAATACTCAAGGAACTAAAAGTAGACCTATATTTAATACTGCAATTCCTCTACTAGGTATATACCCAGATGACCAAAAATCATTTTACAACAAAGACATTTGCACCAGAATGTTTATTACAGCTCAATTCATAATTGCCAAGTCACAAAAGCATCCCAAATGCCCATCAACCCATGAATGGATTAACAAATTGTGGTATGGCTGGGCATCTATAGCTCAGTGGTTAGGGCACTGGTCACATGCTTCAAGGCTGGGAGGTTTGAACCCAGCCTGGGCCTGCTAAACAAAC